>NC_134206.1:149656765-149959796 GCF_965140235.1 Caretta caretta | reverse complement strand
TTATTAGCACTGTAGTGTCCATCACTTGCAGCATCACTTGCCCCATAACCTCAGCCATGCGGAACGCAATGCCATCCATAGCCTCAGAAACAACTCTGACATCATAATCAAAAAGGCTGACAAAGGAGGTGCTGTTGTCATCATGAATAGGTCGGAATATGAACAAGAGGCTGCTCGGCAGCTCTCCAACACGAGTTTCTACAAGCCATTACCCTATGATCCCACTGAGAGTTACCAAAAGCAACTACAGCATTTGCTCAAGAAACTCCCTGAAAAAGCACAAGATCAAATCCGCACAAACACACCCCTGGAACCCCGACCTGGGATATTCTATCTACTACCCAAGATCCATAAACCTGGAAATCCTGGGCGCCCCATCATCTCAGGCATTGGCACCCTGACAGCAGGATTGTCTGGCTATGTAGACTCCCTCCTCAGGCCCTACGCTACCAGCACTCCCAGCTACCTTCGAGACACCACTGACTTCCTGAGGAAACTTCAATCCATCGGTGATCTTCCTGATAACACCATCCTGGCTACTATGGATGTAGAAGCCCTCTACACCAACATTCTACACAAAGATGGACTACAAGCCGTCAAGAACACTATCCCCGATAATGTCACGGCTAACCTGGTGGCTGAACTTTGTGACTTTGTCCTTACCCATAACTATTTCACATTTGGGGACAATGTATACCTTCAGATCAGCGGCACTGCTATGGGTACCCGCATGGCCCCACAGTATGCCAACATTTTTATGGCTGATTTAGAACAACGCTTCCTCAGCTCTCGTCCCCTAAAGCCCCTACTCTACTTGCGCTATATTGATGACATCTTCATCATCTGGACCCATGGAAAAGAAGCCCTTGAGGAATTCCACCATGATTTCAACAATTTCCATCCCACCACCAACCTCAGCCTGGTCCAGTCCACACAAGAGATCCACTTCCTGGACACTACAGTGCTAATAAACAATGGCCACATAAACACCACCCTATACCGGAAACCTACTGACCGCTATTCCTACCTGCATGCCTCCAGCTTTCACCATGACCACACCACACGATCCATCGTCTACAGCCAAGCTCTGCGATACAACCGCATTTGCTCCAACCCCTCAGACAGAGACAAACACCTACAAGATCTCTGTCAAGCTTTCTTACAACTACAATACCCACCTGCAGAAGTAAAGAAACAGATTGATAGAACCAGAAGAGTTCCCAGAAGTTACCTACTACAGGACAGGCCTAACAAAGAAAATAACAGAACGCCACTAGCGGTCACCTTCAGCCCCCAACTAAAACCCCTCCAACGCATTATTAAGGATCTACAACCTATCCTAAAGGATGACCCAACACTCTCACAAGTCTTGGGAGACAGGCCAGTCCTTGCCTACAGACAGCCCCGCAACCTGAAGCAAATACTCACCAACAACCACATACCACACAACAGAACCACTAACCCAGGAACTTATCCTTGCAACAAAGCCCGTTGCCAATTGTGCTCACATATCTATTCAGGGGACACCATCATAGGGCCTAATAACATCAGCCACACTATCAGAGACTCGTTCACCTGCACATCCACCAATGTGATATATGCCATCATGTGCCAGCAATGCCCCTCTGCCATGTACATTGGTCAAACTGGACAGTCTCTACGTAAAAGAATAAATGGACACAAATCAGATGTCAAGAATTATAACATTCATAAACCAGTCGGAGAACACTTCAATCTCTCTGGTCACGCAATCACAGACATGAAGGTCGCTATCTTAAAACAAAAAAACTTCAAATCCAGACTCCAGCGAGAAACTGCTGAATTGGAATTCATTTGCAAATTGGATACTATTAATTTAGGCTTAAATAGAGACTGGGAGTGGCTAAGTCATTATGCAAGGTAGCCTGTTTCCTCTTGTTTTTTCCTACCCCCCCCCCAGATGTTCTGGTTTAACTTGGATTTAAACTTGGAGAGTGGTCAGTTTAGATGAGCTATTACCAGCAGGAGAGTGAGTTTGTGTGTGTATGGGGGTGGGGGGGATGTGAGAAAACCTGGATTTATGCAGGAAATAGCCCGACTTGATTATGTAAAGAGTTGTCACTTTGGATGGGCTAGCACCAGCAGGAGAGTGAATTTGTGTGGGGGGGTGGAGGGTGAGAAAACCTGGATTTGTGCTGGAAATGGCCCACCTGTTGATCACTTTAGATAAGCTATTACCAGCAGGACAGTGGGGTGGGAGGAGGTATTTTTTCATATTCTCTGTGTATATATAAAGTCTGCTGCAGTTTCCACGGTATGCATCTGATGAAGTGAGCTGTAGCTCACGAAAGCTCATGCTCAAATAAATTGGTTAGTCTCTAAGGTGCCACAAGTACTCCTTTTCTTTCAGTAACTTTATGACTCTGCAAACTTGTTTAGGATTTAACATAACAGACACATGCAATTCAGACACAATTAAAAGGCAGAAACAACATGTGATCAGAGAGTACAATATATATCATTAAGAACCGAAGACAAATATAAGAATGGTGTCTCTCATCAAGAGAATTAAAAGTGGATAGTAAAATGGGAATGAAAAAAGAACACAGGAACTGGAAGGTGTGAGTGTGTGAGAGAGAGAGGGGTGCTTGTGTCTGTGTAACAGAGAGTAAAAGGGCTAACAAGTCTTCATCCACAGTACACAGTTAGGAGTTCAGTTCTCTAGTATCCTCCTTAAATATACTTAACAATTTGATGAAGAGAAAGTAATAGAAAAGACTATTCTCTGTTTGTGCAGAATATAGAACCAGTGCCTGGTCCAGTGTTTGAAGCTTGGTAACTGGAGCCAAGAACTCCTAAATCCTCACTCCAGCTCAGCATCTGACTCACTGTGACCTTGGGAAGTCATTTTGACTAAAAAAATTCAAATATTTATTCATGAAGTTAGCTAGCTAAATACATAGTGAATTACCTATATAAGTGGCTTGGTTTTTCAAAGGTGTCAGGCATTCTCAACGCCTATTGAAATCAAGTATCTGTAATTATTTTAAATGTATTTATTTACGGTATCTACCACGATCTGCTACTCGCTCCAAAGAGATCACATCTAAGAAGAGACAATCAAGTATAGAGGGGTTAGGGAAAAGAGAATCTATCTTGGGGTTTCTTATAGGGGCCATGCGGGTGATAGAATTTCAGGTCCAAAAGGTGTTTCCTGTGTGCCCAAATGTTAGTACCCCAGAAATGCATATATAAATGGAGGATTCCTGCTGAAAATGAGTTAAATGTTCTGGAATATATACCTAAGGGATTTGACTGTACATATTGATGAGTTGTTTATTTTATAAGCTACAATATATATTTTGGGGGGCAGTTTGATTTATTATTTTACAGGATAATTTTATTTAATGTTTAAACAGCTCTTTTTGGGGGGGAAAGGTGCATATACAAAATGCACATGGTCGATAATGATTTGTTTAGAAAAGCGTGTTGAGAAATTATCTCCATGAAATATTTTAGATCTGCACATTTCTTCATGATTCACTCTAATAGAAAGGAGATAAGCATATTAATTCATTTGCTACATTCCACCAATATTGATCTCTTAAATATTGTGTCTCCTCCTTCAGCACTGGAGAGGATTATTTTGCATGTTTAGTATTCAAACATAATTTTAATCTTTAGGCATTTTAAATACAAACCTATGACTGTTGTATATGACTGTAATTATTTTAACTTAAATTCTATTTTCAAAAGTAAAATGTATTCATGTTCATAAAAATACATTTTTTTAAAAGAAATAACTTTTCATGTACTTCTCCATAGCTCACATTTATGCTGACCCTAATTTGCCACTTGGTCTGGTCTGGATAGATTGATACTCTCAGTGAATGTTTTGTATCAGTCAGAACTATGATACACAATAAAACCTCAATAATTCAGAATTCCTTGTTACAGAAAACAGAATCATGATCCTCAATCACTATTAATTACATTGAAAAATTCCCTGGGTTATGTGAAACTGTAATTAACCAAATGTATTTGCTCCATGAAAGTTGGATAATGAACATACTGTTCTGAACATGCAAAGGAGGAAGGAGTGTTATGATTTGTGAATCACACAAGGTTGCAAACTAATGAAAACACAGAAGAAATCTTTGAAATAGTAGTGTGTGAAACCAATGAAAATGTTCATTTAGAAAGGCAACTTTCAGAAGCTGCTAGAAATAGTATCATGCCTCGAGCTGGTAAAAAATTGAGAAGTCTTTCCCCGCAATTTTCTTCTTATTTGCATCAGCAAACAAAACATAAAACAGTTAGTTTACATTTAGACCTAATGGAATCAGAGTCTTTCCCTATCTCTCTCTTTTCCTTCCCTTTGTCATCTTCTCTCCCTCCCCCACTGAAAGCATCCAGTTGGCCATGAATCCTAGTTGGACGGTTCTATAGAGAAGTTGCACAAATTATTGGGTAATCTGTCTGTAGTAACAAGTGCCACTTTTCTCCATGAGTTTTGGTGGACAGTCTGCCATCATGTGGCTTGTAATCTACCCCACCATCCTAGTCTGTGAAGGCAAAATTCCATAGAGTGGTGGGATCTAGTGAAAGAGAGGTGCATGTCAGAGGTAGAATCCTTCAACTTCTTCAGCCCCGAGCGCAGGTTCTTAGTTGTAGGTTCCGCCGTTTCACAAATACAACAGAATTTGTTATTGTCCTGTTTCATTTATATCTGCGCAAGTGTGTGTATGTGTGTCTGTATTTTAAAATCCTCCTCCAGAATCTGAACCTGGACCAGAAATTTGCTGATTGAGTGCAACTCTGGTACACTGTTTCATTTTGGGAAAACTGTCTTCTAAACGAAAAACTGACCGTTTCTAACTTCCCCATTTTTTCATAGAACTTATGCCTTTGAAACTTTTATATCTTTTAGTTGCTTTGGACTGCACTTTTAAAGAATCATTATATTTTATAAAGTGGAATATCCATTATCTAATGTTGTGCATAATGCTCTTAAGTGAAGTCCATCCAACGTGCTTTAAAGATTTTTAGACTTGTATATTTCTCCAACTTTTATCCTGTTCTTCATGACAGATTTCACACTGAACATAATGTCACAGGTTTTTCCACAAAAACTACTCAGTCCTTTAGAATTGCCGCAGTTCTTTCCCTCACAACAGATACTCTTGTATTTTTTATCACTGTTACCTTCCAGAATTATCTGTGAAACATTTTATACAACAGTCACTTAGCATAATGACTTTCTGATCTAATTGGTTATTATCCACCCCACTACCCCACTGACTCTAGTAGATGTATTTAACCGCACTTAATGCATTTTTTTAAAATTTTGTGTTGTCCACTTGATTAACCACTTTAAGCAATTGGAATTGAAATGGAGTTTTCATGTTTTAGCTAATTGATAATGCTTTATTTTAGAGATAGCTGCCTAGGTTATCAATACAAGTTCTCTAATAGTATGTCACAATTCTTTCAAGCCGATTCAGCAAAGCATTTAAGCAGGTGTATAAGTTGAGCAACTTATACACCTATCAACATGAATGTTTGGTAGTGATGTTTCATAGTAAAAGTAAACTTCTCAGGTCAACAATGAACATTGTTATCATGTGTTCTGCAGGGCCAAAGCAATAGGTAAAATTAACTTTCTGATATTATATTGAGTGTTAAACATAGATGTCACTTGGAATTCCTGCAGTCTAGTTTGTGGAGAAAACCTGCAGGATCTTTTGTAAAATGTTGTGGGGTTTCTAAAGAAATTCTTTATAGATCACTCTGTAAATTCTGGCAATTTGTATGAACTTTGTCACAGATTTCACTTGTGGGAAATATAGTCTGATGACCAGGCACCCTGGGAATCCTTGCAATGCACTTCTCTGACATCTGGGGAGCCAGGCAGTCCAACCAATCTAGCTGGTGGGAAACCAGCCTACCTGATTGTCTGCCTGATTTCCGTCAAACATTTTTGACGGAATCAATAAATTCCTGCAAAGGGTTTTGATTCTGTAGAATCAGCATTTTCCTACAGAAAACTCTTCCACTAGAAAAGTTTTGACCAGCCCTCATCTATAAAGTACTTTGTGGTCTTCAGACTGAAAACACTACAGAAGTGCCCAGTTATTATTTAACTCAAAATGATGAGCCTAATGAACCTTCATGTTCTACTATGACAAGTAATCAACCAGGCACATAACAATAAGGTTTGAGGGGCTTGTTCGCTTCAGTGTGAATGCAGATGGAATGTTGTTTGCAGCCTTAGTAAACAGAATAGATTGACTTCTCTTTGCATTTTCCTAGTGCTTCACTCTTCCACATACATTTTTTATGTATTTAGATCAGGTTTTTAGTAGACTGTTGGTCCTTCATCAGTTGAGACTGAGTCGATCACGACACATCTTCCAATCTTCTCTCGCTCTGGCCATCCTTCACAAGGCTTGTCCATATCTCCTTGTTAGGAAATCATCCCACCTCTTTGGAGGCCGACTGTGTGGTGGTTTTTGTTCTTGTGGATAGCACTCGGATATAGCTGTGGTCCATCTGTTGTCACTGAGTCGGGCCACATGTCCTGCTCACTGCATTTTGCTGAGCCTGCTTTCAATAACAACGTATCGCACTCCAACTGCTGCCTAATTATTTCATAGGGGATGTGATTGTGGAGCGAAATGCCCAAAAATGTTCGTTCCATCACCTTCTGTGTGACAGACAGTTGATGTTCTTCAATCTTTGTCAGCGATCGTGTTTCGCTGCTATATAACATTGCTGGATGCACAGTCAAGTTAAAAAGATTTGCATGAGTTGTTTTGCTGATCTTTCCTTGGAAGCTGTCATTGAATGCGCACCATCCAGCTTTTTTTCTGCGCAACAGTTCGCCTTTCTGATCATGGTGCATGTTGACTTCCTGGCCCAAATAAACGTATTTATCAACCTCTTGGATCTGCTCTCCTCCAAGAGTTACTTGGGTTCTTGGCAGAACATCTGATCTCATGCATTTTGTTTTTGACCGGTTCATTTTTCATCCTACTTGACTACTTTTTGCATTCAGTTCTTTCAGCATTCTCTCAAGCTGGGCTGTATTTTTGGCTATCAGCATATATCATCTGCGAACCTGAGATGGTTTAGCCGCTTGCCGTTGATATTAATCCCGCCTTTCAAGTCTGCTCTTTGAAAAACCAATTCAAGACAGGCTGTGAATAATTTTGGTGAAACTATCTCCTTGTTTCACAACTGGTTCGATGGGGATTCAGAGGGGAGTATCGAACAACAATATGTTCGTGCTGCAGCCAGAGTTCGCTTCCTTTAGTAATGTGATATATTTTTGCCCTGATGCCCTGTTCTGAAAGAGCTTCAAGAATGGCATTAGTCTCTACGCTGCCGAACGCCTTCTCGTAGTCCACGAAGGCAATGCACAAAGGAAACTTGTATTCTCTTGAACACTCTGGTAGTTGGTTTAAGAGTGAAGATGTGGTCTATCATGCTATAATTCCTTCGAAAGCTGGCCTGCTCTCTAGGTTGCTGTTCATCCAGGTTTCACGACAGTCAATTTGTTATTATTTTAGTGAACAACTTATAGATATGTGAAAGCAGGCAGATTGAGCAATAGTTCTTTAGATTTTCTTGATCGCCTTTGTTATGCAGCAAAATGGTATTGGACTCTTTCCAACTGAACGGTATCTTCTGGATTTCCAGGTAGCGGCTGAACCTTTGGGCAAGAGCTTTCCAAAGTTCCTGACCTCCCGCCTTAAGCACGTCTGCTGTCAGACCATCCTTGCCTGGAGCCTTCCCCTCTTTCATTTGATGGATTGTGTGACGGACTTTGCTGATGAGAACTGGGAGTATGTGATCATCGATTTGTTGAAGTGATGGCATTGGGACATCTATACAGGATGCAAACAGCTGGGTATAGAAATCCCTGCAGATTGTTTCCATCTCTGTTTGATCGGTTACTGATTCTCCATCCCTGTTCTTCAAAGCCGATAATGATGACCTGTACTACGCTAGTTCCCGTTTGCATTTTTTGAGACTTTTACGATCTTCAGCAGCCTTTAGGAGCTTTTCAGTTCTAAATTTCTCAAAGTCTTCCTTCAACTTCATTTGTATGAGCTTGCAGAGAAGGGAGTACTCAAGCCTGTTGCTGCCATTTCTTTTCGTTTTCCTCCTCTTCTCCAATAAAGTCTTTGTATTCTCTGAGATTCTTCCGTTAGCCTTTCTTGGTCTTTCACGCTTAGCTGATTTCACACACCATTTCAGTCTCTTATTAAAGTTCTCATAAACATTGTCGCAGTCATTCAGGAGGCTCCAAGCTTCTCTAGAAATACTTTCCTTCTGGATTGCCTCATCGAAAGCTGCCAGTTGGTGCCTTCTGTTCGCCATACACAGCGCCTTTTTCTCCACCTTCACAGTGAACGTGAGTCTGGCTCTCAGTAGGCGATGGTCGCTACCAATATTGAATGATGGCACTACTGAAATATCCTGCATGATGCATTGTCTATCGATCAGAAAGTAATCAATTTCATTTTTTGTCTTCACATTTGGTGTGATCCAGGTCCATCTTCTGTTGGCCTTCTTTCGGAACCAGGTGTTCCCAATGAACATTCTCCTCATTTCTGCCAATATAGCTAGTTGTTCTCTGGTACCGTACCTTCCTATGAACTTTTCGCCCTCTCTCCGTCTTCCAGCCTTGGCTTTAAAATCTCCCATCACAATCGTATATGTGGAACTCTGAGTGAGTGTTTCCTCAGTTCCTGATAGAATCCTTCTACATCATCATCTTCGCATCCACTTGTGGGAGCATAGATCTGGATGATTTTGAGGGTACTATTTCAGTTCAATCGGAGGTAAAGCACCCTGATACGTGATGACTTCAAATGGCCTGAGACAATTTTTGAAGACCATTCCTTGTTTATGATGAATCCAACTCCTTCAACTGTCCTCGTGCCTTCTCCTTTTCCTAGAATGACACTCCATCCCTCCAGCTGACCTGCATCTCGTCCTTTTGTCATGTTTCGCAAACACCCAGCACATCACAGGCTGTTTTTGCCTTTTTTCCTCTATTAGATGGATTATTGATTCCGCCTTCGTCAGTGTTCTGAAATTATAAGTAAAAACTGAGAGAGTTGTCTGATTTCCTTTTGGTGACCTGGCACATGAGGTTCTTTGCAGCCTCTCATTGTTCGAATGCCTCACTGCCTCCGGAGTGGGGATTTGACATAATTTGTCTATATAATCTATACTTTGCAGACCCTGTATTTGTCATGCTTGGGCATGTTCCAGAGCCCACCTTTTTTCTCAAAGCTTTTGGAATTGATGGATAGGAAAACAACATGTTTGATATGTAGCAATTACCCTTAGGATTATTATTTCCTTTGGCTTGTTTCAGAGATGTATCGGCAGCTTTGTAAGTAAATAACTAAATGTTACTATGAAAATTGTTTTAATTTTGTAAAATACCTGGAGTGAAATCGTGACCACATTTTAGTCAATAGGAGTTTTGTCATTGACATCAACAGGGACAGGATTTCATCCCTGGAATTGCAGATAGTTGCTACATATTCAAAATAAATAATGTAATGTGCCTTTAGGAACCTATTCTTTTTCCTTTTAAAATCAGTGGCAAAATTCTGAATTTTAAACAGTTTGGTTTTACCCCACTTCAGTACCTTTTATCCTTTTGATATGGTAGCCCATTTCTGGCCCGAGCAATTAGCCCAATATTTGGGACCTTGCTAGGTTGTTTCCATTTGGAGAAGAAACTAATTATCTGAATCAGGTATTTCTTTAGTGCAATCCTATTTAACAAAGAAGGTACACACAGTCCTGGTTCATGAACACAGTAAGAACAAATGGGAAGCAGTTTTCTTGCCCACAATTTCCAAGCCTGCCTTTCCTGTGAGTCCTATGCCCTAAGGAGCCCTGTCTCTGCTCCTTGTTAGGGCCCAGCTCACCACTGCCTACTGGCCTTGTCTACACTGCCATTTACAGCACCGAAAAGTTCTTCGCTCAGGGGTGTGAAACACTCTCCCCCTCCCCCCCCGAGTGATGCAAGTTTCGGCACTGTAAAGTGGCAGTGTAGATAGTGCTACAGCACTGGGAGCTATTCCCCTCCCAGAAGTGGTTTTATTACAGCGCTGGACGAGCTCTCTCCCAGTGCTGGAGCCGCGACTAAACAGCCACATTAAAGCGCGTCGGCTGTGTAACTGTCCTGTGTGCTGGCATTATGGTTCCTTTCTGTCGTTCACACACACAGCTCCAACCAGTCACTCCCTCACAACCCTGCATTTGCAATCAGTCTCTAGGGAAGCCCTTCAGCCCATATGGTTTAGCAGCTTCTCAGGCCTTGCTATGCTCTCCCATGCTTCTGTTACTTCAGCTATCCCTAAACAAAAGGGAATTTAGTTGCTCCTTCTGTTTAGCCTGAATTAATACTACATCCATTAACTTTAATCAGGACTGTGATTGATCTATAGATAAAAGACACCCTTGGAGGTAGAAGGTAACGTCTTCCAGCGTTGCAATACTGAGATCATGAAAATGAAGGTACAGCGGGCTCAGTTAAAAGTTCCTGGCAGTTTTAGAGGTATTGCTGGTTGCAAACATATCTGCTATACATAACATGAGGAATAGCACTCGAACCAGTTATATTTCTAAAACTGCAAGGAACTTTAAATGTTAATTTCACTGATTTTATTATTTTTAGTGCCATAAAGTGAGTATGACTTCTATTTAATTTTAAATCTTATCTCGATCATTGATAAAATAAATTACCTTATTTTTATGGCTGTTTGAAGTATGCTATGAGAGAGATTCAACTTTTATTTAGTCATTCTAATGGGTCATTAACTCATTATCTCTGTAATTGAAATCTGTGATGTATGTTTTGCCCTTCATTGTACACACTTTGCTTATCTGCATAAAATATTTCCAGATATGCATCTTTATAAAGTTCTGCAGATCTGTGATTATTTCCTGTGATCACTTTCTCCCTCTTTTTTTTTTTAAACTACTTGAAAAATGTCTGTGTTGTCGTGCTGTGCTGCATATGACATTTCTTATCTCCGGCAATATTGTGCTTCCTAGTCCATTTTCCACTCCTTTCCTGCCCTGTTAAGACTCACCTTTCTTTAGAATGACAAATCGGGAAGCTCTCTAGGAAATACAAATGCCGAAGTGTCAGTTATGCCATTCATATTATATTACAGTTGTTACATATTTACATGCATTTCTCCAGTCTTGTTTCTGATGTGGTTTGTTGGCTTGCTTTTCAACACCTGACATTTCTTTGCACTGCCCATTTTGCTTTCTTTTCATTTTAATGGTCGTCCATTCTTTTGTCCACAAACATTTCACAATCTGGGTATCGTTTACAGCATAAAGCCTACAATTTACAGAACAAACGTACACTATTATAAACAAATGGAGGGAAATGAATTTAATCTTTTCAGCAAAGGGTGGCTGTAGCTGCTCAGCCTGAGCAGAAGTCACTGCTCTGATTTGGCAGACCCTAAACTCAAAATGGGTACTCACCCAGCGATAAGAGCTAGCAGGAACTCGAGATTTCCACCTCATAACCAAATTTCTAAATATCGCAATTTTCTTAGTTCTGATTCAGAACAATAACAGATTTTTCAAAATTTCTCATGAATTAAAAATCAGAAAAGCAGTAATTTTCTAAAACAGTGCTACATGGTGTTTCTGAAATGAACTACAGTTCCTGAGACCCTAGCAGCTACTGACTGAAATTCACATTCTTGTCATTTTCACTGCTGGTCTTCAAAAGCAGCAATGAAACCTCGAAGACTGTCAAGTTCAGTCAGTAGCTGCTGGAGCTCCCTGGTTCTGGGGCAGTTCCTCTATGTAGAATGCACTGGGACTGAGGACTCCAAGGCTTCAAGACTCCCAGGTCGGCTGGTTCCCAGGGCAGCATAGAAAGCCAGATGGCCTGGGAGTCTGGAAGCATGGGGTCTCCAGCTCAATGCAGTTTGTTTGGAAGTGCTGCCCTGCAGCAGTTGGCCCTGGACTTCCAGGCTCCCAGCTTTATGTCAGAGTTTGCAAGCCCTAAGAGTTCCCAGGTTTTCCAAACTCCTGGCTTCATGGCAGGGAGCTTGGAAGCACTGAGATCCTTGACTCCAACAGGAGTTCTCAGGACTTCCACGCTCCCAGCTGCAGATCCAGGAGCCAAGTCCTTGTTAGAAGTTGGGCTGCAAGACTTTTCAGGCTTGTGGCTTCATGGCAGCAGCAACAGGGGGTGGGAAGGGGCGGATAACTAAGTTGAATATTTCCACTTTAATGTTTTTTGAGTTGTTTCAGGCAACTTTCTTAATTTTTCTAATTGGTCTCTTGCTTTTACATTTGCAAGTTTGAAAAGACTTCAGTCCAGATCCTGGCCTCACTAAGGCTACATTGTGCTGCTCTGAATCCCCAGGTGGCATAGAGCTCGAGATAGTCCAGGTGTAAGGGGTGCACGGCTGGGAAAGGCTGGAACTTACTTGTGCTCTAGTGAACCCTGACTGCTGTAAACACGCTTGTGCTATGTGCAGCATTTATAGCACTTCTGCTTCCTGTTCTCACCACCTGCTCCCCAAACTGTGGCCCCAAATAGGCAGTCCCAAGAATCTTCCTCATATCTTTCATTAGATACACTTAGAATAGAAAAACAATTAATGACCTACAATTCAAAGTTAAAGATGGCAATTCTTCTCTTGTCGTTTCTACTTTTGCTGAAGTGATTCAGACCTCAGGTGTCACCTGACGCAGGACTAACCGACTAATGCCCAGTTAGGATGAATATTTTACCAGCACACCATTATACAGTTCCCTGATCGGTTGAATTAAAATGAATATACAAATAAAACAAAGGATTTTTAAAGAGTTCCTATTGTCTCTGAAGATAGTTATCAGCTCCTTTTAAAGTTATGACATTGCAGAGAACAACTTCATTTTGTGACTGACAGACACAGTGTTCTGGTTTTGGCATCGGATAGGAAAATAATGATTTAATCTAAATCCCCAAATGATTAAAAAGTTAAAAACATGCTTTTCTTACCAACACCAAGAGTTTTAATTATTGTGAATGTATGTGCTGAATTGATGGTTGAGTCCGAAGAAATTCTGTAAAATATTTTCAGTCTGGAAGGTGTGAAGAGCTGTGAAGGAGGGAAGAGAAGAATATAAAAAATATTTAATTCTGGCATTTGTGGGCATTCGTAGGGGAGTATAAAGTAATAGCGTAGCTCCTACAGCAAAGCAGTGATTACAAAGCATTGCTTATGCCAATACTTTCAAACTTGGTGCCTAAAGCTAGGTACTGAGGCCTGGGATTTTCAAAGGCATCCAAGGGCGTCAGGTGCCTACCTTTCACTGTAAGTCAATGGGAGATGTGTGCCGAACATTTGTGCCTTAGAAAAATCTTTTCCCTAAGTCCATAACTGGGTACCTAAATAAGTGTCCCAGTTTTCAGTGGAACTGAGCTTCCACAACTTCTGCTTACTTTGGCCAGGATTTTAACAATGGCTGCCTATATTTAGGCTCCTAATTACTTATATTGCTGCCTAACCGTCAATTTAAGCCTAACTTCAGGCAATCTATTCTGAAACTCTTGGGTATCAGTGCTTCTAACATCCCTCTTGGTACTTCTGCCTCGACTCCACTGCACATTGAGTTTACATGATTAAAATAAAACTGGTACGCACTTCCTGAGTCCTTTGTGACTTCCATATTCTCTCCTGTTCTGCAGTTGTCCTCCTTCAAACCTTTGCCTAGCCCAGTTTCCTGGTTGCTATGAGAGGTTGAGGGTAGTCTTGTTCTATTGCTCCTCTCTCCATTTTTTTGGCTGCTTCGGGGGAGAGAGTTTTGCTGATTTTTGTCAGTGTCAATTGTGCAACAGGTAGAAAGCTCTGAACAGGAACAGAGGCACTGGGACTTACTCTCTGAGGATGTAGGGAGACAATACTGATTCTGTTTGCCCTCCTGTCAGGTGGAAGGGGATATTTGAAACCATAAAAGCTAGAACCTTTTTGTTTGTTTGTTTAAAGAAAACTTTGATTCTGCAGAGGGTGGTGGCACTCTCCTCAGACACCTCCCTACTTATCTTGGGGGAATGGATTATCCAGACCCTGCAAAAAGGCGTAGCCTGAAGAGTCGCTGCAAGGCTCGCTGCCCTGCCTGACCACTCTCCAGAAATTAGAGTATACTGTACTTTGGTCCATGCTCTCTCATTCTTTAACTTGCTTGCTTGTACTTGGTGTTAAGGGTTTCAGCTGCAGTAATGGATATTATGCAGAAAACTGTGCATTGGGTACTGGACTGTAATCAGTGTGTTCATTCATATATGTTACTGAGCAACTCTTAGATTACCATGATCATTCCTGTTCTGGACTTGATTTTAACTGGCAGCCTCTCTGTCTCCTCTGCCAATGCCCTGGAGCCACCCTGCCCCACTCTTCGTCTTTGAACACAGAAGGAAGGAGGTTTCTCCTCTCCTCAGTCCACTTCCATAGTCTGTAACCAAAGAATCACAGAATATCAGGGCTGGAAGGGACCTTAGGAGGTCATAGAGTCTAACCCCCTGCTCAAAGCGGGACCAATCCCCAACTAAATCATCCCAGCCAGGGCTTTGTCAAGCTGGACCTTAAAAACCTCAAAGAAAGGAGATTCCACCACCTCCCTAGGTAACGCATTCCAGTGCTTCACCACCCTCCTAGTGAAAAAGTTTTTCCTAATATCCAACCTAAACCTCCCCTATTGCAACTTGAGACATTACTCCTTGTTCTGTCATCTGCTACCACTGTCATCTCCTAACCATGCTTAAGAACATTTTTTTTAAAAAGGGCAATTAATATGCAGGGAAGGGAAGGGGATTAGATCAAATTGTGTTCTGAATATATATAATATAATATTTTCAGAACACCCTTGAATTTTAGTAATGAATAATTATTGTAGTTATGTCCAATGTTTTGTTTAGAAAACCAGTATTTCCTAAATACTGTTTTTTTAAAATATCAATTACCAATAGATATTAACCATCTGACACTATTATTAGAAGTTTTATTTAAAATTCAAAAGCAGATAAATGCTAACTATACAGGCTACATATTGGACAAAATCTAGAAAAGAAAAATAATCTGCCCTGGTCTTCTATGAATTCAGAATAAAGAGGAAAAAAATCCAAACATACATTTTAAAAGGTTATTACTAAAGGATAGGTTAGAATTGCACTTGTGAACCTTTCTCCCAAAGGCTTTATAGATTCTTACAGTTCACCAACCAAATGTCAATAGACCAACCCACCACAGCCACCTTTGCTGTAGCTGCTGCTGTTCCTGTGTCTAGCATTTCTAATCCACTATCCATCAAAACAGAACAATATAGTGTCAGAACTCATTGCTAACTGGACTAGTACTAGTATTAAACAAAACACCAGCTTCCTGTCTGCTGCTGTTACTTGTACACTGCTACTCCAACAATTAAATGACAAAAATTTGCATTAATCAATTCAGCTCTTATTAAATCTGTGACTGAAGAGTTCAGAGTTATGGTCGGAATTCTAGGCTGAATCATGTTTGTGTCATACAGGCACAACTATATTGAATGCAGAGGGATCTACTAAAGAGAGAATCATAAGTATACACAAGGGGTGGGTATGAGCTACAAAGCTTGGATCTAAATTTTCACAGATTTGAGGTATTGGATATGGTGTTTTGATTTCAACCCATCTCTTACATACACACACAGGAATGAATTCTTACTTGTCATTCTGGTTGGTTTACAATCCATGTTGATATACTGGAGTAAGGATTTTTGCTAACTTTGACCTTCTGTTGCCGCATAACTATTTACTTCATTTGGGGATTACTTTATTTGCGGATTCTGGGTCATATCTGGTCCAATTTAGTAGTGAGCAAAACTGTTACCACCAAATGGGTTTTGGTAGCATATCTGAAATCAGTTGGTGGTCTCAGAGTCTCCTAAATGGGTAATCACATAAATCATCAGGCAGATCTGCCCTGGGTGTGAGGCATTTGGTGTATCTTTAGAAAATCCCAGTCTAAATTCATTGTTCCCAGGGGCAGGAGTCTCTTGCCCCAATAACTGAAATTCATTGGAAGATCTGTACATGAATCTTGATCTGTTTCTGAAGAGATGATATTTTTGGGTGAGAGTGAAGTACCACTTGAGCTTCAGGACAGCCTTACCAATCTCCATTATCCTTGAATTCATACGCCTTGCCTGGTATAAGTCATTTATATTTTAATCCTGTCCAGCAATTCATGTTACTCTCCTGTGATTGGCAGTAAACTTGAAAACAGTGTCCTGGGGTTTAGGTAATGAATTTTTATGCTTACCTTTCTCAGAGGTGTTTCAAGGTTGCCCCAGGCAGCTGGCTAATCAGACTTTGCTCAGCCTGATTAACCAAGATAAGAGTATTTTTTTTAAAGAAATAGTTTCATAATAAAACTGTACTCATCTCCTCCATCTCAAGATTAAGGCATATTGGAAAAAAACTTCCTGTAAATGCCATTATTTTTGTCTATATTTTTTAAAAAGGATTTTTTTATACTCTGCCTTCATTGACAAGAAGCCTGAAAATGAAATTCTGTGAAAACAAAGAATATTCTACAATTGTTAGTAATGTTCGGGGGGGGGGGGTTGAGGAGGAAATATGAACTCCAATTTTTCACAGATAGGGAAATCAATCTGTTTTTTTTTTCCTGAAACAGGAATGTTTTTCTGAAATTATTAACAATTTGGGGAGTCTTGAAAGCAATCTTCACTGTGCTATTCAAGGATAAGGATGTGTAAATGCTGTTGCACCATTTATAATAAATGGAAAACTCTCAGAAATTCATCTATATAACTTAATGTGTGTGTATATATATATGTATATGTATATATATATGTATATGTATATATATATATATATATATATATATATATATATATATATATATATATATATATATATAAAAGTTGCTGTGCTGTCTGTCTCAGAAAGACCTTTCCGAATCAAATAACTTCCTCCATAATGGAACACAGCACCTGCTTCTTTGTCCTCAGCCTTCACATTGAGAGATGACTCCAAAGATTTCTTTAGAGATTATTAATTAAAAATTGCTTATGACAACTAATGTCATTGTGTCCTGCTTTGCATTATCATCATTTTAAATATTTGTACTATAATAGCAGCGAAGGCTCTCCAATCAGGACAGGTGCCCCCATGTGTTCAGCCCTGAACAAACATATATGAAGACATAGTGCATGCAAGGAAGAGTTGACATTATAGAAGTTAATGTTTCTCATGCTTAAATAAGATTGAGCTGATCTCCAATGGGATGTAAATTGATTTAATTTTTGCATAGTTTGAAAGTTCCTTCTAAACAGCTGTATTGTTTCCAAAAGTGCCTTAATCCCATTTTCAAACATGACTTATGCACTTTGCGGCCTAAGTGCCATCGACAGGTTTCAGAGTAGCAGCCGTGTTAGTCTGTACCCACAAAAAGAAAGGAGGACTTGTGACACCTTAGAGACTAACCAATTTATTTGAGCACTCATCCGATGAAGTGAGCTGTAGCCCACGAAAGCTCACGCTCAAGTAAATTTGTTCGTCTCTAAGGTGCCACAAGTCCTCCTTTTCTTTAAGTCCCATTGTTATTCACTGGAAGTCATAAACATTTGGTAATTATCATCAGAGCTATTAATTTACTCCACTTCAGTGCTATGTATGTACTAATATTTTTAAGTGGGAGCAATCTATTCGTATGGTATAATAGGCCCTAAAAAATTACATGAGAGGTAGAATTCATGGAACGCTACTTTGAACAATTGTGTGTTAAAGCAGCTATAGTAACCCAGAGTTTTCTGTATTGTGTAGGAATTTTTCAGTTTTAGTTTTCTTTATTTCCTTCTTAGTGACTATCTGACTTCTGTAGTTGGACATGAGAGGGATTTTCACATTTACAGAACTCGGAATTCAGTTTTGCTTCTGCCACCTATATAATGCAAAATGTTTCAAAATGAGGTTCTCAAAATGTCATTAAAAAGTACAGAACATGCTTTAGTAGTTAACATACAATAGCAAAGAGTTACCTGTAATGTATCAAATCTTTCTACTTCTTGAAAACTACTCTGCCAGCAGGTTGATACCAAAAGTGAATAGAATCAACCCCCAAATGAATCTAGACATATATTTGTTCAGGGGATGGAGAGGAAAATCTTAATTTTGAGAAAGGAGGATGTGCGAAGACAGGGACAGATATAATTAAAACAGGGTTTCTCAAACTGGGGGTTATGACCCTTCAGGGGGTTGCTAGGTTATTATATGAGGGATCGTGAGCTGTCAGCCTCCACCCCCAAGCCACGCTTCACCTCCAGCAGTTATAATAGTGTTAAATATAAAAAAGTTTTTATTGTATAAGGGGTTCACACTCGGAGGTTTGCTGTGTGAAAGGGGTTACCAATGCAAAAGTTTGAGAATCACTGAACTAAAAAATTCTTCCATTTAAGATGCCATGCCTTGGAAAGCCTATGATTCACTATAGCCAAAGCTCATTTTAAGAATTGGAAAAGTTAATCATTTCTATAAATATTTGTAATTTATACACACTTCTATAGAACTCTAATCTTATAAAATTCTGGATAGCGTTTGAGTAGGATTGTATACCATTTTCTAACCCAAAGGTTATTTAGCTTTTAAGCACTCTCCTCCCACCTTCACTGATTTCTACAAAATGTTCCTTTCAACCGGAAATGTGTTGTCTGTTGACAGAGGATAGCTTGTTGACAAAATATGAACTGCCTATGACAAGCCACTTATGAAATATGAGGCTTATAAAATTGGCTGGTATATCACTTTATGAAAAGCCTGACTTCTTTTTGACATTGGATACCACCAAAATAAACTGGCTTAGAAGCTCCCAGTTTTGTTACATTCAATAGTCCTCAATAAGAACAAATACGTGAGTTAACTTAAAGTGGCTTGCTACAGAAAATCAAAACTCTGAGATCCCTCTAAAATCTTAGCAGTGCTAATTATTTTCTTAATAAATCTCACATAAATTACAAAGATCAGCTGGGAAGGCAGAAGGAGGGGATCATTTATTATTTAGGGTTTTCGTCTGTTCTTTTTTTAAGTTCTGTAGCTGAATTCCAGATTATTTCTGCACCTGATGAACCATGTTAACCAAATAGCTGAATGTTCAAGAGGCACAAGATTACATAGTATATTAAAATGAGTGATGAAATTAGCATTGTGAGTTTCCACTTACTAGTACATCTCAATGGCAGATCAAGGCTCTAGACCTAGCACAAATCTGTTTTGCAGGCTATGTTTCCAAAAGCCACTCATGATTTTTGGATGCCACAATTTAAGTGTTCAACTTTTTACCTTAAAAGGCTCTGGTATATAGAATGCAGCTCTCCGAAGATTATTTCCTACTGTGACAAAGCTGTGACCTTGTTTCAGTGGGTCCCATGCTTCCTGATGGATTTTGCTAACCTCAGAGGCTCACTGTCGCCCTCTACGTAGGCTTGCAGAACCTCACGGATGGCGAACGTGAGGTAAGGCAATAGGGTATCCCAATATTTCCCATCCTGGCTCACCACTTTCCTGATCATGGCCTTGAGGGTCCAATTGAACCTTTGCACAAGGCCATCTGTTTTCAGGTGGTATACAGAGGTCCATAGGGCTTGTATGTGGAACAACGAATAGAGATCTTTCATCAACTTGGACATGAAAGTTGTCCCTTGATCAATCAATATCTCCTTGGGTAGCCCAACCTGGGCAAAGATCTGTACTAGCTCCTTAGCTATTGTCTTGGAAGCCATGTTGCGCAGGAGGATGGCTTCCAGGTACTGGGTTGCATAGTCCAGTACAACAAGCACATGTTGGTTGCCTTGAGCTGTCTTCTCTAGGGGCCCTACCAGATCCATGGCTATGCATTCAAATGGTACCTCTATTATTTGAAAAGGTATCAAAGGGGCCCGCAAGTGTAGGCGAGGGCTATGTAGCTGTCACTCCAGACAAGAGGTGCACTGTCGCCGGACATCTTCGTGTACTCTTGGCCAGAAGAACCACCGTAGGATTTGTGCCTGGGTTTTCTCTACCCCAAGGTGTCCTCCAAAACGGTGACTGTGGGTAATTTAACTTGTAAGACTTTAGAGAAGATTAACTGGTTCTCAATAACAGTGAAGTCCAGAGATGCTTTAAGACCTTTCCTCAATATAGCTTTTTTTGTTGTTTTTGTGGCATCAGATGTTGTTTCTCTTGCTCCTGCATTTGCAACACACGGTACAGGAGATCTTTCTTCACTATAAAGTAAGGTCCTGGACCCCAGACCTTCCCATCCATGGGTATTCCATCTATCTCAGCCACTTCTTTCCTGGCATTATCATATCTGGGGTCCTCAGCCGGGTCCCGCCCAAAAGTCTGTCTCCCGGGACTAACCTGCCTGAGCTCCTAGGGGTCGGCTTCTGCTCCTTCCAACAGCTCGCTGCTGTCAAGGCTGGGGCCAGCCTACTGCTCACTTTCCATGGTGGTAGTTTCTCTGATGGCTGCTTGTGTCTATCTGCCTGCTAGGCAGCTTTCTGGCCCTGGGTCAGGATCCAGGTTCCCAAGGCCTTTGTGGCCTTCCTCTCTTTTTTTGTCTTCTGGGTCTTTTGGGGAGCTGAGAACAGATCCTGAGAAATCTCAGTGAACAGCGGGGGTTGACATTCCCCCAGCAATGAGTCGCTGTCCTCAGGGTCCCCACCTCCCTCCAGCCTCTCTGTGGGGAGTAAATTATTAAACCCTGGAAAGTCCCTCCCAATGACTACAGGATATGAGAGTTTAGGAACTACGCTCACTATCACCTTAATGGGGTTCCCCTGAATCTCTATCTCCACCAGGATGGTGGGGTAATGGCTCATGGCCCCATGCATGCACATCACTGCTGTGCGTTTGGCTTCTAGCAGCTGGCTACTTTTTACCAGCTTACCTGATATGAGGGTGATAGCACTTGCTGAGTCCACAAGCGTTATAGTCTCTCTTTATCCTCAGTTTATCCTCATCGGCCTGATGTAGTTATGTGGGGCTAATGCGACCCCTGCAAGGTGGATAAGGGAGCACGGGATCTCCCATTCCCCCAAGTTACCTTGCATAGGTCCTCAGTGCTGGGACACTGTGCTGCTGTGTGTCCCCACTCCCCACATGCATAACATCTATAATTGCTTCTAATCACTCCCCTATCACAGGGGATGGGGGGTTTAGTCCCAGTGTTCACCCCACTCAGGCCAATCCCTTCCTTTTGGGGTCCCCGCTGCTTTTCTGCCTGCCCCCCCTTCTTCCACCTAGAACTACCCGGGGGTTTGGCTGCCCAACCTTCCAGGGTTGGGGTCGGGTGCTTGCTTCGAAAGGGGCCTTCCTTGCATAGTCAGGTCAGTTCCCTGGCTGTCATGCGTCTTTCTATCAGCGTGATCATCTCGTCGTAGGTGGGCGGATCGTTCTGGCCTACCCATTTGCGGAGTTCTGGTGGCAGTCCCCGCATGTAATGGTCCATGACCAGGGTCTCCAAAATCTCCTCCGGGCTGTAACTACTTCTGCACGAGGTGTATGAGGTCAAATAGCTGGGACCTCGGGGGCTTGTTCTCTTGGTATTTCCACTCATGGAACTTCTGGGCCCTTACCGCTGCTGTCACCCTTGATTGTGCTAGGATCTCTGCCTTCAGCTGGGTATAGTCAATGGCATCCATGGCAGGCAATCAAAGTAGGCCTTCTGGGCCTCTCTGCACAAAAAAGGGGTGAAAATGGTGGCCCACCGCTCCTGGGGCCACACCTAATGCTAAGCAGTCCTTTCAAATGAGAGGAGATATACCTCTACGTCATCTTCCAACATAGTCTTTGTCAGACAACCAGTGGCCCTCAGGGTTCACGTCCCCTTACGCCCCGGGCCTAGGTGGTGAGGATCCTCAGCTGGTCCACTACCTCTCGCAAGAGGGCACGATCTTGTGTTGCCTGGCCCATTAATAACTGATTGGTTTCCTCCTGTAGCCACATAGACTCCTGTTGCACCATTGCCTGAACCCAGATGGCCTCCTGCTGGGCTGTTGGGGGCTTGTAACAGAGCTCTTACCACCTCCTCCATTGTGGTACAAAACAAAGAAACAAACAAAAACCCAAAACCCCAGTGGCACTTTTTTTTTCTTTTAACCTCTTTCTTCCGCCACGCTGTGAATGATGATCCCACCCCTAACACCAGTTATGACAAAGCTCTGACCTTGTCTCAGTGGGTCCCACACTTCCTGGTGGATTTCGCTAGCCTCAGAGGCTCGCTGTGACCCTCCACGTAGCCCTTCTCTCTCTAGAGGCAAGGGTCACAGCCTACTGAGCCATTTTCATCATAAGCCAGAAGGGAGGTGTGGGGAAGCTACCTTCCCTCGCACAGTCTCTGTTGTCTCTCAGTCTCAGTGATTAATCGGGGAGGGGAGGGAGAACCCAGGCCTGCCCTCTACTCCGGGCTCCAGCCCAGGGACCCTAATCATAGCAGCTATGGTAGCTGACTTTTTGGAAACAGGACGTGTACAATTCCCTGGGCCACTTCCTCAATATCTATTTCACCCTTACCTTAGGGCCTCCTTCCTTGTACCTGATATGGTTTGTACTGCTCAGTTTCTCCAACAGCATGTCTTCCTCCTACAGCTCCTGACATGAACACCCACCTGACTAACTGGGAGGCTTTTAACTAGTTTCAGCCAGCCCCTGATTGGCTTCAGGTGTCCCAATCAACCTAGCATTCTCCCTGCCTTCTGGAAAGATCTTAATTGACCTGGAGCAGCTGCCATTTGCTTATCCTGGTAACAGGGATTTGTTTAACCTGGGGCTAATATATCTGTCTCCCACTACTTTACTATAGCCATCTGGCCCCATCACACTATGTAAAACATTTCAAGTTGCCCTCCCAAAATCACTAGTCGCTTTTGAAAATTTATATGTCTCCAGCAGTAGTAGCTTTTCAGCCGTGACTTGAAAAGGTACATTGAAATTATAACGGGTGAACTTCCCAGAGTTTGAGAACAGGTTTTGAAAACTGGGTGAAGTCTTCTTGAGCCATAGTATTTGGTTTGTGTTATTTAAGGTTGTAACTGTTTCCATTTTAAATTCTGTTTTGACTGCTAGTCTAACTTTTTCAATACATTCTTTTTAGTCTTTTTGTCTCTAGCCTGAAAATTTTTGGGAAAGTTTGAGGCTATTCAGAAAGGGCCATTTCTGAACATAAGACTTAAATAAAAGTGTTTTACATTTTTTGGAGAGCTTTCCAATACTTTTTGTCTAAAACATTATCTCAAAAGTGGGTTGGCCTAGAAACTCTGAGAAACTTTCTTAAATATTCTAGTTTTTAGGAATAATTTTTAAAGGGTATATGGGTAATTCTGAGAGGTGTCATGTTTTTCTTGAGTTGGTAAATTTTTTGTTTTTGTTTTCCTTATCTTGGACAGCTTAAGGATCTTAAAATTGTCTACATATCTGGTAGTACTTTTAAGCTCCTCCAGGCAAATAGCTGATTAAGAGAATAGTTTTACTCATGTGTCAGGACAAAATCTGAATGTAATAGGGTAGCACAGGTTAACAGAAGAGAGTGTTTTCCTACAGAAAACATTATTGCTGTGATGATTCAAGAGTTGGACTTAGAGTTTAGAAGAAAGAAAAGAAAAAACACAGCCAGATTGCCTTTCAGATCCCGAGTTGATTTTTCATGTCTGGCAATAGATGATCAACTATTTCTTGTGACTAAATAATCCAAAGAATGTAGGCTCTTCCCCCTGATTGCCAGTCTGTCTTGATATCTGCATATTGTAATTATTTGAGTATTTGCCTAATAGAATGGACAAACCATTTTCAGCATATGGGTATAAGGATGCGGGGACTAGGACCTAGGATTGCAGAGCCTGGGACCACTGACATTCTCATAGTACCATGCAGACCCACATCCAGGAAGTACTGTGGATAATAGGTGCCACGAGAAGTACCACCCAAGGGAGCTAGAGTGACAGGAACTTTGGCCCACTAGTTGTCCAACTGCCCTATTTAACCCTAGAGGGTTCCCCTGGAAGTTGTCTGGACAACAATTTAGACTTCATCCCTCCTGCAACTCCTGACCTCTGGCTTCTAATCATAGCCTGACTGACCATGACGCTTGTTTTCAGACTCTAGCCTGGTAATTCCTCTCCTCTCCAATTTCCAACCCCAGCCTGACTTTGACCCCGACTCTTGTTCATTCAACCTGGCTCTGGTAATTCTTCTGATCCCGGCTCACTGACTACTATCCCTGACATATGGACTCAAGCCCGGCTGTGACAGCTAGGCCAGAGCACTTATGTCCCGGTACATTACAGTTTGCCCAGATCCACTTCCAACCCCTCTATAGAAGCCCTTAACAGGGATATGGAATGGGTGGAGTCTGCCATTACCCACAGGACTCCACAGGGAACCAGATCTGCAGGAGTGGGTCATGTAACTCCAAACTGAGAATCATCTACTATGGTCCTAAGTGGCGCAGCTCCTAGAGGAAAATCACTCCGTGAGCAGCTTGCAATGGTACCAGGAAGAGAATTCTGTGCTTGGGCTGTCCCATTACCCAAAGGTTTTGGAAACCATCAGAAGTTCAGGAGGTTCCTGAGTCAGAGCTGTTGCATTTTCCTGCTCTGCCCTTGAATGTACCAGGCCAAGGTGGGACTTAGTGATGAATTGGCTAGCTGGAGAAGCGCTGGATTGGGCCTCTGCCTGCTGGAGCAGGACAGTGGACTAGAATGCCTTCCTGCAAGCATTTCCTGCAATTTTCTACAATCCTCATTGTGGTCGCTCAGCGGAAGCCACACTATGAAGGCTTCAGCAAGGGGAACCAGGTGCCTCATGTCCAGTTCCATCGATTTGCAGCTAACATAGAGTGGAATTGAGGCAGCCCAACTGAATCACTTTCGGTGTAGACTTATTGAGGAAGTAAAAAATGAACCAACCCATGTTGAGACTCTGACCTTCTTGGATGCTTTCATTGATCAATCTCTTTGCATCGACAACTGGCTTCATGAGTGAAAGAAGAAAAGGAGGGGCACCCCGCCACCACTTTATCCATGCCAAAACCCCCAGGTTCCAACTACACACTGGTGCAGGTTGATCTGGGCCACTGATGGTTGACCCTGGAAGAAAAGGAATGGTGATGGCATAACAACATATGCTTTTATTGTGAAGCACCAACACATGCCATTGCCTCTTGCCCATTTTGGATGTTGACCCAAAAGGAATTGGGAAACGAGTGAGCCCAGGCCATATGGGGCCAGCCTGGGCACCACCAAGGCACTACATTCTGACACTATCCCTAGCCCTCAAGAGAAACCTGATCCAGGATACCTGGGTCCTCCCCACACTTACGAGTACAAATACAGTTACATACCACAGATGGAGCCAAATGGATTTCCCCCTCAGTGGGCCCTGATTAATTCCAGGTCTACCAGTAACTTCATAGATGGTAAAGCTGCTTGAGTGCTACAATTCCCACTCAATTTAAAGCTTACATCAGTCCTTGTAAAGATGATAGATAAGGGGTCAGCAACCTATGGCACATGTGCCAAAGACGGCATGTGAGCCAATTTTTAATGGCACACTGCTGACCCCAGCAGACAGCAGCGTTCCATTAAAAATCCTGCCCGTTCCGGCCTGCTCCTCTCCACCCCCACTCCCCGCCCACCGCTCTCTCCTTGTAGAGCAGGCAAGCTTCTCCCTCCGCATGCCTCTTCCCCCAGCATGCTGGGTTCCTGCCCCTCCTTCTCTCCCTCCCTGCTGCTGATCAGCTGACAGCCCTTGCTATGGAGGGGGAGAGGGAAAAGCGGAGCCGCAGCGTGCTCTCTGCTCCCAGGACCTTGGCGAAGGGGGTGGAATCGGCATATCCCCTCCAGGCCCCTGCCATGAGCTGCTCAGGGCAGGGGACTGGGAGCACCTCCACGATCCCAGCCCACACCCCCAGCCCTCTGCCCTCACCCCTGCAACCCCCGACAACCCCAGCCCTGACTCCGGCACCTCCCACGCATAACCAGTCCCCCTGCCCTGACTCCTGCACCCTCCTCACACATCTCCAGCCCCCCCCCCACACACACACCCCATGCCCTGACTCTTGCACCTCCCACATCCCCACCCCCACCCTGAGTACCAAACGGGAGCTCCTGCACACACACCCCCACACACGTTCCCACCTCCACCCCTCACACCAAATGGGAGCTGCCCAGGTAAGTGCTCCACACCCAAATCTCCTGCCCCAACCCTGAGCCCCCTCCCTCATTCCAGCTCCTGGCCAGACCCTGCACCCCAACCCCCAGCCTTCTCCTTCACCCCAGCCCTGTTCTCAGCACATTCCCACCCTCATCTCAGTGCAGAGAGAGGAAGAGAATGGCTAGGACTAGGGAGAAGGTAGGTACCTAATGAATGTGGATAGGGCTGGGACCCCAGACCGGCAGCGGGATGAGCAGGGCTGGCAGCTGGGACCCTGGCTGGCAGGAGCCGGCAGACGGAACCCCAGACCAACAGCAGCCTGAGCGGCAGTGGGCTGAGCTGCTCAGCCCACTGCCGGTCTGGGGTTCAGGCCGCCGGCCCTGCTCAGCCCACTGCCGGTCTGGGGTTGTGCCTGCTGGCCCCCTGCCAGCCGGGGTACACAGTCTGGCCTAACAGTCACAGCTGAGCTGAAGTCCAAATGTCAGGGATGGTAGTCAGTGAGCAGGATTCAGAGGAATCACCAGAGCTGAGATCAATATGCAAGAATCGGGGTCAAAGACTGGAGATCAGAGGTAGTATCAGAATGGATGGCCTCTGCCTTCTGGGAGGTCCATCTTGATGCCCTCAGGGGAAAGGATGTAACCCAAGAGTTCTGTGGAGAACTGGTCATTTTTCCAATGTTTGCTTCAGCAATCTTTCAAGGATGGAATGACTGTAGTAACAATGCTGCTCAGGATTGTCTACGTGAACAGAACTCTGGGCCGGCAGCGGGCTGAGGGGGCTGACGGCGTAAGATAAGCATTTAAATTTAATTTTAAATGAAGCTTCTTAAACATTTTGAAAACCTTGTTTACA
Organism: Caretta caretta; assembly: GCF_965140235.1. NCBI lineage: Eukaryota > Metazoa > Chordata > Testudines > Cheloniidae > Caretta > Caretta caretta. The sequence goes on along the minus strand of NC_134206.1, from coordinate 149,932,723 downwards.
TATGACAATAGTTTAGTTATAGAGAGAGACTTTCTAAAAAACGTTAAAATGTATTACTGGCATGCGAAACCTTAAATTAAAGTGGATAAATGAAGACTCGGCACACCACTTCTAAAAGGTTGCCGACCCCTGTGATAGATGGTTCCCTTCTGTCATTGGGGTCAGTAACACAGGAAACAGTAACCCCAGATTCTGTAATCCAGCACTTGGGAAGTGCTACAGTTCAACGTGATCCATTCTCCACACTTCCCTCTCCTTCTTGGCATTGCCTGTTTGAAGCAGCATGTCCCTTGCATCTCCTGGTGAGAGAAGAGAATCAACTTTCCCTCTGAATACTACCTCAGGGTCTGCCAGCATGCAGCCAACCCTCTGGTCCCGGACTCCTGCAGCCAGTCAGAACTGAGAGCACCTGTGCGGGAAATCTAGATTGTGGCAGCTAGCCAGAAGGCGTCATGCCCAACCCTGAGTCCCTATCTCTCTGAAAAATATTGGGATTATGCAGATGTTTTTTAAAAGAAAAATGCAGCTATGCTACCTCTGCACTGGGATTATGACTGGCACGTAGACCTGCAATCCGGGGAGAAGGTCCCATGTGGAGGGATTTATGCATGGTCAACGACCTTCATGCATACATCCAGGGCAACCTGGCCATGGGCTTTATCTGGTGCTCCACCTTCCTAGGCTCTGGTCCTTTTTGTTATGAAAAAGGATGGAATGCTATGCCTTTGTGTAGACTAGCGGGCCTTAAACCAGGTGATGGTCCGAAACTGGTATCCCCTGTCCTTAATCTTGGAGTTATTAGATCATGTGTGATCTGCCAGAATTTTCACCAAACTGGACCTCCAGCATGCTTACAACCTAGTGGTCCTCCAGGCTGGAGACAAATGGAAGACTTACTTTCAAACCCACTCTGGGCAATTTGAATATTTAGTAATGTCATTCAGGTTGACCAGTGCTCCCACGACCTTTCGGTGGTTTGTGAACAACGTATTTAGAAACATCTGGGACCAGTATGTAGTCAATTATCTCAATGACATACTTGTGTTTTCAGACAATCCTGAGCAGCATTGTTACTACATTCATTCCATCCTTGAAGGATTGCTGAAGCAAACATTGGAAAAATGACCAGTTCTCCACAGAATTCTTGGGTTACATCCTTTCCCCTGAGGGCATCAAGATGGACCTCCCAGAAGGCAGAGGCCATCCATCCTGATACTACCTCTGATCTCCAATCTTTGACCCCGATTCTTGCATATTGATCTCAGCTCTGGTGATTCCTCTGAATCCTGCTCACCGACTACCATCCCTGACATTTGGACTTCAGCTCAGCTGTGACTGTTAGGCCAGACTGTGTACGCCCTGGCCCCTTACAACGGGGTATTTGCAAACTCTTCATTTTGACCATTTGTTGCTTGTGATGTGTGTTTAGTCATGTGGTATTGTATCTGCCATTCTGATTAGGTGACAAAACTTTTTAAGCAGGAACATCACGAATAGCAAATGGAGAATAACACATCTTCCTCATGCACTTATATTTCTTTTTTGCCAGACATTGGGGCAAACAAATTTCTGTTTAAATATTTGCAAATAGTGAATAAAAAGATATGAACAAGATGAAACCAAAATGCTGTTCAGAACTCAAAAATATTCACAAAGATTGGTTTTGGTGGGGTTTTTTGTTTGTCTTGTAGAATTCAACCAGCTGTGACTTGGAGAAAAAAATCATTTATATTTTAAAACAAGTATATTTGATCTTTCAATCACTGATACTGTAAACGAGGAACTCAAATGCCATTTTTTGCAGTCACTTTCTAAGAATATAACTGAACTTCAAAGCTCCAGTATAATCAAACAATAAAAATAGATTCTACATAATATTTTGTCAAATATGAGTTTGTCAGAGAAATTGGACAATGTAATACAAATGGTAATGAGTCAATGGAATAATATAGTGGGCAATGCTAATTAAAAGAAAAAGTATACAACAAATTAGTTCAAATGCTTAAGTCTTGGGGAAACAAGTGATTGAAGGGTGGAGAAAAATCAGAAAGGTGGAATCAAGATAAACCAAAGGTAAAGTTGGCCATGTTGGGCCAGATGCCCTTTGCCTTCTCATCAAAAATGTATGGAGAATTAATGTATAATGTCTGCTCTCGTGCTTTTCAAATTCCAAGGAGGAGAATCAGATACCACCTGGTAGTGCTATTGCACCCGTGATAAGAATAAATGAATATGTGAACTGAACTTTTTCTGCACCTTAGAGCTCTTAGCTAAGCTAGGTGAGATTTGACAGTAAAACCTCATTGCTCTGGATATCTCTTGGCCTTCTGCCAAAGCTTATGTTTAAGTATTTTTGCGATTAATGATAAATTTCTTATACAACAGTCTTTTTACATCTTGATTTACTTAACTGAGTGCAGGAGGTAAATTTTAATGCCAAATAACAAAGGAACTACTTGAAAAAGCTACCACATTACTTACATTTTTACAGATTGTTATTGACTTGAATGTTGGGTTAGATCAACCTTTTTTTTCCTGCTGGTGTATCACAGCGATGCACAGAAAATCAGATCCGCTTTGTCTTCCTGCAAAAGCATCTATGCTTGCTGGTAGTGTCCAAGTAAAGAGATGGAATGTGATAACTAGACTTATCCTATCCTATGACTGCTCAGAGCTCAAGTATGAAACTGCAGAAAAAACTGAGACTCTCTGGATTAAGTTCAGAAGTGTGAGCAACAAGGGTGATGTCATGGGGGGAGTCTACTATAGATCACCGGACCAGCGGGATGAGGTGGACAAGGCTTTCTTCCGGCAACTCGCAGAAGTTACTAGATCGCACACCCAGGTTCTCATGGGAGACTTCAATCACCCTGATATCTGCTGGGAGAGCAACACAGAGGTGCACAGACAATCCAGGAAGCTTTTGGAAAATGTAGGGGACAATTTCCTGGTGCAAGTGCTGGAGGAACCAACTAGGGGCAGAGCTCTTCTTGACCTGCTGCTCACAAACCGGGAAGAATTAGTAGGGGAAGCAAAAGTGGATGAGAACCTGGGAGGCAGTGACCACGAGATGGTTGAGTTCAGGATCCTGACACAAGGAAGAAAGAAAAGCAGCAGAATACAGACCCTGGACTTTAGAAAAGCAGACTTTGACGCCCTCAGGGAACTGATGGGAAAGATTCCCTGGGAGAATAACATGAGGGGGAAGGGAGTCCAGGAGAGCTGGCTGTATTTTAAAGAATCCTTATTAAGGTTACAGGGACAAACCATCCTGATGTGTAGAAAGAAAAGTAAATATGGCAGGCAAACAGCTTGGCTTAACAGTGAAATCCTTGCTGATCTTAAATACAAAAAAGAAGCTTACAAGAAGTGGAAGATTGGACAAATGACCAGGGATGAGTATAAAAATATTGCTCGGGCTTGCAGGAGTGAAATCAGGAAGGCCAAATCACACCTGGAGTTACAGCTAGCAAGAGATGTTAAGAGTAACAAGAAGGGTTTCTTCAGGTATGTTAGAAACAAGAAGAAAGTGTGGGCCCCTTACTGAATGAGGGAGGCAACCTAGTGACAGAGGATGTGGAAAAAGCTAATGTACTCAATGCTTTTTTTGCCTCTGTCTTCACGAACAAGGTCAGCTCCCGGACTGCTGCACTGGGCAGCACAGCATGGGGAGGAGGTGACCAGGCCTCTGTGGAGAAAGAAGTGGTTCGGGACTATTTAGAAAAGCTGCACGTTCACAAGTCCATGGGGCCGGATGCGTTGCATCTGAGAGTGCTAAAGGAGTTGGCGGATGTGATTGCAGAGCCATTGGCCATTATCTTTGAAAACTCATGGCGATCGGGGGAAGTACCAGACGACTGGAAAAAGGCTAATGTAGTGCCCATCTTTAAAAAAGGGAAGAAGGAGGATCCTGGGAACTACAGGCCAGTCAGCCTCACTTCAGTCCCTGGAAAAATCATGGAGCAGGTCCTCAAGGAATCAATTCTGAAGCACTTAGAGGAGAGGAAAGTGATCAGGAACAGTCAGCATGGATTCACCAAGGGCAAGTCATGCCTGACTAATCTAATTGCCTTCTATGACGAGATAACTGGCTCTGTGGATGAGGGGAAAGCCATGGATGTGTTGTTCCTTGACTTTAGCAAAGCTTTTGACACGGTCTCCCACAGTATTCTTGCCAGCAAGTTAAAGAAGTATAGGCTGGATGAATGCACTATAAGGTGGGTAGAAAGTTGGCTAGATTGTCGGGCTCAACAGGTAATGATCAATGGCTCCATGTCTAGTTGGCAGCCGGTATCAAGTGGAGTGCTCCAAGGGTCAGTCCTGGGGCCGGTTTTGTTCAATATCTTCATAAATGATCTGGAGGATGGTGTGGATTGCACTCTCAGCAAATTCGCGGATGATACTAAACTAGGAGGAGTGGTAGATACGCTGGAGGGCAGGGATAGGATACAGAGGGACCTAGACAAATTGGAGGATTGGGCCAAAAGAAATCTGATGAGGTTCAATAAGGACAAGTGCAGAGTCTTGCACTTAGGACGGAAGAATCCAATGCACCACTACAGACTAGGGACCGAATGTCTCGGCAGCAGTTCTGCAGAAAAGGACCTAGGGGTTACAGTGGATGAGAAGCTGGATATGAGTCAACAGTGTGCTCTTGTTGCCAAGAAGGCCAATGGCATTTTGGGATGTATAAGTAGGGGCATTGCCAGCAGATCGAGGGACGTGATCGTTCCCCTCTATTCGACCCTGGTGAGGCCTCATCTGGAGTACTGTGTCCAGTGTTGGGCCCCACACTACAAGAAGGATGTGAAGAAATTGGAAGGAGCCCAGCGGAGGGCAACAAAAATGATTAGGGGACTGGAACGCATGAGTTATGAGGAGAGGCTGAGGGAACTGGGGATGTTTAGTCTACGGAAGAGAAGAATGAGGGGGGATTTGATAGCTGCTTTCAACTACCTGAGAGGTGGTTCCAGAGAGGATGGTTCTAGACTATTCTCAGTGGTAGAAGAGGACAGGACAAGGAGTAATGGTCTCAAGTTGCAGTGGGGGAGCTTTAGGTTGGATATTAGGAAAAACTTTTTCACTAGGGAGGGTGGTGAAACACTGGAATGCGTTACCTAGGGAGGTGGTGGAATCTCCTTCCTTAGACTTTTTAAGGTCAGGCTTGACAAAGCCATGGCTGGGATGATTTAATTGGGGATCAGTCCTGCTTTGAGCAGGGGGTTGGAGTAGATGACCTCCTGAGGTCCCTTCCAACCCCGATATTCTATGATTCTATCACATCTAACATCCATAAACTTTGTTTTCATGAAATATCTTTCTTGGACCTCAAAAAGCTTGGGCTATCTAGAACATTATTTCTGAGGAGTCAGGGAATTCAGACATTGTGCATTCACCTTTTGCATTTACCTAATCAGCAGAAAAACCTGTGATTTTTTTCCACAGAACTAAAGAGGATTAAAATGTTGTATGTGTTATAACTATTAAACTACTAAGATTGTCCATGTTCACTGCAACATTAACATGTTCCAAAAGAAAACGTAGCTTACTTGATTTTCTGTTCCTTGTCCTACTTAATGAAGGTCACTCAGTTAGACTGTACAGTGCTTGCAGTTACACTGAAGAAGAATTACCGAAGAGAAATTTGTGTGAATGAAAAAACAATTACCATTTGAAACCTTGTCTCTTTCTCATTGGTATGCAAGTTTGATAGAAAAGTTTGGAGCTGAATATAATGCTCTAATTAGTCTCTAGAGGACTCACATGAACAATCGACTGCTCATTAGTCTGTCAACTTCCTTTGAAATTGATTGTTTTTTTTTAATTGCAAACTAACTAGTATGGAAACAGAAATTATCTATGTTAATATATTTTCCAGATATTGCAACTGCCTATCCAGATAAGAAGTCAATCTTAATGTATGTGACATCACTTTTCCAAGTTCTACCCCAGCAAGTCACCATTGAAGCCATCCAGGAAGTGGAAACATTGCCACGGCAATCAAAAGTCACTAGAGAAGAACACCTACAATTACGTCATCAACAACGCTTCTCTGAACAGGTGAGTGTCACACTTCAGGGCAACTGCACTTGTTTTTCCAGTTAGTGGTCCACCAAGGCACCCACGCTCAGGCACCCAGCTGTTGCTTCTCTTAGGTGAAGAACTGCATTTCTCTCCCTTCTGACCGCAGTATTACCAGGTTGTACTGTTTGTGCCTTCAGTGTATGTTTCCCAGCAAAGACAGTCTGACTAAACACACCTGCTTGCTTTCTATTCAGAGACTGATAACAGCATGATTGCTACACATATAAGTTACTACACAGTTTTCTAAGTTTTCTATTTTTAAGGTAAAAAGCATTACAGAGAAAATTATATTAAAAACAATAAAAGAACCTATATACATGCTAATAAAGCTTACCAGAGATCACCCCAACTCTAACATGGGATCTGGCAGTATAAGTCCTTCAACTTCTCACCACAGGAGAGTTCTTGTGAACTTAGAAGTTCATCACAGCTTTAGCTCAGAACAAGCACCCCCATGACAAGTTTAGTCTACCCTTTCATCTGGAGATTCCAGAAGCAATTTGTTAATGTCCAAACAGTCTCTCTCTCCAGAATGTATTTTCAAAAGGCTGAGTTTGGAGGGGAAGAATTTGAATTCGAATTCCCTTCACCTCAAAGTATTTCCTGAGGAAATACATTTGACTCACATTGTTCCAAAAAGGCCTTTGTATTTCCTTGTATCTTCCAGAGATTTCATTTATCTTGTCTTCCTGCTAAAGAAGTTCCATACAATCTCACGATAATGCACACACATTTCAGTTTGTAATACCAGAACTGCAAAAATGCTACCCTTAATTCAGTAAGTTTTGTCCAGGATCTTACAGGATATTGTCTGTCACAGTGAGTTCTTTCACATTTCTGCTCACAACATGACAGTTTTAAGAAACATGACACTTTCAAGAGGGCCAAAGAGAGAAAGGAAAAAAGTCTGCAGGCATATCTGTAACTACGTGAACAAATTTATCAAATATAAATGTCTGCATAGACTTTATTTTGTATTGCTTTGCATGCAGTTTATTGGGCTGTTTTAAAGTAAAAATTCAGTGGATTTTTGCTTTGTATTTCTACTTTATAACATCAGATATATTCTCTTCAAAAGCATGTCATTAATCGGGGATTGGCAACGTTTGGCACGCAGCCTGTTAGGGAAATCTGCTGGTGGGCCGGGACGGTTTGTTTACTGCAGCGTCCGTGGGTTCAGCCAATTGCAGCTCCCACTGGCTGCGGTTCACCATTCCAGGCCAATGGGGGCTGCGGGAAGCAGCGCGGGCTGAGGCATGTGCTGGCTGCCACTTCCCACAGCCCCCATTGGCCTAGAACGGTGAACTGCAGCCAGTGGGAGCTGCGATCAGCAGAATCTGCGGATGCTGCAGGTAAACAAACCATCCTGGCCTGCCAGTGGCTTTCCCTGACGGGCCGCGTGCCAAAGGTTGCCTAGCCCTTCCATAAATATTTTGGTTTTTGAGAAGGAACAGAATAAAAGGTAAGGGTGTTGCAAATGTTATTAAATAACAAGTATGGTTGCTTCTCTTTTTTAAAAAAAGTGCTGTGCCATTCTAACACATCAATAATCTAGACAATAGTCCGTTGAAATAAAAATGCTGTTTATATGAAATAACATAGACATAAGACATGGAATAACTGTTGTCTATTCTGTTTATTAAATGTGTTTTTATTGGTTGATGTTTAATTTAAACTCGCTAGTATTTGAGCTCATCTGTGCTTATCTACAGTTTGCCATTTTAGATCACAAAAGTCACACAGGCACTTTCTCTTGTGCTTGCTACCTCAGTTATGCTTCTGAGTCTGCCTTCAGCCAATGTCTGCTGAAGTGGTTGGAGAATCTTAGACCTAATTTACTCACTCTATTGAGTTAATTCTGTGTCTTGCTTATGGGAGACTCAGTCCCGTTCATGGTAGTTGACCTGATGGATGCTGGCTTCATTTATTCAAGACTTACTACCAGGTTACTTGTGTTCAGTTTTAGCTGGATTATCTTTCACTTAGTACTGGCATTATGTCTAGCAGCTCAAGCACAAGTCTTTCTGCATTTCGTGATGGGATGTCAGACTAAATGAAAACACCTCCCTACTTTCTGCCTAATTTTGACTGCTGCATGCTAGCGCTATCTCTAAGATTAAATTCAACTGCTGGTGCCCTCTCTCTTGTTTCCCTTCTTTTGTTCTTGAAAACAATACTTTACTTCTGTACTCTACATGTTTATCAATGTATGTCTGCTTTTTTCCCCTTAATTTCTTCTTCTTAGATCACAGTCAGTGTAGCACAGGGTCACGTGCACACCCCTTCACCACCTAAACCTCGCTTCAAAAGCTATGCGTACACACAAGCTGCTTATGTCCTGTCCCCTGACCAAAAAGGGAGGCAGTTCCCTCCACAGGTCTGTCAACATTACTGTTTGTTCTGAAATTATTCTAATATGCCTGTGCTTGCTGTGAAATTGTGTGTGTACTTTGCTTTTTCCTATCTCAGTGATCTACCTTTTTCAATTTTGGTAGGGTTTGTCAAGTGGTGCCTTTTTGCTGAACGCTTCAAGCTGACTGGCAAAAATGTGGCATGCTATTTTTTAAATGTTAAGCAACATTCAAATACTGACATGCTGTTAGAAATTGTCTTCTTTTTTTCTGTTGTACTTGGTTTTAGAAATGCTAAAAAGAATTGATTTAAAAAGCCAACTCCAATTTAAATGTAAGAGGTAATAGCCGCACTTGACAGTCAACGTTTTTTAAGTGGTTTGTTTATAGAAAAGCAGATATTACCAATTTTTTTTCTGTGTTCATTAAAGAAAATGTTGCATAATGATTTTCAATGAGCTCAGGTAGTTGCGGGGAGAGGGCAGGGAAAATATTCACTGTGAATGTTCTTTATATGACCTAATTTAACTTTGATAATAAAATACTATAGATATACCATAGTCTTAAATATCCCACAAACAGATTCCCTCCAAACTCAAGATCAGAGTCTATGCACCTCATCGGATGCATTCAGTGCAACTCAGTGCAGTGAGAAAAAGAGGTTAGGGATCCTCTTACTAGGTATTTTCAGAATTCTCATTATTACATAGTTCAAAAAGTATAAGAACTGTAGTGTCATGTAGGTTGTAATAAATTGTATAAAGTGGTATGATTGCCTTTAATTTCTTTTGGAAAAGAAAATTGCATCTATTTGGCCCAGCATAGTAATTTGAGTTCTGTAGTCGGGGAGCCATTTCTTCTGTCTATATTGTAAAAATATATTTGAAAATAACATTTTTTTTATTCAACTCCATTTGAGTCTTCTGTTATGGTGTCAGATAATTTGCTGAACTATGAAGTCATTTATGGAGCCCATGAAGAAAATCCTTTACAAATTTCCACACACCGTTGCTGAAGACGTAACATCAATCATGCTACTGTAATGATTAGTGCAACAGTTAGTGTTTAATATTGGCACAGTTAATTTCTTCTACTGCAATATTAAACTAATACTATAGCAGGATAGAAACTGATGATTTAGCCTGACTTTTCATAATGATAGCCACCATGAGATATTTGTTAACTTTTAGAACAATACAATGGAAGTCTAATGTACACAAAGTAATTCAAAAAAGATATCTCACAGAGTAACAGAAGAACCTATTTTGCATCATTCAATCCTTGTTCCTATGTTCCAGTGCTCAGAAAAGATCAAAATATGTAAATCTGGGATTTATATCTTCTGTTTGTTGAGCATGATGATAATTACTTTATTTCGATCCTTTTGTGATAGTGACTGTACAGACATTTCTAATTGATTGTCCCTCTACCAAAGAGCTTACAGTCTAATAGTTAAGACATAACAGATGGAGGAGACAAACAAGATGCACCCACCAGGCTGATCGGTACAATTCTTAGCCAGTCAGTAGTAATGATTACAACTTGCCATCTGTTTATTATTAGAGTACAAACACTCCTTTGGCAGTGATAAAGAAAACAACCAAGTTTGCAGTTAGCTGTTAACCTCTCATCTTTGAATCAACATGTCAAGTTTTAAGATGGAGAACTTTACTTTCCTAATTCAGGAAACAGCCCACAGTGATAATTGATGCTATATATGTATAACGGTGAGATACTTTCATAATCCCACCTATCTAAGCCAGTTCAATTTTTTTCTTTCTTGTAAGCAATAAAGATCACTTCTGGGACTCTCACTGGCTCTCCAAGTCTTTTCCATGATCATGATTTTCAGAATGAAGAAGATAAAGTCTCTAGATTTATTGCTTCCATGATGAGCTTCTGATCAAAGCTTGAAAAGTCTGTGGTAGACACATCAATGCTAATCCAACTTCTCTTTTTCCATACTACTTTCTTAAATTCCCATCTGGTTAATTTCAGAATAAGATCTCTCACTTTGTAGTTTACCCCAAGGAAAACTCCAGAGTCTCTTTTGCTTGATCTACCAATTTCAAAGACCTTCCCAGGTGACTGGCTGACAAGGTCTTCATCTCCTAGAGATGATGGTTTTCTGTGATATGTAGGCAATCATTCCTCTCAGACTTCTGCAGTCTTTCATCTTTGTAGAACAAAATTACAAGCTCTTGGGTCTGTTTTTCACTAAGAGACTCAAAGAAGAAATATCTTTCGTTAAGATAATGACTATGCAAGAAGAATCTTCCACAGCACTCTGCTGAAACTGGATGTGATCTAAATTACCTCAGGTGCTAGTGTCTTCATTTGTGGTGTTTGGTGGAGTTCTCATTTAAGGGAAATGGTCCAGTAAGATATCTAGTCTCAGTATGAATGTGAACTACTTGGAACTCAAAACAGCTGCAAATGCAATAAGAAGACTTTTTTCCCAAAATATTTTGAAACATCTTTCTCTAATTCTGTTGTAAAGCCGCTACAGGATGACTGTTGCTTATGTCAGCTGTCAAAGGAGGGAAAAATATAATCAGAAATAATAAACTCCTCTATTGGACAGTAAGAAGAACGTTTGCACCCAAAGCACTTTACCTCAGAATATGGAATGTCACTCTCCTGCTTCATGAGCAGACTATGCAAGACGTGCACCCCATTCCCATTATCAATTACCTTCCTCAGAAGCCCCTCCATCCACAAGCTACCATCACAGAAGTCAATCACTGGCAACAAACACTGGTGAGTGCAGAGTCTATCTGTCTTTCCCTTCAGCCCCAACAGACTGGACAACAGTCATTCTATGGCACCCAGCCTCAGTGGTTTTCCCACCTTCCTCTCCTCCAGCCATGTGTTCCAGGAATAGCCAAGAAGTTTCTGTGACCATTGGTCTTTGGAAGCCCCTAGACTTGAGTGGCCCCCACCACAGCAGCAACCAGCCTTCTCATATTGGCCACAGACAGCAATACTGGACTTCCTGCTTTTTGGAGTCGTGCCCACTTCTGTCACTATGGCAGATACCTAGATACCTTACTTCCCCTCCCATCATCTATCACAACTCTTCTCTTTGTGTCTTCCCTTTTGGCACTTTCCAACCTCTGTTCACTTTTACCAGTCCTTTCCACCCAACTGGCTTGGTCCTCTGACCATTTATCCTCCACAGTACTTCCCCGGTTAGCCCCACCCCATCCTCTTTAATGTCTTCATTCCTTTCTGACTTGCTTGCTTGAGATGTCAAGAAGATGCACAATGGCTTGGCCAGTCAGTCCTAATTGCCCTGATTATAATGCATCTGTCAGACACACACACACACACAGAATCATAATTTTCCTCACCCTATTTAAGCAGAACCCTCTTTTACATCTATTCTTTAGTCTGGGCTGAACTGCATCCTGTTAGAAAATTCAGGCCTCTTAAAATGTTGTTACTCACATAAATGGTGGACGTTCTGTTGAAACCTAGGGGAAAAAAAGTCTCTCTCCCTTACCTACCAATGAATATAGAAAGCTTTTATAAACTGCTGCAAATCTCAGGGTATAAACTCACTATCCTCTTCCAAATCCTTTATCGTTGAATTCCTTATAGCAGGATTAAGAAAGGACTAAGTGCAAATTATTTATATGTGCAAATTTTACATCTCCGTTACCTCTCAGACAGTACAGACTGCTCACCTGCCTGGCTCTGCAGTTGCACATTTTCTATTCCCCGAAGGCAGTCTCATTGGTGAACCTGTCTATGTGGTTTCCCTTAGAAAAAAGGGACCTTCAACCTAGTTCTCAGAGCTTTGTCAAAGATACTTTTTGATTCCCTCTCAAGTTTCTTTGTTTAATCTCTGTCAAAGTCTGCCTTCTTGTTGAATCACTTTAGCTCCTTGAATATCTGAACAAGGAGCATTTTCCATCATATAACTTCCCCTTCATTTTTTCCAAGAATACTTGTTCTCAGACCAGTTCTAATTTTGTACACCAGCATAACTCTAATTTCCACCTGATTCAGAATAATACTGGCTTAATTTTGCCAAAAACATCCTATGTAAACCTGTAGGGCCTAAAGATATTGTCTTTACAGGACTGCACTGTAGAGAGATTTCAATTTTTAAAACTCAGAAGATCCTTCATGAGGGGCAATCATTTTTATTTGGAAAAGCTACATTTAGGAAAAAAAAAAAACGTGGCTTTGTATTTATTAAAAGATGATGTGGGAGCAAAATTTTCAAACATAACTTTAAATAGGATATCCAACATCTACATTTTGTTTTTAGACTAGTATTTGTATATATAAATATGCCTTTGGCAGTCTTATTTGAAAATAGATTTGCCAAAATTTTTGAATTTCTGGTTCATAGGAAATTTTAAAATTTTCTATGAACCAGAAACTCTGTAAACACTTTTGTCTCGGGGAAACATTGACGCTTGGTCTTTCTGAAACAAAATATTTCCAGTAGGTTTGAATTAAAATAATTGGAGCTGTATAATTAAACAATAATAGCCAATGAGAAGGGCATTTCCTGGTATTTGATGACTTGCAAGGGGAATTGAGAACTGTAGCTTTACATCAGGCCTTCAACCTCACCATTCATTAACTGTCAGGAAATTTCTAACCTTCAGGTCATTAGTGCTATTTTACAAATGAGATAAAATATTTCTTCTCAAGTTCTTTGTGCTCCCACTGATGTGAATTTTCTTGTATACAGTATTGGACTTTTCCTAGCAGGTAGTAAGTACAATAACTAGCTCAGAAAGCAAAACTTCATTTTGAATGTTATTCAAGATTTATAATACTTAAATTGAATTTACTTAGCTAAGACACATTATTATTAAGAGAATGATGGCTAGAAGACCTCTAGTGTTTTGGAATCTTGTCGTAGCAGGAATTTCCACAGTACTTTACCCTCTGCCACCAAATTTATTTGATCTTACTTGCCAGAGATTGCTTCTCACAGACCTCCACTCCATGCCCTTTTAGCAGTCACATGCACAAGAGACACCAGGGTACCGAGCAGTAGTGCAAACTCACTGGCTTTTCAGTGAATTTAAAGAAGAGTTCTCCTTGCTTTGAGACTGTGATCCAAATACCCTTCTGTTTATTCCGTGGCAATGTATCCCTCAGAGATGCCCTCTTAAATTACAGTAAGGCAAGCAGAACTAGAATTATAACATTATTTTTTTTATAATATTTCCAAGGCCAAGCATACAACAGATGAACCATGAAATAAAAGTGACTTATATGGAAAACTGCATAGCAAAAAGCTAACTAGAGTGTTTAGTTATTGATAGCCAAAAGCTTAGCTATGCAGGAAAAAGTAGAGAGATTCCTTAAAACAAGCTGTAATGGTCCAGAATCTTTGGGATTTTACAAGAAATTGGATAAAACAAAACAATGTAGTTTAGCTTTCTCTTCAGGTGTGCAAGTGTGTTTTAGTGACTAAGGCATTTCCAATGAACTTTAGTACCATTCCTGGATGCAGGAGTTCAATTCCATACACTAACCTCATACAGCTTTGCACTTGACCTTACTGAATTCTGAGATACAGTTGTGGCTTTTTTCAATTTAATCATATCCAGACTTCCAGAACATCCAGTATGTAAAAATATAGAAATGAAATACAGCCAAGAAATACACAGTAAAGGTCTTGATCTTACAAATGGATCTTCATGGATGGGCATTTAACATCAATGAGGTTTCCTTTCTGGGACTGGGGCCTAAATCTGTAAAGCTTTGTGTCATTTCAAAGGCTTCCCCTCCCTTTTCCCCTTGCAACCCTTCACATTGCACTCCTCAATTTCTCCTCCAATTTCTCTCTCTCAGGGTTCCTTACTGCCTCCTTCCTCTTTATCTCCTCTAAGTTTTTGTAAAGAATTGCCAGCAAACTAAAAAATCCATTATTCACCAAACTCAAATACGGTCACTCAGCATTAACTCAACCACTCTGTCGGATCCGCAATGGGATCAACAAACCCTCTAAATGTCTGCTTGACCATTCTAAATGAATGATCATAGAATCATAGAATATAAGGGTTGGAAGGGACCCCAGAAGGTCATCTAGTCCAACCCCCTGCTCAAAGCAGGACCAATTCCCAGTTAAATCATCCCAGCCAGGGCTTTGTCAAGCCTGACCTTAAAAACCTCTAAGGAAGGAGATTCTACCACCTCCCTAGGTAACGCATTCCAGTGTTTCACCACCCTCTTAGTGAAAAAGTTTTTCCTAATATCCAATCTAAACCTCCCCCACTGCAACTTGAGACCATTACTCCTCGTTCTGTCATCTGCTACCATTGCGAACAGTCTAGAGCCATCCTCTTTGGAACCCCCTTTCAGGTAGTTGAAAGCAGCTATCAAATCCCCCCTCATTCTTCTCTTCTGCAGGCTAAACAATCCCAGCTCCTTCAGCCTCTCCTCATAACTCATGTGTTCCAGACCCCTAATCATTTTTGTTGCCCTTCGCTGGACTCTCTCCAATTTATCCACATCCTTCTTGAAGTGTGGGGCCCAAAACTGGACACAGTACTCCAGATGAGGCCTCACCAATGTCGAATAGAGGGGAACGATCACGTCCCTCGATCTGCTCGCTATGCCCCTACTTATACATCCCAAAATGGCATTGGCCTTCTTGGCAACAAGGGCACACTGCTGACTCATATCTATCTTCTCGTCCACTGTCACCCCTAGGTCCTTTTCCGCAGAACTCCTGCCTAGCCATTCGGTCCCTAGTCTGTAGCTGTGCATTGGGTTCTTCCTTCCTAAGTGCAGGACCCTGCACTTATCCTTATTGAACCTCATCAGATTTCTTTTGGCCCAATCCTCCAATTTGTCTAGGTCCTTCTGTATCCTATCCCTCCCCTCCAGCGTATCTACCACTCCTCCCAGTTTAGTATCATCCGCAAATTTGCTGAGAGTGCAATCCACACCATCCTCCAGATCATTTATGAAGATATTGAACAAAACTGGCCCCAGGACCGACCCTTGGGGCACTCCACTTGATACCGGCTGCCAACTAGACATGGAGCCATTGATAACTACCCGTTGAGCCCGACAATCTAGCCAGCTTTCTACCCGCCTTATAGTGCATTCATCCAGCCCATACTTCCTTAACTTGCTGACAAGAATACTGTGGGAGACCGTGTCAAAAGCTTTGCTAAAGTCAAGAAACAATACATCCACTGTTTTCCCTTCATCCACAGAACCAGTAATCTCATCATAAAAGGCGATTAGATTAGTCAGGCATGACCTTCCCTTGGTGAATCCATGCTGGCTGTTCCTGATCACTTTCCTCTCATGCAAGTGCTTCAGGATTGATTCTTTGAGGACCTGCTCCATGATTTTTCCAGGGACTGAGGTGAGGCTGACTGGCCTGTAGTTCCCAGGATCCTCCTTCTTCCCTTTTTTAAAGATTGGCACTACATTAGCCTTTTTCCAGTCATCCGGGACTTCCCCCGTTCGCCACGAGTTTTCAAAGATAATGGCCAATGGCTCTGCAATCACAGCCGCCAATTCCTTCAGCACTCTCGGATGCAACTCGTCCGGCCCCATGGACTTGTGCACGTCCAGCTTTTCTAAATAGTCCCTAACCACCTCTATCTCCACAGAGGGCTGGCCATCTCTTCCCCATTTTGCGATGCCCAGCGCAGCAGTCTGGGAGCTGACCTTGTTAGTGAAAACAGAGGCAAAAAAAGCATTGAGTACATTAGCTTTTTCCACATCCTCTGTCACTAGGTTGCCTCCCTCATTCAGTAAGGGGCCCACACTTTCCTTGGCTTTCTTCTTGTTGCCAACATACCTGAAGAAACCCTTCTTGTTACTCTTGACATCTCTGGCTAGCTGCAGCTCTAGGTGCGATTTGGCCCTCCTGATATCATTCCTACATGCCCGAGCAATATTTTTATACTCTTCCCTGGTCATATGTCCAACCTTCCACTTCTTGTAAGCCTCTTTTTTATGTTTAAGATCCGCTAGGATTTCACCATTAAGCCAAGCTGGTCGCCTGCCATATTTACTATTCTTTTGACTCATCGGGATGGTTTGTCCCTGTAACCTCAACAGGGATTCCTTGAAATACAGCCAGCTCTCCTGGACTCCTTTCCCCTTCAAGTTAGTCCCCCAGGGGATCCTGGCCATCCGTTCCCTGAGGGAGTCGAAGTCTGCTTTCCTGAAGTCCAGGGTTCGTATCGTGCTGCTTACCTTTCTTCCCTGCGTCAGGATCCTGAACTCAACCAACTCATGGTCACTGCCTCCCAGATTCCCATCCACTTTTGCTTCCCCCACTAATTCTACCCGGTAATGGACCTCTCTTTGTCCATCACCAGGAGGAAATCCGCAACTGTCAAGATAAGGCATAAAGCCTAACTGCCAGGGATCAAATAAGAGAGACAAGGTGGGTGAGGTAATATCTTTTACTGGTCCAGTGAAAGATGTGACCTCCCCCACCTTGTCTTTCTAATATCTTGGGACCTACATGGCTACAACAACTTTGCATAGAACAAGGGATCATATAAATCAGATGAGACTAAGTGATGTTTAAACACCCCACTTGAGTGCAAATGGCCCACATGCTGAACTGTTCTTCTTTGAGACAGGTTTCAGAGTGGTAGCTGGGTTAGTCTGCATCAGCAAAAACAACGAGGGGTCCTTGTGGGACCTTAGAGACTAATTTGACTCCTCGTTGTTGTTCTCTGGGATATTTAAAGCTTGACAGTATTTCTCCTAGTGTCAAATGAAATGTCCATTCCCATAAGAAATACAGTTATTTTAAAAAAAAATTATAAAAGTCAGACCTCGTCACAGTGCTGTTCATATTTTCCCCTTGTTCTGCTTCTATGATTTTTTTGTGTGAAAGAAACTAGATACTATTTATTTTTTGTTAGATTTGTTTTGCCAAATTGTAGGCAATTATCAAACACTGTTGCAATGCAAAGCTTTAAAATAGAGGCATGGTTCTGGATGTTCTGTTCTGAGGATCAAATTCCTGCTGACGTTGTTCAACTTTCTTATACGTCTTTGGCAATATTTTTGACGTTTTTTCTTGAGATTCTGGTAAAGTGCTATAGTGTACTCTGGTGCATCATATTAGAGTTGTCTGCATATAATTTATTATTTAAAATATAGCTGAAGATTTTCAAGTGACTTAGTTAAAAACGATGCTGGAAAGAGGAACATGGTATGGCTCTTGTCAAGGACCATACCAAATTATTATACTGGTTCATAATGAGAATAATACATATCATTCATAAATTGTAGAAAAGCTCTGGATCAAATATTCTGTTTTCTTCTATCATACATCAACCCATAATCTAATTAGGAAATTATCGTAGTATTATACTTATAGATGGTTGGCTGTATCATAAAATGATTTGTACTTTCTTAACTTGATATTGATTGATGTCTTAACATTTATCTATTTGAACCTTGAAGATGGAAAAATGTGTAGTTCATTTCCCCTGCTACCAATGAAATATTTTTCCCATACATGCTATCAGTAGTCAATTTTTGTCTTTGATTTATCATAGAGTTAATTAACATGAGAAGTGTATTCATATATGATGATTTTAAGTTTAGTCTTCTAAAATATATTTTAGAATAAATAAACAAAATTAACTATAATTTAAAAGTTAAACAATAATAAAAATGAATAAAATACATTCTGTAATTGGTGAGCCACAAGTTCTTCCTTTGCTGAGAGTAAAAATGGCCCATTTTAAATGTAGCCCTGGTGAGTGTGAGCAAACATATTCAACACTAAACATGAGAGAGGTTCCAGGGAGAAAGAAAATTTTGATACCTCAAACATTTCTTGCTTCTGTTTTGTTTTCTCTCTCCCGTGTTATACTGACAGTGGGAATTGCAAGCCTATATCTCACTGTTCATAGATTTGAAATACTAATAGATTCCAGATGTAAATTAACAGCAAAAAATGCATATAAGAGTAAAAATAAATAAATAAAATGCACTATTAAAGCTACTTATGTACAGATGTCTCTCCCAAAGGTAAGCTTGATGACCTATTGTAAATGGGTGTGGTACGCCAGAAGCTGACAAATGAGGAAGATACACACTTTATTTTGTTGTACAAGTAAGAATTTTACAGACTAACAACAATAGCAGAATTACTTGATTATTCCTGTATTCAAAATGTCCAGTCAAATAAATCAAATTAAGAACTTGACCCCTTTTTTAGACCTTCAGAATTGAAACTATAAAGAGAAATTGCTTATGGCAGTATGTGGGTTGGGCGGGGGAGTTGCATTAATTTTACTAGACAGAATGCTCATTCAAAAATATACTAGTTAGTCGAGCCTTTTATTCTTCCTTATGATGATGTTCCCTGACATGAAGATGGGTGCTCCTTTGCTACATCTGCCTTCACTGAACATGTCATAAGGGACTTAAAGATTAGCTTGAATCCATTACCATCAAGTATCCCTCCTTTTCACTTTTATGCAACTGTAAAAACAAAAACGGGACTTAAGCAAGCAATTCCCATGCAAGAGTGGTCCAACAGCCATGATATTTCATGTTCAACCCAACTTGGGCAGTAGATCTTATACTTTTCTCCATCCCTTATAAACTAGGAGACCCAAAACAGTACCTAAATCTAGACTTTCTGCATTGATAGAATCATAGAAATGTAGGGTTGCAAGGGACCACAAGAGGTCATCTAGTTCAGACCCTTGTACAGAGACAGAACCAAGTAAACCTAGACCATCCATGACAGGTATTTGCCTAACCTGTCCTTGAAAACCTCCAATGGATGGGGATTCCATAACCTCCCTTGGAAGCCTATTCCAGAGTTTAACTACCTTCGGGTTAGAAAATGTTTTCCTAATATCTAATCTAAATCTCCCTTGCTGCATATTTAAGCACATTAGTTCTTGTCCTACCTACAGTAGACATGAAGAACAATTTCACTGTCCTCTTTATAATGGCCCTTAACATATTTAAAGGCTGTTATTAGGTACCCACTCAGTTGTCCCTTCTCAAGACTAAACACACGCAGTTATTTTAACCTTTTCTTAATTTTTCCTCATAGATCAGGTTTTCTAAACATTTTATCAGTTTTGTTGCTATCCTTTGGACTCTCTCCAATTTTTTCCATATCTTTCTTAAAGTATGATACCTGAAACTGGACACCATAGTCCAGCTAAGGCCTCACCAGTGCTGAGTAGTGAAGGACAATTACCTCCCATCTTACATAAGACACTCCTGTTAATACACCCTAGAATATTAGCTTTTTTTGCAAGCACATCACATGGTTGACTCTCATTCAGTTTGTGGTTCACTATCATCCCTAGATCCTTTTAGCAGTATTACCATTTACCCGTTATTCCCCATTTTGTAGCTGTGCATTTGATTTTTTTCCTGCGTAAGTATAGTACTTTGCCCTCCTCTTTATTGAATATCATCTTGTTGATTTCAATTTGTCAGGGTCATCTTGAATTCTAATCCTGTCCTCCAAAGTGATTACAGCCACTCTCACCTTCGTGTCATCTGCAGATGATAATACCCTGTGCATAGTCGCTATCGTTTATTTTGTCTCATAGCCCTTCGTGGTAAACTTTTCAGCTACTTCTAACACCCGATTTCTTTTCTGTTGTTTTCAGTTGACTCCCTTACCCCAATAGACAAACTAACAATAAAGCAGAATTTTTTCACTTATAAGGTGCTTGTAACATAATATTCTTGTCTACTTTCTCCCCATATGTTTCCACAGATTAAAACATTCGAATTTTCCCAAATGGTTTCATCTAAGAGGCATGTTGAACTAATGAATTAGTCTGAGTGGTTTCTGTGATTTAAATATTACAGAATTTGAAATCGCACTGTGTGTCATGTGGGTTCTTCATATCTTCCATAACTATTTTCTGTATGATGGTAGATTTGTGCTCATTTTGTTTCATGATTTTTGGGGGAAAAGATCTTTATTAAAAGTTGAATATTTCTTGCACACTAGGCTCATCTCTGGACATTTATCTGAGCTAGTAGAAGTAAATGTCAAATTTCCTCAACGCTTGTCTGCTCTCTTTATTTATTTATTTACTTCATTTATTCATTCCCAAATGCAGGATGAAAAAGCAGTTTCCTTATCTGCATTGTTATCAATTAATTTATCCAGACTTTAGCTACAAAAACAAAACAAAAAACAGTAATGCTGAGAAGGTCCATTTGGCTGCTAAACACACAAGAATTTGGCTTATTGGACACATTACTTGCTGTAAGATTTTATATTGCATTATCTTGATCAGTGAAGTAAATTTAACTTGGCACTATATTCTGTATAGTGCCAACTTGTAGCTGAGTGAATTAATTGCACTTTTCACTTAGATGAGGTGTAAGCAAATGGAGTGCTGGGAGCAATACCAATGTTACATATCTTCAGTTTGTGAGTTGGATACAGTAAAGAGAGCAGTCATTTGCTGTTGTTCATAAGTCTACCTCTCTGTTCCTTGTCATAATTCAAATCTCTGTATCCTAGGGAGAAAGCATCCTATGTGGGGCAGCCTGGTGGATAGAGTACTGGATTGGGAGTCAGGAGACCTGGGTTCTACTCCTTGTCACAGTTTCGGGGTAACTGCGTCTGTATCTCTTCTCCCCCACCCTCTTGCGGTCACTCCAGGAGTGTCCAGTAACATCTTTGGTCTCCAGTCATCACATTCATTTCAGAGTGGGCGGTTTTAAGGTTACACAGCCCCCTGCCTTACTCAGTGATATTCCCAGCAGGCTGTCTGCCTAAAGGCCAGCACCTGCGCTTTGCTTTCTCTCCCAGGGCTATGAACAGTGTAGTGCCAGCAGTTACAAGATACCACACAGCTCCTTCTAAGCAAGAACATTTATTCTTATAAATGTTATAGCAAAAACCTGTTAAAATAAACATTCCCATGCACATGCTAAAAGCTTACCAGAGGTCGCCATTAGCCTTATGGGGCCCTGGTAGGCCAAAGTCTTTGCAAACCTCCTGCAAGGTTGAGGCCCTGTCCATTTGCTAGATCCCCCTGCCCCCCTCCCTTTTTTTTTTTTTTTTGGTCTATTGGTCTCTGGAAAACCCAGATGGAACCAATACATGCAAACCACCCTAGGGAGTGGTATTTCTCTGGAGTCTGTTTACAACCTAAGTGATTGACCTTTATCACCACCCACTCTTCTTGATTCCTGGGGAGCTATGATAATGCTCTCCCCTGAAGCTGTATACAATTGCTGTCCCACAGCCCCACACAAACTTAATAGAACATGGTCCTGTGATGCTTCTTCGGAAACCCAGGGCTGAGTTGCCACCTTGTTGCCACCTGCCTGCAGCTCTAGGGAGTCTTGCCTGTGCCAGCTGAGTGTTAGCTCCCTAACACCACCACCAGCCTTTCAGCCACTCAAGCACCCGTCTGGGCTATACCAGCCCCACCTTTGCCCTGTAGGTTGACAATAGAGGCACTCACCCCCAGTCTCTTCAATGTGCCCCCGCTGTGGTGTCCAGCCGCTGATCAATGGATACCTACTGAAGTCCCAGATTCTGTGTTCATGAAGCACCCACTTTCATTAAGGTACCTCCTCAGTAAATGGATCTCCAACCTGTAATATACCGAATCAGTCTTTTGTCTTTATTCGCAGCCAGGCGATCCCCTTGCTGTCCTATCATTCACTTTTCACTTCCAGCTGTTTATGGTGTGTATAGATTGTCTTTGGTTTTCCATTGACTTTCCCAGGTTGGTGCAAATGGGGGACAGTGCTGCAAAACATTACATAACCAGGACAATTCCTTCCCATTTGAATGGGCCATCACTGAGATATGTTATTCCCTGGTGACTCACTTTCACTGCAGGGGCATACATTTCATCATAGTTACATTATTCCTTAAATATTACCCATATACACATCTCACAAGGACCAATAACTTGCTAGCCTTCATACATAAATACCATAAAAGTGGTGTGCTAGGTGCAGTGAGTATGGCAGGTCTGAGACAGGAGTTGCTTGTAAAGAATGCAGAACTTTTTGCCAGTTAGCACCAATGGTTTTGTCACAGGTCCCCAAAGATACTGCATGTGCTTGCAATATCTGTCACATGCCTCTCTCACTTTTCAAACATGTGTATGTTGTGCCCTTATATCTGACTCTGATAGAGTTAAGAAGATACAATAGTGTTATAATTACATAAAATTTAAGTAGTTTGGGTTTTTTATTAGTTGTTGGCTCTGAAAAATTGGTGCATACTGTGCAGCATTTCAATCACCCGCACCACAGGGATAGCCATAATTGAGAGGAATACCTCTGTTTCACCTTTTTGTTCTGAACTAGTGAGAATTGTGAGAATGCCATGCTATGCCTTTCACACCAGCAGCTGTACAACTCCTCCATCACTTTTTATACGTAAATCTAAACTATTTTAAAATTACTTGTAAGTGCAATGTAAATGCATCTGAAGTTGGGTTGTAATGCTGGGATGTTCAAATGAGCCTCATAAAGTTAGGTGCTGAACTTTCATTGAATGTCAGTAAGTGTTGGGTGCCGAACTACAATGGGCCGCTTTGAAAATCTCAGCGTAAATCATAGTGTGAAAGGAAGCTACCAAGTTTTCTTCTCTGTTTAAACTTGTAAAACAGCTGAATCAGAGTCCACTGAGTTATATCTGACTGTGGTTTGTAAGAAACGTGTGAGAGTCCTGGGGTATCTGCTCACTCAGTAAGTAATTAGGGTTTGTGACAGTCAGTCAGCTCTGGATATTTACTGACAGTACTGACCTTTGAAAGGTCAGACTGCTTAACTGTACTGATTGTCAAAGTGCCAGGGTTTTGTCAGTGGATTTGATAAAATGCAGACCATATACTGTACTATCTCTCGTTCAGCAGACGTTTTGGGATATTTTTTCACGGTATCCTTGTTATCAGTGAATACATCTTGACTAGAGATGAATCTGAGATGCAAAATTCACATCTGGTGGTGAATATCGAATACTCCCTCAATCCAAACTTTGGAGGCATTTGAATCTGAGGTATGGAATTATGTGTGTGGGTGTAACTGTATTGAGAAATTATACTTTACTCTCAATCATGTTAAGATCTTATCTGAGTTAGATGCACTGATGCAATATCATATATCAAAATGGACATATCAAAAACCCATCTGAACCTCTTGGCTTGAAATGTCACAAAAGCAGGTGAGATATGAAGTAGTTCAGGTTTTCAGCTATGCTGGAAAGACCATGAGAACATTGTTTTCTCTTCTTGTTCTGGAAATACCCAGGGCTGTAAAAGTATGTCGGTGTGAGTGGGAAGAAAGTTAATCAGACTTATTTGAAGCTAAAACAAGATTTGGGTTGAGTTTGAATTATGTGTAAAGCCTCTGGATGGCTCTTTTTTCCAACCAGTTTGACCATCTGTGACAGAGTGCCAGTCACTTGGCTAATTGCATAGCAGAGAAGATTACAGGTTTTATTGGAGACAATTAACCTGTTAAGGTGAGAGTGTTGACTAGGCTATGAGATAATTGACTTAATAAGGGAAAATATGTAATTGGCAGGAATAGGAAGTGAGGGGATAGCTCAGAGACTAAGCTGGATGTTGTAGAGAAAGAGCTGGATGTTGTAGAGAAAGTTGGGTGAAAAGCTCCTCCTGACACATGCCTGCACTATGTTCTGTGGTGCTGGGAATCTAAAGATTAAAAATCCACATTCAGAAAAGAAATGGCCTGTGTGTATATTGTGAGTAAGAGACCATCCAAATGGGCCAGGCAACATGGCACACCAGGTAGCTAAGGCAGCGCCTTATTACATGATCCCTAATCAAGAACTTCAGGTAAGTTTGTGAAAGTATGTATACGTGTACACTTTTGTACAAAGGATAATATAATAAAATGTACAAAACTCTGTGGTGTTTGGTAATGATCACATTGTTAGTATAGTAAGTGCTTGTTTGCTAGGAATCAGCCTAAATGTCTCAGGAAAATCTATACAATTTATTTTCTTCATAAAATAATTTCTTAAAATGTAAAATGAAATGGATTTGCCTGATGGTCAAGCAGAAGGATGCACATGCTGCCATGTGGGAGATCAGAGTCTGGGTCTCACATTTTCAGGCCAGCAGTATGGAGGGAAATACTTTGTGTCATGTGCAAGTGACTCCTCTCCACTCCAAAGTTTGGGCAACCATGACTTGCTTCAAAAGAGGGCCATTAAAATGTATGGAATGTAGGGAGTGGCTAAGTGAGGCAATCAGAAGGATCAAGCGAGATTTTCCTGAAATTATACCTGAAAAATAACGCAAGTGCAATGAAAATTGGGAAATTACCCCAAAAAAATACAGAATATACCCATTATATTCCTCTTTAGGAAATGAGGATCTTATAGAACACAGGAAAAAATAATTCTACAGAACATTGTGACACTGTGATGGCCTTATTACATATTCTTACATGTATGTTTTGATAGAGTATTTTAGAATATCAATAGACATTGTGGCCACTGTATTAAGTGACTTGAAATTTCGGATGCTTTCTCTTTTTGGTGCTCGACTTGAGACACTGCTAAGTGGCCTGATTTTTTAGAGGATGGGTGCTTAGCCCTTTGATTTGTGTTGCCTCAGCTTGTTTTATAGCAAATTAAATGAACTTTGGGTGGTGTGATGAGGCATCCAGTTCCAACTAAGCTGATGAATGTATCTCTAATCAGAAATTATTTTAAATGGTGAATATTACTTCATAGTTTAGTTTTAACTGTTTGTAAACTTACATTTTTAACACTTTTAGCAGCATTAGATGAACAGGGACAAAAGACTGTAAAACTTCCTTATAAACTAGCTTCTAGAATGTGATGTTTTGCAAATCACTTGCAAAAATTACCATAATAAGCTTCTATTGCTTCCCATGCACAAATGAAAATCTTCCACATTTGTTCAGTTCTCACTTTCCAAAATAATTAAATGAATTTCTTAACTTAGGGGTGATATGCAGATCTTGCATGAATATAAATGGAATTTACATATGTAGACAGAGGGGAGTCTAGGCATATTATTAGAACAAAAAACTGAAAACAGCTAAGTACTTGCTGTGTGAATTTCTTGTTTAGTTAATATTTTTATAGTGGGAATCTTGGTGTTTTATTTTAGTCTTTAGTTTCCTATCTAGGTCTCGGACTTGTTTTCTCCCTTTCTCTGTTTCATAACTTAGTTGACTTGGCAAGGTATGCAAGTTTTGCAGAAGTTGATACATGATCTATGTCTAGGACAGTTTACACTGTAGTAATATACTTTTATACTGTTAATCCATTTTGTATTGGTGTTCATCTCTGATTCAATGACAGCTATCTACATATTGTGCTGTTATTTCTGTAGTCTCTGTGTCTCACGTTGTTCATCCTAAATTTTAGAGAGTTTTCTTCATTTTTTTTAATGGAAAGTCTATTGCTATGTCTGATACCAAGTATTGTTCTTGTACTATGTATTTTGTTCAGTGAAGTAGAAAACATCTCTCATATTCTACTTCATCATTATCTTTATTCTGTGACAATTCTCAGGAATCCAGTCTACCTTTGGTTTCCAGTATGTTTTGTGTTTCCAGTTTAGTATTCTGGTGATACGCTGCCAATACTTTGATGAGGGGATCCCACAAAAATATTCCCTTGTCTGTCATAAACCATATGTACAATAGAAGTGGAATAGGGGGATGTTTGCAGACAGCAGGGGTGAGGTACTGGGGAAGCTATTAATTTGTTCTCCCGATTTAAAACAAAATATAAATCTAAGGAAGGAGGCAGCACTACTGGACAAATGGAATTATATATGCTGAGAATGTTTGTACTTATAGGAAATATACAGAGCTACAGTGATCTAACATGATGGACAGGTTGTGTCATTTGACACACGTTGACACACATTTGAAGTGTGTGTGTGTTGGGGGAGAAGGAACAGGTTGGAGGGGATTGAGATGACTTATATGTGGCTCTGGGCGAATCCTTTCCCAGCAATGTTTAACACCTGACACTTGGTGCACTCTGGCTCTCTGTTCCAAAAAGTTTAAAAAAAAAAAAATCTCCTCTCAGAAATGTATTTTATTATCCCAGGGATAAGTCTCTAATGGCAGGGATGATTTAGTAGTATCCAGAGAGTGAGTGAACTAAATCCAGTACAATCACCCTGATGCTCCATTCACTTTGGTGCAGAATTTTAAGAAGTGGTTCTCTCAAGCTGCCAAGTGTCCCCTCCAGCACGTTACTGTTATAAATCACTAATGCTGTGCATAGTGAGTGTCTTTCTGTCTTCAGCCCGTTTGACTGTAGTGAGGTAATCTGTCAGTGTAATCCATCTGCAGAAGTAAAAGGATGTTAGCAAACTAGGTTTTTTCATAGTTTTGGAACTGCTCTTTTCAGTAGTTCAATTTTCTGTCTTCATAGGGTTTGATCTAGAGTCTGAGACACTATTCACTTTTTTTTTTTAAAGTTTGTATAACGATTTTGGATGTTAAAGCTGTTGAGATTTGAAAATGCTACTGTATAGAATTAGAGTATGCATTTATCAAAATTTTTGTTTCGGGTCCTTTAGAGAGTTGAGTAGAGGGGGAATGTAAGTTTCTCTAACATGGAACAAGAAACTGACTTCTTTTGTGGTTATCAGCAGAAATGGTCTTCAGTTGTAGAACTACGGTTGGTATACTTCTTGTGTAAACATTATCTTTGTATGTAGAGTTTCTGCTTGCATATCATCCCATTCAGTACTGCCTGTAGTGATGAAATTTTTCATATCCATAAAGTTATATGCATTTAATTGCATTATTGAATAATTCTAGCATTGGGTTTATACATCCAAAGGTTGGGGGAGATGAACATTTTCAATATTAATGTTTATTGGTCCAGTCAGTTAGGATTTCTAATGATGCCCAAAGAGTGAACAGTAACATTTTCACACAATGGAATTTCCATACAGAGAACTTGCAAGTGAATATTTGCTTTGTTTGTTTAAGACCTGTGGCTAATTTAAAATGCAATTATACTTTACCTTCATTATAACATGACCCAAGAAAGGTTTATGCTGAAATATTAGCGTTATAAAAAAAATAATTAGGAATTTTCTCTGGGATAGGTCAAATTCTAAAGCCCTTCACATTCAGCTAGTTCAGAGTGTCTTTCAGGGAAAATAAAATAGATTTATAACACCTAACAGTGTCTCAGGAAGAGAATTTAAACTGATTTATTGAATGGCTCAGGGGCCTGGGGTTGTGAAATGGAACCTTTTACTGCTGGGTCAGTAGGGATAGGAAGTTGTCATCTGGTGGTTGTTTTGTGGCCTTTATTAAATTAGTTGGTGGTCTGCATCCATTCCTCAGAGAGCTTGTGTGTACATTACACATACATAAAAATGCTTTTTGTCTGTCTCAGTTTCCATGTCCATTTGATACATGATCTATCTTCTCACCAAAAAGAGACATGTTTTGGTGGACCTATTCTGTGGATAAATAAGGACTTAAGCTTACAAGGCTTCCTGTCCTGCACTTCTCATAACACCTGTGGAACCATGATATTCCAAGGATAAAGAATTCATAATTTTTGGCCTGATTGTGCTTGCAACACATTTAATTACTTGTTATGATTTCTGCATGGAAGTACAATTGAGTTCAATGGAACTACTGAGTTATAATTACTATACAGTACTTGTACATAAGCACTACACTACTACATAAGTGTTTTTGTTAGTTTTTCATGTTTGTCATATTTAATACATCATCTGGTATAGGGTTGCTAACTTCGTGAGAATAAGTCTTTAGGAGTTAAGTGAAATAGTTAGGCTCTGATCATGCAAGCTGATCCATGAAGTCAGAGCCCATCTGCTTCATTAGGGTTGAGGGTGCTCATAACTGTCCATCTGCACAGATCAGCTTGAAGGATCAAGATTAATGAGTATAAAAAGCATTACATTAAATTTATACTTTTGTCCAAACTCTGTAAACAGTGTACATAGTTTTGCTACTGAGATAAAATTTCCTAATATTTGTGATGCCTAAAGTTTAAATGGCCACATGTTAAGATCATCTAGGAATGTTGTACGGATGTAATATGAAGCCAAAAAGGTAATCCTCTTCACTGATTTTGAGAAACCATGAATATTTAGATCATGTTGTTGTTTTCGAACTGGGAGCATGTGGAAGTTCAAATTAAAATGTATGAAGTGAAAAGCAGTTGTGTCAAATCAAGAATTTTAGGTAAATACTTGCAGAAGTTTTTCAAAAACTGAAGGAAAGGAAGCATATGTTGTTGTTTTTTCACTTAGTTAAAATTGAGGTGATGATATGTGTTTCTCATTTTATTTTGTAACAAAGTGGACCCAAAATGGAATGTTACTTTTCATGGATAACAAAGCAGTATCTTAGTCAAATTCAGAAAAAGCTAGGAAACTATGTGTATGACCCTGAAAATGCCAAGTGCACATAACCAATGATTTGTAGTTCCTCTTATATCTCACTTGAATACTTTCAGCTGATTGATGGGCGATGGAATAGAATTAGTTTGAACACGAACACCTAGCTTATATGAAATGATGTCTATATTCCATTTTGATAGAGCAGTTACAGAAAATGTATTCCTGATTGTTCAGTGTATTTGTGCTACAACCTTCTCATCAGAAAATAACACGTTTTATCATATGCTTAGAAAAATATGAGCCCTGTAGAACATAATTAATTGCAATAAATGTTTGTAGGAAAGCATGAGTACAAAGGTAGTGCTTCTGATACTCAGGATACACTCCTGGAGTTCCATTGCTGAGATATTTCCAAACTTGCCAATGGAACTGAGGAAGAGAGATTCTGGAGTGCTATGTTTATTTTCGGAGATGTTGAACCGAAAGAGGAGGGGTATTCTGGAATTTTTCCCTTAAACACTAGTGCAAATAGTGGGAGGATAGGCCAAAATAGTCTCCTTCTATAAGCCAACCTTTTTTCTCTCTCTCATTAAAAATCCCTACTCATGGGAAAAAAATTACTTAAATTATTGATATTTTCACTCCAACATTGTTCAATGTTCAGCAGCACTACCTCTTTGCAGTAAGCCCGATTTACCTGTCTTCCATTCCATTTCAGGATCCATTCCAACCTCTCTCTCTCTTCTAGTGGTCGAGATTCTTCATGAAATTTCCCCCCATCCCACGTTTCTGATCTCATCTATTCCTAATTGTTAGCTCATTCCCTCCTTAAACATTTCCATGTGTCATTTCCCTTTCTCTCTGCACTGTTGCAGTAAATGTTTTCCCTATGATGTCCCACCACATCTTCGCTTTTTCCCTCTCTATGTTGACTCCATGAATCTCTTTAAAGCCAATCCCAAGACAAATCCCTTGGCCTTGTCTGTGATCTTGAGCATGGACTTTATCAATCAGATCTTATGTCCTCAGCCTTCTAATTTTCCTAACCTCACTCCTTCTCCCTTTTATTTGGTTTTGTATCTGTCTTCATTCCTACCACATGTAGAGATGCTATGGCACCTGTAAGTGATACTGTGATTTAGATTCATCTGTATTGATGCAATCCTTAATGCTGGTATGGTATTTTAAAGAAGTAAAGTGCTTTATACAGTAAGGACAAAATATGTATTACTCTTAATCATAGGCTGTAATCAATGTGAATCCTTACGGAATTTTTTACTTTTGCACAAAGGGTGCCACACAAAAAAGTATTATGAAATATTCTGTGGATTGCTATATTAAACACACTGTTACTTATGGAAGAATTAAAACAGTTATTTATGCGGGGGAAAACACAAATCTTAAAAGAAAAATCCAGCAGTAATCCAGACAGGGCTTCTTGGCAGATCTCAGTAGGGAAATGCTGTAGACTCCAGCAGTAGATGAGAAAGGAGGAAGTGAAATATTTAAAAGAGGGATTGTCAGAAAGGGGGAAGAGGAAGAAAATGTTTCTGAAAGACAATCCACCTTATAATATATAGTATATTCTTAAAACAAGCAAACTTTGAATTTTTGGCATATAAACCTGTTGAAGGGTTCTGGTAATTACACAAGCAAACTTCCTTCCTGTAGTTTGTGTCAGCAAAACCCATTAATTTAATTCACTGTTGTTATCTAAGTATTTATACTTATTCTTTTTATGTACCCACTTCCTACCCTTTGGTTATGTATTATCTATGAGCAGTGAGTATTAGGTTAAGTGAATTTCCTTTTAGCAACAGAACTCACCTTACTATAAAAAGTTTTGTGCTTAGCTAGTATGCTATAGATATATATTAACTGTTGTATTTGAGAAATAATTTAGCATGAACTACAAAGGTAATTTGTGTGACAGAACAGTGGTAAGTGTGGTGTTGAGGGTAATTGCACGTGCTGTTTTACACTGCCTTTTCTTTTTTACCATCACCAGATAACATGGAAGTTTTAGACTGCCTCAGAAAGAGTATAAACATGGCTCCTAAATACGTGGGTTTAGCATATTCACCTGTAGTGTGAACATCGTTTTGTGGAAATCTTCCTTGTGCTACAAATGGCTAAACAAATAGTACGTACTGTACTATGTGAACTTCATGGTACACAACCAAATATGTTGGGGGGAGGGACGATAACTGACTACAGTAAAGTTGGTTCCTACAATATAAAGTTGTTTTAAAATGACCAAAGTGCTTTAATCATTCTAATAAATATTTCATTTTCTACATGCAAAATCACTGTGCAGTGTATATCACAGTAACTAGGTCAAGTGGCATGTGCACTCATGCAATAGTTTCCCCCCATTAAAAAAATCTCCTCCTCTTCTTGTTGATGGTAAATTTTTATTTGCATATGTATGTAAGCAAAACCACTTTCCCTTTTATAGTTTTAAATTTCAATGTATACTGAAATGAAAGGGAGGGACAGATTTCAGAGTATTTGTGGGACGTGGGGGCCTGTATCTACTAAGAAACAGCTGCAGTGCGCATAACTAACTTGGCATCTATGCTCATTTCTTCTTTGAGGATGCAGAAAGCACTGGCTTTTGGTACCAGTAGTTACTTTAATTAGGTGCCTCTAGATAATCCAGATGCCATCAGTTTGTATCACAATGGAAAGGAAAGTAGTTTTTTTCCAGCTTTTATTTTTTTAAGCAGTTTTCAATGGGACAAACATGATGGCAGTAGCATTAAAGGGATACTTAAAAGTTTTAAGACACAATGTCGGAGCACAAAAAAAAACCCCTTATCTATGCTCTGATGCTTTCATTCCCCCAGTTAGTTTGTGGGTATAGAAGATTCAAAGAGCCACTTCAGGAAGCCTGCATAGTTTCTAAACATGACTTTCAGGGCTGTATTGACAGAGTATCTTTGTTAATATCTTCCCCAGGCTTATATATTTAAATATATAAGTAGACTAAATGGCACCATATGGCACTATCTGGATTTATAAATCCCAGTCCGTAAATTAAGAAGAAAGGGGGGGAAAGTTCCCTAAATTGAAGTTTTGTTGTTTTTAATTTGCCATTTTCTGCCACATGTTGAGACAAGTAAGAAGAGCATTTGACTTGTCTGTTACTTTACACTATATTGCACATGTGTATATAACCAAAAAAACCAGCTGCTTTGGTTTTTGGCTGTGAATTTATAGTTTTGGAGCAATGGAAAACTTTCCTATATATATTTTCGCTTCAGTTCAGTTTCAGGGATGGCTTTATAAAGCCCAGGATGACGTGTGAAAACTAAGGACAAAATATTCTTCTTTGAGGGGATTTGGCTATGGCACAAATTCCACAAGAGCTTAAGTGAATTTGGAGTCTGGTCGTCTTTAGGAAACAATGAAAAACTTTCCTCTTTGACAAAGCATTTTGAGCATAACAGGAGAGAGACTCTCACAGTGTTGACATCCAACCCTCTTACCCACAAGAAGTCTCCAACTCTCTGCCCATGAAAACCGAGAAACTAACACCTCAGTCAATCCCAAAACAAAAACATGCCCCCCTCAAATCTGTTCTACGCAATTTTACCTGGATACTATGGTCATGAGCAGTAGTATAAAACCCTTAGGTAAGATGAAGTTTATTTAACTGAAGCTATTTGAGCAGCCTAAACTACTACCCCCAAAACTATAATTAGCAATGTACATGCTTGTACATGTACTTGTACTTGTACATGCTTGTTGCATTTTGATTCTCTAGATGTTCACATTAAAATGGTTTCAAAAATGAATAAACAAAAAATATAGGTTTCAGAGTAACAGCCGTGTTAGTCTGTATTCGCAAAAAGAAAAGGAGTACTTGTGGCACCTTAGAGACTAACCAATTTATTTAGTCTCTAAGGTGCCACAAGTACTCCTTTTCTTTTTTTTGAGAAAAAATATATAAATTAATGTAGGCTGTGCCTTTGTATCTCTTTACCTCACACCTTAAAACCACTTCTGCATTTTAGACTCAGTATCTAAATTGGTTTATATGACTGTCAAATCTTGGATTTAGCCTACAGAGGGGTTATCCTAAAAGTGGCTCCTACCATGATATGTATTTAAAAGTTGAAGATGCTTAACAGAACCAACTTGTTTTTGTAGTTCAATATGATAATAAGATTGATATGTTTTGTTTGAAATAGGTATCACAATAATAAGTTGTAGGTTGATATTTTGTCCTATGGGAGTTCAACCCACTCCCATTCTCCAGAAAATAAATACTACTAGAGTTCATGAATTTGAAATTATTTTATAAATCATGGTTCTTAATTAGTATGTCTTGCTCATGAAAAACAAATCCACAATTAAGAGCAGCACTGAATACACCAGACAATTTAGTCAAGACTTCGGGCTTGCAGTTTGACTGAATTATTAATTCATGAATGGAGTCTCTCATTGGCAAAAATGTACGCTACAAGACTGTTTTATCTTTGGGGCCAGGTTAGTATTGTGTGCCTCTTGTTCTATGGCACTTGTAGCCCCTTAAGCTGTTTTGAATCCTGTTTTGGATCCTGACCTGTGGGAGCAGTTTTTATTGTTGGTGCTCAGTGATGCATTAACATGAAAATCTACATATATTTTTGAAGGTTGTGATCATCATGGAGGAATAGCCCCACTATAGACAGGTCTTTTCCATTTCTTCTCTGACTGATTGCTGTATTAACATTCTGCAATTGTTTTTGGCCTATGTTCCTATCAACCTTTGTGAAAAGGCCGAAATAATCTCCTTGATATTCAAGGGGGGAGTAAAGTGTATCATTGGGCTTTAATAGGGACTTACTACCATAAATGAGGAGCATGATGCATAGTCAGTAACAAAATAACTAATGACATTTGACTCCTGGATATTTTTGCTAAATATTTAACATTGATATTTCCTTCCTCCATCAGCAAATCTCCTTCACCAAGACACTCTGTTACTGTAGATCATATAGTGTATAAACATCAAATATAAATTAATAAGGGAAGCTTAGTGATAGCAACCTGATTGATCAGGTTTCTTAATTATGCTTATTCAAACTATCCTAACTCATTTAAGACCTACTGGGCTGATTTTCAAACCTGGTGAGCACCTACAAATCCCGTGGAAGTCCATGTGATCTGCAAATGCTCAGCAACTTACAAAAATAAACCAACAGTGATTATTTTGAAGGAAATTAACTGGATTGTTCCATGTAAGTATCTAAACTTAACTGCTATGTTTAAAATTTGCATCCTTACCCTTTGGCAAAATCTTTTGTTTCTAATACTTTACAAATTCAATTAAGCATGAGAAAATAATGATTCTTTAATCTGTTTTAAAGTCCATCTTTGATTCAAAAACATATGAGTAAAACATTGAAAAAATCTTTGACTTTGAAAATTTAATAGAGTTTTTAATCTTCTTACCTTTCACATTTCAGCTCACTTTGCACTTATGGTTTTCAGCTTAGGCGGCTTCATTGGATTTCCACCCCCCACCAGTCCTCATTTAGTGGCTCTTTATTTATGAAGTAAAGAAAGATGCTTAAAGCGTAGACCCAGAATATTTATAATATGAGAAGAATACATTTATCTAACATGCATTACAAATTCCTCTGGCCTTGACAGATTCAGTTCAAATTAATACAGTGCTCACTGCTGCAGCAGCAACAGAAGAAGCTAGAATGTTGGTCCTTTCATCTTCAAATCAATTCCTTTGAAGCAGAAAATCCTCCAGAGTACACTGTGGTGAATCTAAATAAAAAATGAAGCTCTATATATGCATCTCTCCCACTCGTACTCTTTCTCTCGAGTCAGTCATCCCTTATCTCAACCATATCGCAAAAATAAAATCTTAACCAACTATCAAAATATATATATGTACCCTTTTCGGCATTGGGGATTTTATATAACCTTTTAATACTTGGTTACTCATTGCCTCATCCTACAAATATTCCTTTACACTGAAATTTATATCTTTTCTTTGCTCAGGCCATTATGATTTCTCTTTGTTTATTTTCCTCCAATGCAATTTCAGTTAAGTAGTCATTCCACCTTAGCATCCTGCCTTTTCATCCTCATGTCTGCTTTATTGTACACTGGAACATACAGTTTGCCTTAGCAAATAGGGTCATTAGTTCATTAAGGTAGGTACTGCACCCAGCCTTTGGCAGTGGCCAATGAACGATTATTAAGAAAATTGATAGCTATATTTGATAAGGTGTTGTGGGATGTATCAACTCTTCAGAGATAATGGAAGAAATTCTGCCAATGTGAAAAGCCCCCTATTCTGTAGATGTCCTTGGGGGAAAAAAATCCATTATTATAGCTGGGCTTGGTCTCATTGCCTATTGTTAAGGATGTTCAATACTTTCCATTATACGACCATATTTTCAGGTGTTTTTAACTTTGCCAAACTTTACCTGTTTGGGCTAAAATTTTCCATGCCTGGTGTTTGCCTGTTTGTTTTTTGTTTGTTTTGTTTTTTTGCACAAATTAAAAAAATCTGGTAACCTTTTTTTTCCAGTACCTCCATGCTTTGGAACAAGGATTTGATATTTGGCAAGGGGCAGGAAGCCATTTCTGTCAGGAATGTGCGATGTGTTCAAATCCTTGTACAAGTCTCTGCAAATTTGGCCAATTTATAAGCTGTGGGGGATGAGTTTCTACATGCTCAGTAGAGACTGATTAGTTTTTAGCAGCTAAATTCCCCAAAGATTCTGTCCACACTGGGTATGTTTCATTCAGCAATAAGCAGGACTTTTCCTGCATTTGCAGCTCTGGGCTGCTGCAGCTATGCCAGGTTCGGATCTGGGCACCTGAACTGAGAGCCAAAATAATTTGTCTTCTATATTCTGTGTAATCCCCTTGCTGGGTCAACACAGTCTGGAGAAGAAAGTGCAATCTTAATTTGGGCATCTTCTGCACGTGGATTATGATATAGTAGCTAATTGCATACTATATTTTCCCCAGGATCCTTGCCTTATTCAATGAGCAGGATGAACCTACTCTGAGGATGAATAAGGGTT
Organism: Caretta caretta; assembly: GCF_965140235.1. NCBI lineage: Eukaryota > Metazoa > Chordata > Testudines > Cheloniidae > Caretta > Caretta caretta. The sequence continues at coordinate 149,896,903 of NC_134206.1, read as the reverse complement.
ATATAATGAAAGGAAGGTGTTATCTCTAGGACCCCTGTCATAAATATAAAGGGAAGGGTAAACCCCTTTGAAATCCCTCCTGGCCAGGGGAAAGCTCCTCTCACCTGTAAAGGGTTAAGAAGCTAAAGGTAACCTCGCTGGCACCTGACCAAAATGACCAATGAGGAGACAAGATACTTTCAAAAGTTGGGAGGAGGGAGAGAAACAAAGGGTCTGTGTCTGTCTGTAGTCGTCTTGGCCGGGGATAGACCAGGAATGGAGTCTTAGAACTTTTAGTAAGTAATCTAGCTAGGTATGTGTTAGATTATGATTTCTTTAAATGGCTGAGAAAAGCATTGTGCTGAATAGAATAACTATTTCTGTCTGTGTATCTTTTTTGTAACTTAAGGTTTTGCCTAGAGGGGTTCTCTATGTTTTTGAATCTAATTACCCTGTAAGGTATCTACCATCCTGATTTTACAGGGGGGATTTCTTTATTTCTATTTACTTCTATTTTTTATTAAAAGTCTTCTTGTAAAAAACTGAATGCTTTTTCATTGTTCTCAGATCCAAGGGTTTGGGTCTGTGGTCACCTATGCAAATTGGTGAGGCTTTTTATCCAACATTTCCCAGGAAAGGGGGGGTGCAAGTGTTGGGAGGATTGTTCATTGTTCTTAAGATCCAAGGGTCTGGGTCTGTAGTCACCTAGGCAAATTGGTGAGGCTTTTTACCAAACCTTGTCCAGGAAGTGGGGTGCAGGGTTTTGGGAAGTATTTTGGGGGGAAAGACGCGTCCAAACAGCTCTTCCCCAGTAACCAGTATTAGTTTGGTGGTGGTAGCGGCCAGTCCAAGGACAACGGGGGGAATATTTTGTACCTTGGGAAAGTTTTGACCTAAGCTGGTAAAGATAAGCTTAGGAGGTTTTTTCATGCAGGTCCCCACATCTGTACCCTAGAGTTCAGAGTGGGGGAGGAACCTTGACAACCCCCATCTCATTTGTTGTAGAAGCTAGAAAGTGTTTTGTGAATGAAGCAAGGGATTGCAAGAAGAGGGGGGGGAAATGATTTCCAGTGCAGCTGAATGCGGCCCTGGAGAACTGGATTCTCTCTCTTTTTCTGTACAACAGAGTTTCTGTGTGATGCTGGGCAAATCACTTAAGCCAAGCTTTTCAGGGTGCCTGACCTGAGACACTAGGTCTGATTCTCAGAAGCACTGAGAAGTCTCAGCTGGAATTGAAATCGGTGTGAGCTGTGCTTTGAACATATGAAGTGCTATATAATTCTATCTACGCACTCCAAAAAATCAAGTTTTAGGAGTCTCAAACTGGGCACACAAAATTAATGGATAGTTTTGACCTTAATCTCTCTGTGCCTTATTTCCTTATCTGTATAATGAAGATGATAATACTCACTCCTCTCACAGAGGTGTTGTAAAAATTCATTAATGTGAAGTACTCAGATACAATAATGATGAGTATCATAGAAAAGGCCAAAAAGTAATGAATAATTCTGTCCTTGAGCAGTGTCTAAATAGTGAACAGTAAATAAAGTTTAGGGCCACATATTGAACAATGAACAGAAAACAAAATGCTGAATAGTTGCTCATTAAGTGTGCACATTAATTGAACACTTTGTATGCTGAATATGGCAGGGATCCTGTGGAAAAAGTGTGATCATGTCATTGAAGACTGTATCATGATGCACATGGGAATCAAATAGTTTCCACATGCAAGTTTAATTCTGGCATTTCCTAGCTGCACTTTGCAACCATTAACGGTATCCTTTTAACATCATTTTTGTGTGCCATGCAGAGATGTAGTCAGTAGAGAACAGATCCAGCTTAGATGTATGGCCTCTCATACTGTAGTATCTCAATACCTTACAATCTTTCATGCATTTATCCTTGCAACAGCTCTGAGAGATATGAAAACATTATTCCCATCTGTAAGACTAGGAACTGAAGCACAGAGAGATTAATTGCCCAGGGTCCCTCAAGAAGTTGATGATGCAGCAGGGAATTGAATCCATAACCAGGGCTAGCACATTAACCACTGAACTGTCACTCCTGTAATCATTTGGTTCTGCAGCTGGGGATGAAATCACATGGGTCTAGAAGGATGGTAGCATTCTCTTTTTCCCCAGCTCTTCTAAATTAATTCTGCAGGGTTCAGGCTTGGTGTATGGGATTGGAGATGGTTGCTGTTTTCAGCACTGTCATTTCACAAGCCTTCAGGTAAATTCCTCAGTACATTTATGTTGGCTCTGTCAAACTGAGTTTCTTTGGAATTCCCCTTCAGTAATGTGATAGGTAAGGGAAGTTGAGATGTAGCCTTTGAAAGCACAACTTCTGCAGGAGCCATATTAGGGGATATAGAGCCTCTATGTGGGTAAACAGGAGACATTTCAGTATTTTCCGTAGGTTATTTGTCTTGAACACTATGCTAAGAGTGGCCAACTTATTGACCCTCCAAGCCACATACAATAGTCTTCAGGAGTTCTAGAGCCACAAGACACGTACAACCTGCCCTACTAGGTGGCACCTGCTGGACCATGGAGCTAAAGCCCTTAAACCTCCCCCCTCCCTTCTGTCAAAATAATAATAATATCCTGCATGAAGGATATATGGGCCTGAGAGAGAATTTTAAATTCTTATTTTAAATGTGCCTATCCACGGCTTTAGAAACATCTACAAAATTATTAATAAATTCATGTACTTTAAAATGTGTATGTGGATATATTATTCAATTGCTAGCACAAAAAAAAACAAAAAACCCTCCCAACCATTCCTGCCCATCCATTCAGTCTTCTCTCCCAGAAAAAGCCTGGTAAACAGATAAGCTCTATAGAGTGGTCAATAAATTAAATCTCTGGTGATCCAACAAGGGAAGAAAATTTAAAAGTTAGGGCATTTTCAGTGAGGGGTCTTTTCTCCTGCTCTGCCCTGTTATCTTGGACACATTTGCTGACTTTGATTTTCATCTAATCTCCCAAGAAGAGACATATCCCAACTTCAAATCATTTAGGGCGCAAAAGATTAAAACTGAAAGCTTAAATTGGATCTGGAAACAGAGGACACAATGAGAGACTGCTGAATTGGAATTAATTTGCAAACAGGACACTGTTAAATTAGGCTTGAATAAAGACTGGGAGTGGATGTGTCATTACATAAAGTAAAACTATTTCCCCATGTTTATTTTTCCTCCCATGTTCTTGTCAACTGCTGGAAATGGCCCACCTTGATTATCACTACAAAAGGTTGTTTTTTTTTTCTCCTACTGGTAGTAGCTCACATTAACTGATCACTCTCGTTATAGTGTGTATGGTAACACCCATTGTTTCATGTGTTCTGTGTATATAAAATCGTCCTACTGTATTTTCCACTGCATGCATCTGATGAAATGGGCTGTAGCCCACGAAAACTTATGCTCAAATAAATTTGTTAGTCTCTAAGGTGCCACAAGTCCTCCTGTTTTTTTTGAAAATATATTGTGATAGCTGGGCTTTAGTGAGGCAGTAATGGAAAGCAACACCAGCCCTTCAGGGAAAAACAGAAAAAATATTTATTTCTTTAAAAGTTTGTTCTATCCTCCCCTGTTTGAAAAATCATAATTTAGTTTTTTCATTGTATTCTATTTTATTTATCTGTTTTTCCTGGTTCCTTGATTAATATAAAAGGCAAATTTTAAGAGGTTTGAGTGCCTTGTTTGCATGCTTAGAGGGTGAATCAAGTTCTTAGAGCTAAGCTTTTTAAGATTTTTTTTTTTAATAGTTCATGTCATGTTAATAGGAGTCAACAGATGGAACTATAGGAGATAATTTTGCTAGTTCTGTTTATCAGAAGTTATAGGAACTAGATCTCGTAGAAATGCCTATTGTTAGCTGTCGTATGGTTCTTTTTTATATGCTGAATGTGTCACTAGTAAAATCTATTCTGCCGGCAAACATTTTTGTACATGTAGTTGCTGCTTACAGACTTGTCTGTCAAGTGCCATGTCCCTGATGGAAGCGTCTTACAATGTTACAATGTCTCTCAATACAGAACAGCCATTCCCATCCATTGGAGTTTTGTGGAGACAGCCTTCAGGATCAGGTCCTTGACACCACTGAGTATGACAAATAATGTGAGGATGAATGTTACAATAAGATGTGTTTAGTATAATGTATGCATACATTTATCAAATTTAAAACAAACAATAAACACTGTAAATTAAATACATTTGTCTCCCAACTCTGACATTTATATTTACCCACCATCATAAAATATTATATCTCCATATCTAAACAGCCCATCCCTATGTGCTACAGAACGCATCATCCACACCAGTCTCTCAGGAAAAAAAAGTCACAGCTTTGTCCAGGAGGGTAACAAATCTGGGCTCCACTGGCATTCTTGAGTGACGAGACTTCATTGTTAAACTTCCAGAGGAGATTAGATTAATTTGAAGTCTGATGATCTTTAGGACATTCTGCAAGGTCTTTCTCTTTGATAAATGTTTCCACTGTCACCAGAATGATAAATAATATTCACACACTACACCAGGCAGAACATTCAAGAAAGGGAGAGAGACTGGAAAGTCCCTCTAATCCATTATGGACTTCCAGACCAAATTTAGATACAGGAATGATGAGCACTATAGCGAACTATATGGTTGCCAGCATTTTTCTTCCCTCTATCAGGATAAGTGGGTAGTATGCAGCATGAAGACTAGGTTAAGGGGTCATCAGTGAAAGGCGGACTGAAATTAAATCTTAAGAAGGAATTTTGAGCAGGAGATTGAGGTAGCTGGGCAGCAGATTCAAGAAAAAATTTCCAGGCACAGAGCTGCTTGCAGAAGGAAACAAAACCTTCTACTTTGGCAGCACATAGCCTCTAGAAAGGCGGTGGTAAGAAAAGAAGTTATACATAGGCAGGAATAGAGCTATGACAATCCTTAAAGTTGAATAACATGCTTGAATGTCTTCCTGCTGAAACTGAGAAGCTGTTGGAAGGACTCGAGTGTGTGTTTGGGGGGTGGGGGGGGGATTGATAGGCATCAGCAGTTTATTGGCGAAGAGACGTAAGGGACGCACACAATGCTAGAGTCAGCGAGATGGTTGCTGTAGCTAAAGGCAAGAGATGCTGTGAGCAAGCATCAGGAATTTGGAGGTAGAGATGGGAAGGAAGGTAGTATAAAGAAAGGACCAGATACAATTTGTGGTAGAAAAGAGAGAATAGTCTTTATTATGACATCAGAGTTGCTGCCCCGGGTGACTGGGAGAGATGGAGAAATCAAGATGAGATATGTATTTTATAATGGTATTGATGGAATTCATAACACATTGCATCCTTATCACATAAACAGGAGCACTAACCTCCCTATAAAATAAAACTGTGGCTTACTGTGTAGCTTTTCTCCTCTTTTACTGTTCTATCTTTCCTTCTGTGGATTTGATCCTGAATCCTATAGGGCTTGTTGGCAAAAATACCTACAATTTCAGTGGAAGTGTCCCTGTTTTGTCTGTGTGTCTGTAGAGAAAGAGGAATGAATATGATCTTTGAGTCTGCTATCCCTCATTTGACATTTCTCTCAGTAATAATGCAGTGCTTACCTAGGTAACTGCATGAGTTCTCTGGTGGTAGGCATATAACCTGCCTATAGAGCTGATTGTGCATTAGCCTATTTATTACTTTTAATAGATATTCTACTTACATATTTTAATTTTGTTTACAATTAATAACCTGGTTATGTTTCAGAGCTATTTGGAGAATCAGTTCTAAAATATCAATTTCTTAAAGCTATTTATGTATTTTAGAATTTAGTTTATTTAAATGAATAAAGAACAAAAAGCCTCCACTGTCAGCTGAAACCAGTATTTTTGATTCCTGACTCACTCCCAGACCCTGTTTCTCTACCTTTTGAAATACTCACAGCTGGGTTGAAGCTGTTCTTTCCAGGTTTGCTTAAAATTAATCAAACAATTCTCTGACAGGTTTCAGAATGGTAGCTGCGTTAGTCTGTATCAGCAAAAACAACGAGGAGTCCTTGTGGCACCTTAGAGATGAACAAATTTATTTAGGCATAAGCTTTCGTGGGCTAAAACCCACTTCATCAGATGCATTTTCTGACAGCAACTTCAGCTCCAGTAATGCCTACTTCAGAGGAAACCAAAAATGGTAGCTTCTTTTGACAATGAAAGTCTTGGTTCCTCTGGGATGAGTTAATTAAAGATGATTTTTTAAAAAATGAAACTAGAGAAATAATCTTTCACGCTTTTTTTAATATTCCCTTGTGTATAGAGCTCTGGGCCATAAATTCTGGTTCATCTGTCCCATATCATCAGATTCAATAACTTTGTTTCCTTTTATTGTGTTTTTTTAACCCTGTTTAATTTTTTGTAATATTTTTGTTTGTTTGTTTGTTTTTTGTTACTTTTGATTGTCAAGTATCTTTGGGCTTCTTAATTTCTTGTTCTGGTTTTTTTAGTTTATTTTACCTTTTTTTTTTCCATCTTGAACTTCCTCACTCCCTTTATCCCTCCCTCTTGCTCTTGTGCTTTTCAAACAATTATTTTTATAACCACCTTGCAGTCCACTCCCAGTCCCTGCTATACCTAGTGAGAGTACTGGTGGTGCTTGACTAGACTCTGTTCCTTACTTAGTATGATGTGTGGGTGTCACTTTGGTGAATGAAACCTCAAAGGGATGTCTATCTTGTAATTGGAAAAGGAGTACTTGTGGCACCTTAGAGACTAACCAATTTATTTGAGCATGAGCTTTCGGCTGTAGCTCACGAAAGCTCATGCTCAAATAAATTGGTGCATCCGATGAAGTGAGCTGTAGCTCACGAAAGCTCATGCTCAAATAAATTGGTTAGTCTCTAAGGTGCCACAAGTACTCCTTTTCTTTTTGCGAATACAGACTAACACGGCTGTTACTCTGAAACCTATCTTGTAATTAAAAACTTGAGGCTGGCCTGTGCCAGCTGACTTTGGCTCTCAGTGCTCGGGCAGTGGGGCTGTCTAATTGCAATGTAAACTTAAGGGCTCGGGCTGTAGCCCAAGCTTTGGAAACCCTCTTGCCTGTCAGGTATCACAATGGAATGTGTCCGAAGGAATTACAGGAAAGAAACAGCAGCAGCTGGCGCATTCAAGGGAAAGGAGGAGTAGAATATGTGAGGATATAATATAATGTAATAAAAAATAATACCTGGTTTCGATAAATTCCTAAACTAGGGAAAACTGTTGAGATAAATGTCCCTTTCACACATTCCCATAAACATTTTCTGGTCTTACTTATTTTATTTGGTTTTCTCGCCCTTTTGTTCTGTTCCATAACTTAAGTTCCCTTGAAACAGACAGGAAACCTGCACAGATAATGCTGAAACAGATGAACTCTCAACATGCTTATAAACCCATTTCCTGCAAGGAACTCCAGGTGGGTGTACCCCTTTGCCTCTGCAGAGACCCACTGAAGTTAATTTCCTGCAACAGAGACAGGATCAACCTCTAAAGATATCAGATTTCATTCCACTGTATCATGTATCCACCAGTCAGTTTGGGAGGTACTACAGGGCTTTCTGCGCAGAGGAATAGAGCTGAGGAGAGATGGGAAAATCCTTTGTGCAAAAGATTGAGATCTTGACATTTGGTTTCATTTTTACTAACAAATGAAACCCCATAACTTCAAAATTCTCCCTGAAAGAAAATCTACCTCCCATCCCCTATGCCCCCCTCCTCCTCCCCCAAAAATCAGGATCCATCAACAATTTTTTTTTATTTTTAAAATATTTTATGTAATATAAACATTTTAAAGAAATGCTTTGTTCCAAAATGCTTTGACATTTTGACATTGTTGGGACCCTCCCCTCTCTTTTTCTCCTAATGACCGCAGCACATCTTTAAGCGGGCGAGGATTTGTCTGGCTGGCCAAATGAAGAGAGCAGTGCTTTATGGCTGGGCAGGGAGGAGGGGAGAGGAAAACTGCTGCAAAAATGAAGGAGGGCTCAGTGTGATTTCTGACTGATCCCCTGGGAATGGACGTTTTAAAAGGGACAGCCCTGTTCCTGAAGCCCCCTTTTACATAGAGCGGGCTTATCTGCCGGGTAGTCCCAGACATCTAATAATAAAGCTGCAGCCTGATTAACCCTATGTCAAATCTCTCCTGTCCTCCTTTCGGTATAGCCAAACAACACAACTTCATCAAGCCATTTTGATTTCATTAGAACGGTGTTTTCTAATGGAAAATGGTTCTTTTGAGGTCTTTCTGACCAGTTCTAGAAAAGAGATGGTTGCTCTACTTTGTCTGAGCAAGCCCAACTATGGATGTTTGGCTGGTTAGTCTTCCAGTAACTTGGGGTCAACCCAAACTGTTGTTTTTAAATGAATCATGTTGGAGGAGTTCAAATTTACTACAGTCAATATTTGTAAACTCTTTGTGACATTCTTATATCACCTCCCACCATCTCGCACTTCCTCCAGTATGAGATATGAGAGATACTGATCATGGAGTTAGATTTTGATGAGTGAAGAAGAATGGGGATCAATGGGTAAAAATAAATGTTTTTCATTTTTGTACGAGTGACAAAAGATGAAATATAATATATCTTGCAAAGTGTTTTAGAGTTGCTATAATATATTCACAAAGGCATAAAAGTAAATACTTGTAATGTATTTGAAAGTTGACCTTGGGGCATGGTACTGTTCAATTAAATATAAGTAATCAGCTGTATAATTTCCTATCTTTGACTTTTTTATGCTTCTATAAAAGTGTGGAAAAATAATTTTACGCAGTGAGGATTGATAACTTTTCATTATAATTCATAACTTTTGATTGTGCTAGGAAAGCTGTGTTTGTTTGAAATAAAAATTAACGTGTTCCAGGGTCAGCTTTCAAATTCAGATTGATGTGTTATTCAGTCCTCATAAAAACTTAACTGGTACATTCAGAGACTCTTGCCGTCACATTGGGGAGAGCTTAAAGATGCACAGATGAAGTATAGAAACTGCTCTCAGAGAAGAAATTCAGTCACTAAACACAAAGCATTTTTTTAGGATTTAATCATTTCCATACTAGATCTGTCAGCTGTGGGTAGCCATAGAAATCAGAGTTTTGTAACACCTCTCCATTCCTATTACCAACATTGTTACCCTTTTCTTTCCCATTGAGCATAGAATGAAACTGGCAAGTAATATTGTTTTTTCCCTCCTTCTTAAACACAAAAAAGGCGAGAGCAGGGATAGTACACTGGCATACTATGTAAATTAAGATCCTTTTAATCTGAGGAGACTGTTCAAAATTAAGTATTTAGAAATAGGCCCCCAGTAAGTTTGGATTCACCGAAGAGTCTTTATGTGAGTTTGAATTGCTTGTGGTGGGTCTGAGTCCTGATGAATTGCAAATGTTAGACTCTAATCCGTACAACATTTCTCTTCCATTTAGCAATGATTTCATTGGACTGTATTTTGTGCTTACCGTGTGACAGCTCTATAAAGGGTGTGCATCCAAAAACAGAATCAGTCAGTTGAAATGGCAAGGGCATGTCCTGTTCTGTAAAGAAAAGCTTGCTTATTTACTTCAGCTATTTTTTCTAACAAAATAGAAATGATAGTATGGTGGATTTGGACACAAGCTTTCTATTTAAATAGGATTCCAAAAGAAAAACATTAAAAGAAGGGCTTGTTCTTTCACAGTTGCCCACCTTCCTGGCCCTGACTATTATTAACATTTTAAGGTGTAATGTGTTAGTATTACGTTTCAAGTTCCATCTCCTTTATTTATTCCCATCACATTTATTTGTCTTATTATGGTAGTAACTACATGACTAAACCAAGATCATGACCTCTTGTACAGACTGTACAAACGCACAGCAAGAGTCAGTCCATGTTGCAAAAAGCTTACAGTCTAAATTAACACAATAGATAAATGAATGAGAAACACAGACAGGTGAAGTGACTTGCCCAAGATCACACAGCTGATTAGTGTCAAACTAGGAACAGAATCAAGGTCTCCTGAATCCCAGGCTTGTGCTCTACCTATGGGACCATGTTGCCTCTCAATTAAATATGTGATGATGATGTCAATTTTACAATGTCTTCTGTGAGGATTAGTTAGTTATTGGTGGAATATTTTTAAGATGAAAAGTGCAATTCCCTTTAAGTTAACAGTATTTCATTTATTTATTTTTTAGAGGCCAACTGATCATATAGTACACTGCATGCAGTGTACTATATGAAAGCTAACCATTAGAATGACTCTGATTGTTAGCTCTAGTACACTGGGAAAATGAATGACAATTGTTAGGTAATTAGAGAGACAAGATGGGTGAGGTAATATATTTTATTCTGCCTACTTCTGTTGGTGAGAGATACAAGCTTTTGACCACACAGAGATCTTTATAAATTTAAATTCAGGTCTGGGAAAGGTTCTTAGTGTCTCAGCTAAATAGAAGGTTAAATAGAGACTTTAGCATAAGTTGTTAACACATATTCTAAAAGAAAAGGAGTACTTGTGGCACCTTAGAGACTAACCAATTTATTTGAGCATGAGCTTTCGTGAGCTACAGCTCACTTCATCGGATGCATACCGTGGAAACTGCAGCAGACTTTATATACACACAGAGATCATGAAACAATACCTCCTCCCACCCCACTGTCCTGCTGGTAATAGCTTATCTAAAGTGATCATCAACACTATCCTGCTGTGTGTGTGTTTTTTTGGAGGGGGGTGAGGGGGTGAGAGAACCTGGATTTGTGCAGGAAATGGCCCACCTTGATTATCATGCACATTGTGTAGAGAGTTGTCACTTTGGATGGGCTATTACCAGCAGGAGAGTGAGTTTGTGTGTGGGGGGGTGGAGGGTGAGAAAACCTGGATTTGTGCTGGAAATGGCCCAACTTGATGATCACTTTAGATAAGCTATTACCAGCAGGAGAGTGGGGTGGGAGGAGGTATTGTTTCATGATCTCTGTGTGTATATAAAGTCTGCTGCAGTTTCCACGGTATGCATCCGATGAAGTGAGCTGTAGCTCACGAAAGCTCATGCTCAAATAAATTGGTTAGTCTCTAAGGTGCCACAAGTACTCCTTTTCTTTTTGCGAATACAGACTAACACGGCTGTTACTCTGAAACCTGACATATTCTAAAAGACCATTCAAGGCAAAGTGGGCCATTAACACCCCTGTAGTTATAAGCGGGGGGGGGGGGAAGAGTGCGGGGGGAGAGAATTAGTGGGTAACAGATTGTCCTAATAAGCCATAAATCCAGTGTGTTTATTAAGACCATGTTTTTCGTGTCTAGCAAAATTGTGACTTTAAGCTCCCAAACTCATCTTTTGAAAGTGTTGTGCAGGTTTCCTTTGAGGATAAGGACTGATAAGTCAGATATAGAGTGATCGCTTTGTGAAAAGTGTTCACCCACAGGCGACAGGTTATGTTTGTCTTTTAACATTTTCCTATGTGAGCATGGTGATTGATTTCACTCGCATAGTTGTTGGGGCATTTAGTGCACTGAATGAGGTACACCGTATGTTGTGATACGTGTGCGTAGGACCCATGGATCTAGAAAGATATGTTGTGGGGGTTACTGATCATCATAGCAGTGGCGATATATCTGCAGGTTTTGCATCTGTTCATCTGTTGGTCTGGTGCTCCTTTGAGTTTGCATGTCCTGGTCTGTGAGGAGCTTGCTTCTGATGATGAGGTTGGGGTTTGTTGAAAGCCAGAAGTAGGGGTTCAGGAAAGATTTTTCAGGTTGAGGTCCCCATTGAGTATGGGGTTTAGTTGTTTGATACCCCATATGAGTTCCAGTGTGGGGTGGTAGGTGACAACGAGGGGTATGTGGTAGGGGAGGGGGTTTTCTTTCTGTTTGAGCAGGTTCTCTCAGGGTATTTGAGTGACTTGTTCCTTGCAGTAAGCTACTTCTCTGGTGGAGTGTCCTTGTTTGATGAAGGCAGTTTTTAGTGTGTTAAGGTGTATATTCTGGACTTTCTCTTCGGAGCCTATTCTGTGGTATGAGTGCCTGGCTATAGATAGCAAATGTCTTGGTATGTTTGGGATGGTTACTGGATTTATGAAAGTAGGTGTGGTGATGCATTGTTTTTTTGTATATAGTTGTCTGTAGGATTCCATTGTTCAAGCTGATCCTGGTGTCCAGGAAGTTTATGCTATTGTAGGAGTGTTGCAGAGAGAATTGAATAGACAGGTGGTGGTGGCTAAAGTTGTTGTTGTGGAAATCTCTGAGGGTGCTAATGGGCCACTTCTTGGCAACAAGGGCACACTGTTGACTCATATCCAGCTTCTCGTCCACTGTAACCCCTAGGTCCTTTTCTGCAGAACTGCTGCCGAGCCATTCGGTCCCTAGTCTGTAGCCATGAATGGGATTCTTCCGTCCTAAGTGCAGGACTCTGCACTTGTCCTTGTTGAACCTCATCAGATTTCTTTTGGCCCAATCCTCTAATTTGTCTAGGGCCCTCTGTATCCTATCCCTACCCTCCAGCGTATCTACCATTCCTCCCAGTTTAGTGTCATCTGCAAACTTGCCAAGGGTGCAATCCACACCATCTTCCAGATCATTTATGAAGATGTTGAACAAAACCGGCCTGAGGACCGACCCTTGGGGCACTCCACTTGATACCGGCTGCCAACTAGACATGGAGCCATTGATCACTACCCGTTGAGCCCGACAATCTAGCCAACTTTCAACCCATCTTATAGTGCATTCATCCAGCCCATACTTCTTTAACTTGCTGACAAGAATACTGTGGGAGACCGTGTCAAAAGCTTTGCTAAAGTCAAGAAACAATACAACCACTGCTTTCCCTTCATCCACAGAACCAGTAATCTCATCATAGAAGGCGATTAGATTAGTCAGGCATGACTTGCCCTTGGTGAATCCATGCTGTCTGTTTCTGATCACTTTCCTTTCGTGTAAGTGCTTCAGGATTGATTCCTTGAGGACCTGCTCCATGATTTTTCCGGGGACTGAGGTGAGGCTGACTGGCCTGTAGTTCCCAGGATCGTCCTTCTTCCCTTTTTTAAAGATTGGCACTACATTACCTTTTTCCAGTCATCCGGGACTTCCCCTGTTCGCCACGAGTTTTCAAAGATGATGGCCAATGGCTCTGCAATCACATCCGCCAATTCCTTTAGCACTCTCGGATGCAACGTGTCCAGCCCCATAGACTTGTGCACATCCAGCTTTCCTAAATAGTCCCTAACCACCTCTTTCTCCACAGAGGGCTGGCCACCTACTCCTCATGCTGTGTTGCCCAGCGCAGCAGTCTGGGAGCTGACCTTGTTCGTGAAGACAGAGGCAAAAAAAGCATTGAGTACATTAGCTTTTTCCACATCCTCTGTCACTAGGTTGCCTCCCTCATTCAGTAAGGGGCCCACGCTTTCCTTGGCTTTCTTCTTGTTGCCAACATACCTGAAGAAACCCTTCTTGTTACTCTTAATATCTCTTGCTAGCTGCAACTCCAGGTGTGATTTGGCCTTCCTGATTTCATTCCTACATGCCCAAGCAATAATATTATACTCTTCCCTGGTCAGTTGTCCTATCTTCCACTTCTTGTAAGCTTCTTTTTTATGTTTAAGATCCGCAAGGATTTCACCGTTAAGCCAAGCTGGTCGCCTGCCATATTTACTATTCTTTCTACACATCGGGATGGTTCGTCCCTGTAACCTCAATAGGGATTCCTTGAAATACAGCCAGCTCTCCTGGACTCCTTTCCCCTTCATGTTAGTCCCCCGGGGGATCCTATCCATCAGTTCCCTGAGGGAGTCGAAGTCTGCTTTCCTGAAGTCTAGGGTCCATATTCTGCTGCTTACCTTTCTTCCCTGTGTCAGGATCCTGAACTCAACTAACTCATGGTCACTGCCTCCCAGATTCCCATCCACTTTTGCTTCCCCCACTAATTCTTTCCGGTTTGTGAGCAGCAGGTCAAGAAAAGCTCCCCCCCCCCTGCAGTTGGTTCCTCTAGCACTTGCACCAGGAAATTGTCCCCTACATTATCCAAAAACTTCCTGAATTGTTTATGCACCGCTGTAGTGCTCTCCCAGCAGATATCAGGAAGATTAAGGTTGCCCATGAGAACCAGGGCGTGTGATCTAGTAGCTTCTGCGAGTTGCCGGTAGAAAGCCTCATCCACCTCATCCCTCGGTCCGGTGGTCTATAGCAGACTCCCACCACTACATCACTCTTGTTGCTCACACTTCTAAACTTAATCCAGAGACACTCAGGTTTTTCTGCAGTTTCATACCGGAGCTCTGAGCAGTCATACTGCTCCCTTACATACAGAGATACAAAGAGATACAGAGATACATACAAAGAGTCCAGCGGAGGGCAACAAAAATGATTAGGGGACTGGAACACATGACTTATGAGGAGAGGCTGAGGGAACTGGGATTGTTTAGTCTGCGGAAGAGAAGAACAAGGCGGGATTTGATAGCTCCTTTCAACTACCAGAAAGGGGGTTCCAAAGAGGATGTATCTAGACTGTTCTCAGTGGTAGCTGATGACAGAACAAGGAGTAATGGTCTCAAGTTGCAGTGGGGGAGGTTTGGGTTGGATATTAGGAAAAACTTTTTCACTAAGAGGGTGGTGAAACACTGGAATGCGTTACCTAGGGAGATGGTGGAATCTCCTTCCTTAGGTATTTTTAAGGTCAGGCTTGACAAAGCCCTGGCTGGGATGATTTAGTTGGGATTGGCCCTGCTTTGAGCAAGGGGTTGGACTAAATGACCTCCTGAGGTCCCTTCCAACCCTGATATTCTATGATTCTATGATACAGTACGAAATTACTCTGATTTTACAGAAGTCGATTTTTGGGAACAGATTGTATAAAGTCAAGTGCATGCATCCATACTAAGCACATTAATTCGGCGGTGTGCGTCCACAGTACCGTGGCAAGCATTGACATTCCGAGTGGTGGACTGTGGGTAGTTATCTCTCAGTCCCCGCTGCTCATTGGAATTCTGGGCTGAGCTCCCAGTGCCTGATGGGACCAAAAATTTGTTACGGATGGTTATGGGTAAATGTTGTCAGTCAACCCTCCCTCCATGAAAGCAATGGCGCACAATCATTTTGCACCGTTTTCCCTGGATTGCCCGAGCAGACAGCATAGCATGGCAAGGATGCAGCCCGTTCAGCTCACTGCAGCGTTATGACCATTGTAAACACCTTGCACATTATCGTGCAGTTTATGCAGAACCAGAACCTGAAAAACCAGGCTAGGAGGCGACGGCAGCATGGTGACAAGAGTGATGACATGGACACAGATTTCTTTAAAACCGCCGTTCCCGGCAATTTGGAGATCATGGTGTTAATGGGGCAGGCTCATGCTGTGGAACGCCGATTCTGGGCCTGGGAAACAAGCACAGACTGGTGGGACCGCATAATGTTGCAGGTCTGGGATGATTCCCACTGGCTCTGAAACTTTCCCTTGCGTAAGGGCACTTTCATGGAACTTTGTGACTTGCTTTCCCCTGCCCTGAAGCACAAGAATACCAAGATGAGAGCAGCCCTCACAGTTTAGAAGCGAGTGGCAATAGCCCTGTGGAAGCTTGCAATGCCAGACAGCTACCGGTCAGTCGGGAATCAATTTGGAGTGGGCAAATCTACTGTGGGGGTTGCTGTGATGCAGGTAGCCAACCCAGTCATTGAGCTGCTGCTACCAAAGGTAGTGACTCTGGAAAATGTGCAGGTCATACTAGACGGCTTTGCTGCAATGGGATTCACTAACTGCGGTGGGGCTATAGATGGAACGCATATCCCTATCTTGGGACCGGACCACCAGGGCAGCCAGTACATAAACTGCAAGGGGTACTTTTCAGTGATGCTGCAAGCACTGGTGGATCACAAGGGACGTTTCACCAACATCAGCATGGGATGGCTGGGAAAGGTTCACGATGCTCGTGTCTTCAGGACCTCTGGTCTGTTTAAATGGCTGCAGGAAGGGATTTACTTCCCAGACCAGAAAATAACTGTTGGGGATGTTGAAATGCCTATAGTTATCCTTGGGGACCCAGCCTACCCCTTAATGCCCTGGCTCATGAAGCCGTACACAGGCACCCTGGACAGTAGTCAGGAGCTGTTCAACTATAGGCTGAGCAAGTGCAGAATGGTGGTAGTGTGCATTTAGATGTTTAAAGGGTCACTGGCGCAGTTTACTGACTCGCTCAGACCTCAACAAAATCAGTATTCCCATTGTTATTGCTGCTTGCTGTGTACTCCACAATCTCTGTGAGACTAAGGGGGAGACGCTTATGGCGGGGTTGGCAGTTGAGGCAAATCACCTGGCTGCTGAATACACACAGCCAGACACCAAGGCAGTTAGAAGAGCACATCAGGAAGTGCTGCGCATCAGAGAAGCTTTGAAAACCCGCAGCAGAGAAGCTTTGAAAACCAGTTTCATGACTGGCCAGGGTACTGTGTGACACTTCCGTTTGTTTCTCCTTGATGAAAACCCACCCCCTTGGTTGACTCTAATTCCCTGTAAGCCACCCGCCCTACCCGCTTCGATCACAGCTTGCTTGCAAAGAAAATAAAGTCATTATCATTTAAAAACCATGTATTTTTAATTAATTTATTATAAAAATAGGGAGATAACTCACAAGGTAGCCCAGGTGGGGTGTGGGAGGAGGGTAGGAGGGAAGGAAAAGGCCTCTTCAAAACTTGTTGAATGACAGCCTTTTGTTGCTTGGGCTGTCCACAGGGGTGGAGTGGTTGGGTGCCGGGAGCCCACCTCCCCCCCACGTTCTTGGGCGTCTGGCTGAGGAGGCTATGGAACTTGGGGAGAAGGGAGGGTGGTTAAGCAGGGGCTGCAGCGGCAGTCTGTGATCCTGCTGTCGTTCCTGAACCTCCACCAGACACCGGAGCATGTCCCTTTGATCCTGCAGGAGCCCCAGAGTTGCATCTTGCCTCCTCTGATCTTCCTGCCGCCACCTCTCATGTAGATCCTCCCTTCTGTTCTCACATTTATTGGCCGCTTTCCTGTACTGTGCTAATGTGTCCCTCCACACATTCTGCTGAGCTCTGTCTGTGCCAGACGACTGCATGAGCTCAGAGAACATTTCATCACATGTACTTTTTTTCGCCGCCTTATCTGAGATAGCCTGTGGGATGGAGGAGGGAGGCTTGAAACATTTGCAGCTGCAGGAGGAAAAAAAGGGAGTGAAATATTTAAAAAAATACATTTTACAGAACAATGGCTATACTCTTTCACAACACTATTCACGTTACATAGCACATGTGATTTCGGTACAAGGTTGCATTTTGCATCTTATATTTAGTGCCTGCGGCTTTGGTGTTAGATATCACACACACAGTGCCAGGCAACAGAATTCGGCTTGCAGGTGGTCATGGTAAGCCATAGTCTTTCGGCTTCTGCAACCTTCATAACAGCAGCACCCTCCTTTCCCATACCAAGCAAAGCCCGTTGAGTTGGCCATTTAGTGCTGCGGTTTTCCTGTTAGCGTTCAGCAGGAGAAACCAAACTAACCCCTTCCCCCCATCCAATTCTCTGGGATGATCACTTTACCCCTCCCCGCACCGGCTGGTATCAGGGAAGAGCCCTGCTAGCCAAACGCGAACAGCTCAGTGCCAATGCTCCCCGCCTCCACCACTTGGCTAACTACAGGGAGGATTTCTTTTCAGCCACAGGCAAACAGCCCTGTAGGAACGGGCACCACTGAATGTCCCCTTAATTAAATTCCCCTATTTCAACCAGGTTATCATGAACAATATCACTCTCCTGAGGATAACACAGAGAGATGAACCAATGTTGCTTTAACGCCAGCAAGCACCGGGACCATACGCTGCCAGGCTTTGTCATGCAATGATACCAGATTACTTGCTACTAGCATGGCGTGGTAAAGTGTCCTACCATGGAGGACGGAGTAAGGCTGCTCTCCCCAGAAACCTTCTGCAAAGGCTTTTATAGTACCTCCAGTAGTGCTTCATGGAGATGTCCCTGGAGGATTTCCGCTCCATCCCCAGACACGTTAACAGAATTTTCCAATAGCTGTACTGGCCACAAATGCATCCCAAGTCCTCAAGACAAATTAATCATTAAAAAACGCTTGCTTTTAAAACATGGATTATATTTTAAAAGGTACACTCACCAGAGGTCCCTTCTCCAGCTTAGTTGGGTTGAGAGGGTATTTCAGTCAGGGTGATAAAAAGATCCTGGCTGTCGGGGAGAACGGTGTGCTGTGTGCTCTCCTCAAGCTCATCGTCGTCCTCCTCATCTTCCCTATCTGCAAAATCCTCAGGCATGGCGGAGATTACCCCATCGTCGGAGTCCACGGACAGGGGTGGGGTAGTGGTGGAGGGGCCCCCCTAGAATTGCATGGAATTCAGTGTAGAAGTGGCATGTCTGGGGCTCTGTCCCAGAGCATCCGTTTGATTCTTTGGTTTTCTGGTACGCTTGTCTGAGCTCCTTAAGTTTCACGCGGCAGTGTGTTGCCTCCCTGCTGTAGCCTCTGTCCATCATGGCCTCGGAGATTTTTTGAAATGTTTTGGCATTTCATCTTTCGGAACGTAGTTCTGATAGCATGGATTCGTCTCCCCATACAGCAATCGGATCCAGTACCTCCTGTTTGGTCCATGCTGGAGCTTTTTTTCGATTCTGGGACTGCATGGTTACCTGTGCTGATGAGCTCGCCTGCTCAAACAGGAAACGAGATTCAAAAGTTCCCAGGGCTTTTCCTGTACACGTGGCCAGTGCATCCGAGTTCAGAGTGCTGTCCAGAGCAGTCACAATGGTGCAATGTGGGATAGCTCTCAGATGCCAATACCGTCTAATTGTGTCCACACTAACCCTAATTCGAAAAGACTATGTCGATTTCAGCGCTAGTCCCTTCATTGGGGAGGAGTACAGAAATCAATTTTAAGAGCCCTTTATGTCGACAAAAATGGCTTTGTTGTGTGGACGGATGTAGGGTTAATTCGATTTGCTGCTAAATTTGACATAAGCTCCTAGTGTAGACCAGGCCTTAGAGACTAACAAATTTATTTGAGCTTAAGCTTTTGTGGGCTACTGCCCACTTCATTGGATGCATAGGATGGAATATAGTCCATGAAATCTTATGCTCAAATAAATTTGTTAGTTGCTAAGGTGCCACAAGTACTCCTGTTCTTTTTGCGGTTACAGACTTAACACAGCTATTACTCTGAAACCTTAGAATATGTGCAAACTGCTTATGCTAAACTATCTGTTCCATCTTGTACACAGGTGTGACACTCTGAGTACCTTTCCCAGACCTGAAGAATAGCTTTGTGTAGTTGGAAAGCTTGTCGCTTTCACCAGCAGAAGTTGATGCAGAAAAAAACATATTACCTTACTCATCTTGTGTCTCTAATATCCTGGGACTGACATGTCTAGAACAACACTGCATATAACATTGGTTAGATGAGACATTTTTAACGATACCAAAATCATAAATTTGCAGTGGTTTTATGATGAAAATAATTCTGTTCAATCAGAAAAGCTGGTTTAATTCTTGTATGCTCAAGGTCATGTTAGTGATTACCTTTTGGAGCCCTGGCTTTAAATTACTGAGTGGAAAATTACTTCATTTACAGAAGAAAATATAAATATTGCTGTCTTCAGGAATATTTTGAATATCAATGGTTTTACATTCAGCATAAAGGATTTAGTGGACTAAAAATGTCAACACTGATACACAAATATAAGCGAAACAATATTTCTAGAGAGTGAATAAAACCAGTACCTAACTAAAGAAATTCATGGTTGGGTAGACTTGATGATAAACAGAAGGTCAGACAACTATTTCTTATAAAACCAAACCTCAATGCTGAGACTATTTCTATATAAAATATTTGTGTGTGTGGAATATATAAAACCACGCACACACTACATCAAAGAACGTTATTCAGGTTGCAAAGTCCAGCACTCAAAATCACCAACCTTTTAATTTCCCTCTTTTGCCCCCAATCCCAATGTCCTTTTCCAGCCTGTTTGAGTCTACTACACTTCCAATCCCAATTTCCCTCTCCCACTGTGAGCTTCCAGGCCCAGTCTCTTCTGCCCAGGCTCCTTGTTGCAATCTTCTTCTTCATAGGTACAGCTCTTTCCCCTCTTCATTCATGCAGGCTCCTTGCTCTCCAGGCAGGTGCTATGACCTGGCATAGTCTGAAGGAGCCCAAAGGCTACAATGGCAGGGAAAGTCCTGCTTAGCCCCGGGCTGGAGCATTTTCAATGTGGATGGAATATTCTGGGGATTTAAGATGCTAAAATATAAATAAATTAATTACATAAAAATCTCTGCTCAACATATGTGAACTGTGAGCCTCCCCTCCCCCCGCCCAAGATTTATAACTTGGCCAGATTTGGTTATGTTTTCACAGAGCAACCAAAGGCACCTCCTGCCATATTTAAAGTCCTTGCTACAGAGCGTGAGGGTACTAGGGCTTTTCAAAGAAAAGGCTGACAAAAAAATTTAACTCAGGCAAAACAACCTGCTTTTCACTAGCCTCGTTCTTGGAAACTGCAAAACCACTGTGGCTGAAACTTTTCAGAAACACTGAGCTTGAGGCAGACATCAGGCATGAAATATTTCAACCCAGTTAAAGCTGGGCAAAGTTATAAGCCATGGAAAATAGGGTTTTATACTGGAAAGAGTAAGGCAACTTGAATAATATGCGATGCTACAACCTAGTTTGAGCGTAGGTGTGTATGTGTGTGTGTTTGTATAAAGTGTATGTTCATATTTAATCCTGCAAAGGGATATGAACAAGCTGACC
Source organism: Caretta caretta (assembly GCF_965140235.1). NCBI lineage: Eukaryota > Metazoa > Chordata > Testudines > Cheloniidae > Caretta > Caretta caretta. The sequence goes on along the minus strand of NC_134206.1, from coordinate 149,876,185 downwards.
CTTATGATTTCAGTCTCACACTGGTTTCGATGGGAGTCCTTCCAACATATAGATTCCTTTCTGGGATTTGGGCCCATGCATTAAAATGCATTAAAATATTTAATTCTGCCATTGTAGAGTAGGACTTTTATATAGTGAAGTCCATTTTCTTTTTTTGTTCTACATCTAACTTTATTGGATGGAATTGCAATTTTTCATTGAAATGTATTGGGGCAAAAATAAGGAGACTTCTATTTTATTTCATTATAAAGATAAGTTCGCTACAAGTAGATTTCTTTGAATTTAAGCGGAGTTCAGTTCTGCCACCCTTATGATGAGTAGCACAGTCTTCCCAAAGAGACTGCTTGTAGAGAGGAAGAACCGATGCAATGTGAGTGAGGGGGGTGGAATTGGGCCCTCAGTGTTTAGGGATAAAATTATTTTTGAAAGTCAGAAATTCTGCTTATGAACTCTGTAAAATACTGTGCAGTGCTTACTGACATGAGTCTGTTCTTTATTTTTTTACTTTGGGATCATGTATCCTACAATAGTTGGGGAGAAGTGCAAAATATTTTAAGCAGAAGCTCAAAGCAGGTGCGACTATCCTTTCCATCTTTAAGCTCTGTGAATCAATTGAAACCGCTACCAAGCCTGCCTGATTTTCTAAGTGTCTGAAGGTCACAGGTCTTGCATTCTTTCTCCTAAAACTTTAATTTAAACGTTCATAGTCATTGAGGGTCTTCTAATCTTGACAGAATGTAAAGGCCTTCTTTTTTTTTTCTCCTCTTTTTTTTTTTTCCTTTCCTCTCTTCATATTCCAAGTCCTTAAATGTGAGTCCTTTTTACAGCATTACTTTTGGGGATTTTTTTTTAAACGTATCTAGTTGGGATGAGTGAAACTCAAAGGGTTTATAATCTGGGTTCCCTTTGGAGAACAACTGAAAAATTGGGATGCTTTCCAAAATGTTAAAAAACTCTTCCTGAGTCTGGAAAAAATGAGTTGGAAGTCTCATGAAAGCAGACTTTTCTATGAGATCTTTAGAACTTCCTGATACTTTTGGGGCCAGCTAGTCAGGGGACAAATAGCCATATATGCAGCATTTCAGCCCTTCCCAATCTGTTTCTGGCTAAATTCTGAAGGAAAATTATGTGCACAAAAATCACACATGTCCACCTTACTTGCTAGGGTGGGACATCTGCTTGGGCCAGCAGGGAAGAAGACATCTAGGTTCTTTCCACTGTGCATGAGAAATCTTCCTCCTTTCATGGTCAGCCAATGCAGGAAGTGAGACTGTCTTGTCCCCTCTGTGGCCCTGATTGAACCACTAGCTGGTTTGTGTTATGTTACACACAGAAGTTAGATAAAAATATTGAATGTTCTTGTTGGAAGTTTCCAATGTAACACTACTTTGTTTCTAAGAATTCAGAATGATCGTGTGCAAGAACCCAAAAACAGAGACACAAAGCAGGCTACTCCCTAAAAGAGGCACACTTTGTCTTACCTTACTGTAGGCCATTTCTGTGTTAAATGACTGATGCTTGCACAGTTCTCTGCAAAGCTTCTCCTAGCCTGCAAGAAGGACCAGAACTGCTTTCCTCTTCCCGCCCGCCTCAGTTCTTACAGTGATAGCTCACAATTCCAATACAGTCTGCCCTACGCCACACTTTTCAGCTCCCTGGGGTCAGGGTGACTGTTGTGGTCCCCCACATGCCAATTACCTGCTCATCGTCTTCCTCCTCTTTATGTTGAGTTCTGAATGTGGTTCAAGTGTGACCAGTTATCTTTTGGGTTGCATGTGTGGGTGGAGCTTTTTTTTTTTGGAGTCATTTTGCTTTGACTGTACTATATGCAGATCACCTATTGACTCTGAAATCAAAGTCAATATTTACTGTTTCATGAGAAACTGAGAGAATGAGGAAGTTTGATCAAAATGACTAGGAGCACTTTGCTTTCAAAAATATCCTTTCAGTGGAGTAGGAGTTGACAAAGTGTTTTTAAATTCTGCCCTTTTAACACAGATCAGAAAATAATTCATTTTGGATCTACGGAGGGAAGAGTTGTCAGATAGGAAACTTGTCCAGTATGTTGTAACTAACCCTTTGACCACAGATCTCTGGTGCTGCAAATATGATAACCTTAGTTTCTCGCCTCCATTTTGCTAGAATTTGATATATTTCTCTAATGCTTCACAGGTGAGATGGGAATATACCACAGTTTCACAGAAAGAGGAGGAGAGTAACTGCTGATATAATGATGATGGTGAATCTCTATGAAAAGAGAGAACTTATTACTGCAAACAAAGATTAATATTCTTACCTTCCTGCATCATTTCAGCTTGGGATGTGATATCTTGATATGTATAAGCTAAGCACTATCAGGGCTAGTTGGTAGCTGAAATTGTTTGGATACTTACTTGTTACCTCTTTCCTCTTTAGTTTCTTTCCCACCTTCAACAAAATACTGTCTCATAAATCAGTTGTTTGCCTCTGCTTTCTTGCTGTGCACATGCCTCTGAGACATAGGGTTTTCACACATTAATGAGGAAAATGTTTGTGGGTCCTCTTCATACAATATTGGCAGCTTATTACTGGTGCTGTCTTTTGGGGCTAGGATATAATGCCAAAGTTACATTAACCACTTGTTTTCTGTGAAGATCCTTTGGCACTATTTATGAGGGTGGAGCTGCCAAATTTCAATCTGAATAATTACATTCTGCCTACTTTAAATTCCCCCTTTAATTTCAATTGGATAAGAAAGCCTTCACTTTCAATCCTAAACCACTGTGCACAGTTTAAGCAGTTCCTGTCTCTTATTGCTGCCGTAGCTGTCTGCATGTCAGTCGAAGTGATTACTATATAGTACTCCATCCGTTTTTAAAACACCCTTGGGATCCTTCATGATAAAAGCAAGATGAAAACAAATCATTATTCTCCTAACTTGCAATCAGATTTACTTTTTTCCTTCTTTACAACTTGTTCACTAATTAGCAGGGTGAAACCATCTTAAGAAGCCCCTTATTTCTTACCTCGGTCTCATAACAGTTTCTCCGATGGAGTGGGTGAAAGGGACAATGGCTACTTAATGTTGCTTGTTACTGTTCACTCTCTCTCTAACCTGCAGCATGGTGGCATGAAGTATTTGCTTGTAAATGGCACTTGACTGCAAGCAGATGTGTGGGTGGCCCTCGGGGCGGGGGGGAGGGGAAGTGGATAATAATAATTGTGGATACTTTTTCCTGGATTTTTTTTTTCTGGTGACTTGCAACCTTGTGTGAACTTTATAATGTGATCTTTGATAAATGATACTCTGCAGATTAGTCTAATCCACCATTGCATATATTTAAAAAATATTTTAAAGTGTTTAATATTGCATTTGCCTCAGTTTGTCTGCATGCTGGTGATACGGTACCAACATGTAGTTCACTGCTATGTAAAGCATTTAGGATGGTGTAGTTATGCAAGATGCTTTAGAAATTAAATATATTTCTGTCATTCTAAAGAGAAAAGTGCTTGAATGACAGGTGGTACGAAGTAGAAATGAAGAAAATTATTTAATATACTTACCGAAGAATACACCATTTGTGTACCTTTAACTTTTGATATCATGCGTAATAACTATTCTAAATGTAGAAAAACATGAGCTCTAGGACAAAATATTCATTTTCTTTGTTTCTGAATTTATCCTATTTTTTTCATAGTCATTACTTTACTGAATTCAAATAGTTGCCTTTACATTGGCCCAGATCCTCCATTTATCAAAATTCTTCTGTAAAATAGAGGATTGCTCTATAAAATTAAGAGGTTGGCATTCTATTATTCATTTAATGTAGCTGTTTGTGCAATTAGCATCTGCTCAATGCCAAAATTCTTATTTTTTATTTTTGATCAGTATTTGGACACTCCTGAAGACAGGTCATTTGGCAGCTCACTGATGGAGGTAGAAGTGGACCTGGACAGCTACCAAACTGCTTTAGAAGAAGTACTCACATGGCTTCTCTCTACTGAAGATGCATTACAAGCACAAGGAGATATATCCAGTGATGTAGAAGAAGTCAAAGAGCAGTTTCACACCCACGAGGTATATGTGAACCACAGAGACTGAGAAACCAGTGCAAACACTTCATCTATTAATTATTGTTCATCTATTTGAATGGTACATTAAGAATCATAAGAATCATACAATTTTCACTGGTGCTATTGCCAGTCCCTGTTCTTTCCTTTTCCATTTGGTTTTAGAGGCTTTAAATTTAGCACTGGAGACTTTGCTTCTTACACAGAAGATGAATATATTTATTTTTACATTGGGTCCCAATGTTAAAATAAATGTTTAAACCAACTTAATACTTTTTTAAAAAAAAATATGTGGAATTGAAGATATTTCTACAAAGTATCGCTCCTCCTTGTAATCTTAGTTAAGATTTACTTTTCTTTTCTTTTTCAGGGCTTTATGATGGAATTAACAGCTCACCAGGGACGTGTTGGTAATGTTTTGCAAGTGGGGAGTCAACTTATAACAGTTGGTAAGCTTTCAGATGATGAAGAAAATGAAATCCAAGAACAAATGAATCTGCTTAATTCTCGTTGGGAAAGTCTCAGGGTAGCCAGCATGGAAAAACAAAGCAAGTAAGTAATATGTGTGTTCCCCACCCCTCCCCACCCACACACACAATGTTTAAATTTTTAGATTGCAATAATACGGGGGTGGGAGGGTGATACTTCATTGCAAATGTATGCTTGATCCTAGATTTTAGTTTATCTGCAATTTCGAGTGCATCAGACTCTAAACTTTCACGTTGATTTGAAAATGGAAGTTGCATAGATGGGGGTTAAGTTAAAATGAGAGGTGAAGTGCCCAATAATAAAATAATAGAATAACTATTATTTGTTCACATGTAATACTTAATATAAGAATGGATATGTTATTTAAAAATGGGATACTTTATTCTTCTATCTATTAACACACATACGGGCAAAGTAAACAGCGAATGTTCTGATATGATATTGGTAACTTAATTCATATTCATATTAAAGAAAAGATAACATACACAATGCTTTTATGCTGCAGTTAAATTAACTACCAGACTTGCTAGCTTGGCAGAAATGTACACCTTTGCACAATATGCAGCCAGGATGTAAACCTCGAAATCAAAAAGATGAAGATCATGATAATTTTCTTAAGAGCAGAAAAGCTACGGACCATTTCATTCACAAGGAAATTGAAAGGTTGGAAAAGTAAGGTGATCAGTAGATATTAAGTGGGAGAAGAAGGAAGAAGATGAAGGGTTTGAGGTTGAAAGTAAGCTGGTCCGGTCTGGTCCGGCATACCGGCAAGAGCCGGTGCGGCATGCCGGACCGGACCAGTTTCCCAGGCTGGCGATTTAAAGGGTCTGGGGCTCCCTGCAGCGGCCAGAGCCCTGAGCCCTTTAAATTGCCTCCCAAGCCCGGCTGCCGGAGCCTTGGGGTCACAGCGGCAGGGCTCCGGGGGTGATTTAAAGGATCAGGGGCTCCCAGCCGCTGCTAGTGCAGCGGAGCCCTAGGCCTTTTAAATCTCTGCCTGAGCCCTGGGGTAGCGGCGGCAGCCGGGAGCCCCTGGGACTCAGTTGGCGATGTCTAGGGCCCAGGGGTGATTTAAAGAACCCGGGGCTCTCAGCCTGGGTATTAAAGGCCCCGCCTCTTCCGGTTGAGGTCACGCCCCCTTCTGAGGACTCCAGCATACCGGTATTTCCTTTAAGTTACTTTCACCCCTGGAGTGAGAAGACAGGGAATTGAAGCCTTTAGAAAGGAAGAATAGATTAAAAGCAGAAAAATGAGTTACAGGTTAGCTGCAGGACTCTGACTTTCTGTATTTCGATTTCCATATACAATCCAGTAGAAGAAAATTTTCTATAGGCTAGGCATGGTACAGTGGAGAAGGCTGATGTTGTGGATGTAGAGGGGATTGGAGCAGAAATATGATTGCAAAAATGGGAGCAGGAAATATCCCTTCAAGTTTCCTTCCCTCAACCTTTACAAAGGAATCTAGTTGCCTTTCAGATTGTTCAGCGGGATTGGGTATTGTCCAGGTTTTCAACATTTTTTCCTATCTTTTGATTTCCTGAGACTCTCTTAAATCTCTTCTCCATAAAATAACTCAACTTCAGAACAGTTCACTTTTGTCATATTGTGTCTTATGGAGCTCTGTTTACTTAACTTATCCGTTTTCATATTGATTCTATACAAAATTAAGGAAACTGATGTGTAAGATATTTTACTGTTTTAATTTATTTATTATTCTACCAAAAATGAATCAAGGGGAGAATTTAAAAAAAAAAAATCAACTAACCATTACCAGTGTGTTTATAGAAATACAACATTAATTACTGTAGACTATAGCTGCTCTCATCAGTAAAATCAACTGGATGTAAGTACATAAGACCTGGGATTGGAGGTCTATTTTTGCTTATTGATTGCTCCAAGTTGTTGGTGATTAGATATGAAGTAGAAGGACCCTACATTGGTATCCAGATGTCTCTGAGACAGTCACAGCAGTTGTGCTTTAAGTGGCAAGCTGCTTCTGTCTATACTAAGAGTAGAGCTAGCTGGAAAATGTTGGTCCAAGTGAAATTTTGACAAAAAACTGAAACCAGCTTCTATCCAAAAGTTAAACTCCAGTTATGGGGACACAGTGTTATTGGCTCATGGTCCTGTTTTCCTTGACTCACCGCAATCTGCCAAAGCCTGGCTTTTGTGACATTTGAAATGCAGTGCAAAATGTATCAATTTACTCAGGTCTTTTACTGTAGCAGGGATTTAATGCTAAAATGAAGAACTTTTGTTTTCTGCTACTGGTACTGCAGCTGGAAGTCATAGATTTCAGTGAAATACTTTTATTTAACTGTTTCAACAACATAACAGATGGGACCCCATTCTGTATCTTACTCAGAGAATCTGTAAACTTTGTATGGTCTTCATGTTTCTCTAGTCCATGTCCTTATGCCACTGCACTTCTTCGTAGAGAGATACAAGATGAGGCCACTATGTGGCATTGCAATGATTTACAGGCAAGCTGCAAAAATAAATTAAAATAAAATCCCACAGCAATACATACAACTACTAGGCAACAAAAAATGTTATTAATCAAATCAAATTTCCAAAAGCTATCCAGCTCACAGCCATATCTGCAGTTGCCTGATCGAAAGGTTGGATGTAGCTGCATGTCCTGAAGGGACGATACATTTCGTTTATTTCAGCACAGTGACTTGCAAAGTCAAGGGGCCTTTGGGGAGAACGCTCTGCCACCAGCTCCTTCACCAAAGAGTCCCGCTGCAGCCCACGAAAGCTCACGCTCAAATCAATGGGTTAGTCTCTAAGGCGCCACAAGTCCTCCTTTTCTTTTTGCGGATACAGACTAACACGGCTGCTCCTCTGAAACCCAACTTTAGTGTTTCTGCTAATACCAACTCAGAGAGGGGAGGCAAGCCCTCAATATAGATGGGCACTAAGGACATTCAAAACGTTATAAGTCAAAACTGATAGTTTAAGCTCCATCTGGAAGGCTGTTTGCAGCCAGCGTGCACTGGTGCTGTGTGTTTATGCTACGATACTGCACTTAAAAAATCTTCGTAGTTGTATTCGGCACCACCTCTGTTTTCAAGTATAGGCCGCTGCAGTTGCTGTAATCCAATTTGGAGGTAACAAAGAGACATTCAAATTCCAGGACCAGGTTCAGATGAATATCTATCTTGGTAGTTGTTTCTATTTGATCAGCGTATCTGACTGACATACCCAGGGTACAATCCAGCCTCCTGAGTAGCTGTGTCGCCCCAGCTGTCTAACCTGGGGTTCGAGTTACAATGCTTTGCTTCTGTAGCCTCCAGCCTAGACTGCTCACAAACTGCCTCAAGTTGCTGTGCAAGTCACTCCCAGCTGTGTGTGTGTGTGTGTGTGTGTGTGCGTGTGTGCTGCAGCCAACCAGCCACACCTTGGCTCTTAAGCCAAGGTTATACTTCAGGGTGACCCCAACATACTGCTAGTCCCCCCAGAAAAGTATGTCTTGTGTTGCCCAGCCCTCTCCTGGACAATATAAATTCATATTAAGTCCATATTTCTTTCATGGAAATAATATGCACACACCTTGTTACCCCAAATGGAGTTTCACAGACACTTCAGTTTAAACGCTGGATTAGATAAAAAAAAATCTTTTTTAATAAAAGAAGTTTATTAACCACAAAGAGCAAGATTTTAAGTGAGTACTTTTAAGTCAGAAATGATTATAGGAAAAATAATGATAAAACCGATCTGGTGCCTAATTTAACAATCTATGTTAAATTCAAATCAAAGTTTTTCTCACCACATGCTTTCAGCAATCTGTTACTGATCAAACTTGTTAGGTCAGAATCCCTTCTCCAGTTCAGTGGCTGCTTCATTTGTCCCTTCTGGTGCATGAATTGAAGGATAGCAATAGAAAGAGGGAGAGGTGCATTGGGTTTTTTATCCCTCCTTTTGATACTGTCAGTTGGCCACTTGGGAAACATTCCCTGCTGAGATTCAGGAGTCAGAATGTCTATAGGAAAGGATGTTCCCTGCTGCTTTTTCCTCACAAATTGGAGCTTCTTTTGTTTCCCTTTCTGCTTGATGATTCTGTTTAGTGCTTAAATGCAAATTAAGCAGAACACACATTCCTTTGTTTGAGACAGACCTATTCGCCAACCTGAGTTTAGAACATGTGTTAAGAAGACCATGCAGTGGTATCTTATAACTTCAAATGCAATGTTGCCATGTACGTTTTATCAGGACAATATTGACCAACGAATTATGAGGTTTTCAAATGATACTTCAAAAGCCATACTTTGTACAAAGATTATTACAATAGTGTGCAGGGTGTGGACACAGGTACGTTCTTACTCAGAGACTAACAAAACCCTCAAGCTGCAAACATTAAAAGATGGACAAATCGCAGATGAATAATCTGGTTGCTTCCCACAATCATCACCCCCTCTGTCTTGTCCAGATTGTTATGTTAATTTTCAAATATTGCGTTTATGTACAAATTATTGTTTAAAATGTATATGTTATACTGCAGCATACAGAGTTTCCCAGAATTCAGTCACTCAGCACTTTGAACAAGTGGAGCAGTGGCTACACATCTTCAGATTTTTTTTGTCTAGGACTCACTTAGGCCCAGTTCTGCTAATTGCAGGAGCAGCAAACGGCAGAATGTTATGGTGAAGACAAGAGTGAGTAGGTTAATGTTTAGGGTAGATATTCCTGCATATATAACTTGACTGTTACGCTTTTCTTTACTAAATAACAAGAAGAAAATACCCAAAAGTTAACATCTTATACTAAAACACCTGACAAATGTTCTTGATTTTACTAAAGATGTATTAGGAAACCCTAAGTGTTTGAATTAAATGTGGCTTTTAATCCACGTTCTCTGTATGAGCATGGATCAAAATAAAGCCCCTTCCTGGAGCTTGCCTTTCTTTAAAAAGGAACAAGAAGATAACAAAAAGTTTGGTCCAAGCCATCTACCAAAGTTTGGATACTCAGCTGAGCCCTCAGATTTGCTTTGCTTCAGGCCAAAAAGCGTCACTTTAGCCCAGCTTAGAAGCACTATCCTTCATTTCCGCCCCCTCCAGCCAGAAGGCACTTCCTCCCGTTTTGATACCGCTAGCTAGGCAGTAAAGAGGGCTGGCTTCAGCCCCTGTCTCCAGGGAAAATTGTTTTTGCTTTCCTCCCCTGGTCTTGTGTGAGGTTTGTCTAGAGTGAACAACTGTCACACTACTTTACAGGCCCTGAACACATGTATGACAAAATTATCTTCTCAGACCTACACTATTGGACAAGTCTCTGCTGTTGTGAATTCAGCTCCCATGATGACACTGAGAAGTTGTCACATGTAAACAGAGCATTATTTCAGACCTAATAAAAGTGTGGTTTTCAGGGAATTTGCCAATAGTTAAGAAATGTTTAACAATTAAAACAAAACAAAACATGTAATTGTAATAGAAAATTGCCACATGATTTTGACTTGCTATTGACAAGAAGTATTTAAACTTTTCCTTGGCATCCATTTTCAATAAATGGAAATTAAGTCTGATAAGATTACTATATTACTGAGATAGAATTGTAAACACACTTCCATTAAAAGCCCTTTTTTGATGCTGTTCTATAAGCTGAAGTTCATATAGAGCTTTTCATCCGTGTTGTGGTGGGGTTTTAGTTTTTTTGTTTTTTGTTTGTGTAATTACGGTTAGAATGGAATTGAATTTTTCCTCAGGTTGAGGTCATTTCATGATATTTATTTTAAGTTACAAGGTAAAAACTAGCCACTTTGCCCATTTCACAAATTATTTCATGTTTTTCATTTCTCTTGTAACTTCGAAATAGAAAGGCTTTTACACACTTAAAATAGGGTGCAAATATAGAGTACTATTACTGTACTTTGTATTTCTTTAGCAACAGCCAAAGAAAGACATCCCACACGAAGAAGTACTGCACTCAGTGACCCAAGAGGTCCTTTCTGAATTCGATGTCCTACACTTGTCTTGCCCAAAATGCCCCGGTAATGTGAAGCACTGGGGGGAGGGTGGGGTGGGAATTATCTTTCATTTAAAATACCCACTCACTGAAACAAATATGTATAAATAATATACTTACTGTCCACACAACTTACACAAATATACTAAAATATCGCATTATAATGTTCTCTCTCTTTTGACCTAAATGGCTAAGTAAAAATCTGGGATCTAGTAGTTTGTTCCAGTTAGAAAGAGAAATTGTTGGTGGTCAGATATTTATTTGGTGTAGTTGTTTGTTTATGAAGAATGTACAAACATCCTCTGCCTCTGAACACAGAAGATCTCAAATACCAGGAAACAGATTATTCAACCTGCACCCCTGATCCCAAAACACCTTTCCCTAGACTTCTTCCAGGGTCATACGCTGTGCTTTCAGCTGCTCTGTATTACTTTCTGATTCTGTGTGTTTTTCTTGTCCACACACGCATGCATGCACATGCACACACCCACCTTAGCCAAACAATACTCAACGCCCCTTAAGTCCAAACTCCTGGGTAGGGTCACATACCACTTTCGTCTTAGATGTGGGCTTGTGGTTAATTTATCCTTACTGTTCTGTTAATTTAAGGATATATTCATACCCACCAATCTCAATGAGGTTTGTGATCCATCCAGTGACCAGTACCTCTCAACACACTGCTAACTTAAAAAATAAAATGTATATCTCCATGCCAGCCATTCAAGTGTGGTGTTTTTATATGAACTATAATTTCAGAAATTTTGAAATCAGCAAATTGACAGCAAATTAATACTCTATATTCTATATATAATGTATCGGGATTAATTTGTCAATGATTTCAAAATTTCTGAAATTGTAGTTGAAATAAAAAACACCATGGATGAAATGGAGATATACACTTTATTTTTTTTTTAAGTATGTTTGTGTGTGTATGGTTTTAATTTCCCCATGTTGTTCGTGCTTAAGTGATAATCCTAGACTGTTTTGCGGAGTGGATTAATCTGAGGTGTGTGACATACGTGCGTAAAGCAGTTTCATTAAAGGGTGAATATGCTGTCTGTATCTTTGATTTACACTGGGGAGGTGAAAATAGCAAGTATATTGGATATTCCTGTCCATATCAGAAGGGATGATTGTTTCTGGATTTAAATATGAACAGTAAGAGGCAATGTTCTGTAATGTTATGGACTTGTGATAAGAGAGTCTCTATTCTGGAGGGTGAGGGATGAAGGTTGATCTTTGATCTATGACAGGCTGCTGCACTGCATTCATGTTAACTGTAGAAATTGTTAGGAATGATGTTTCTTTCATTACAGTACACTGATGCCAATATTGTCATTCACTGTATCTTCCAGAATTAACTAGAATGTAGATTTTGCTATTTATTAAATTAATAAAGCCATGTTTTAGGAAAAAATAAACATTACAAATCCGAATACGCTGGGGGACAACATTGCTTAAGGAACCTTCAGGTACTGAGGTTTTCTCTTCCTTTTGCACACTAAGAAGCCTATTTCCTGTCATTTTTTTCATGAAATAGGTTTTTAAAGAGATGAGTTTCTTCAGTGGTGGAGCAGCATTTTGTCATGCTGCTATAAGCAACTTCTTATTTGGGGAATAAATCCAGCTAACCTGCCTTAGGGGAGCTAGTCAAAAATGGTATGATTTCCACCGTGACCCGGAATACCATCCATTTTATACAATAAAATATGTGATAACACCAAATCAAATAGAACCAAAGTTTACAATTGCATTGTGTCCTAAAATGATTATATTTTCCAACTAGAGACAGGCACAGACTATTCAGCTGTGTTTTATTTAGGTTTTTATGCAATGCCCATCACTGTCACATCTGAGCTACCAAGTTTGGATTTAGATACGAGTTTCCTCCACGGTCGGACAGAATTTGGAACCCAGGAATGTAGGAATTGCCAGACCCATGGATCAGACCCATGGTTCATCTAGTTCAGTACATCATGTCTCTGAGTGTGGCCATCCACAAGAAGATGTCAGAGGGAAGAGATGAGATTTTAGTTTGAACAGGAGAAGACAGATCTGGAGTAGAGTACCTCTGGTAGTACCTCTCTACTCCAGCATGGAGATGGTAGTTGAATTTTTGTGTTTGAGGGTGAGATTATGCTTGCATGGGGAGGAGAGGGAGTGGAGAGGAGCACCCACTGACAAAAGCAAAAGGCAGTGCCTGTGGATAAGGTGTAGAAGGAGAAGAGAAGGGGACCTAGGACAGAGCCCAGTGCACACCCCCCCATAGAAAGTTGGAGGAGGATGATTCTCCAAAGAACATGCTTGAAGGAGAAATTATAGAGGTAGGAGGAGGACCAGGAGAGGACAGAGTAACAGAAGCCAAGAGGAAGGATAAGATTTCAAGACCATCCTGCCTGTCACTCGTAAACTGACTCAGACCTCTCTAGGTCCTCACATCTAAACTTACATCTACTTCTGGAAGATTCTGTATAACATCTCTGATATAGTCTTTCCTATCCATCCACACAGTTCAAACTCTGGTCTAGTCCTCTTCATATCTATCTCGACTACTTCAATATCTTTTTCTTTCACCTAAACAAATGTAATCTTGTCCTGCTCTTATCCATTCAGAATGCTACTGCAAAAAACATCATCATAGCTCATTGCTTTGGCCATACATGGAGAATTTTGATATTATCCAACCTGACAGCAAGGAGTTAAATCAGAGGAGGCTCTTGGAGGCAGGCCATTGGTGGGGGGAGGGTGGGAGGGATGGGACAGACAAACAGGAAATGAAACAATAGCAAAAATAAGGTAAAATTCAGAGAATACCCCAAGGGTCCTTTAGGGAACAGTGCGGTGAGGGGGGGAACTATTAAGAAATGCCCCCGTCTGGCTCCGACCAGGCCAACAAGGTTTATTCTTCCCATGTCTGAATCTGGGTTCTGTGGGGAAACTAAAAGGGGGGAGAAGGGGGGCATTGACTCCCAACTCTGATCAGCCCATGTTGCCAGCCTCCACTGCTCACTTGTTAAATTTTTAAACAAGCACATTCATGCTTTCTCCCATGCTGCACTCATGCTTGGGAAAAGCTCCCTATGCTTCATTATCTAATTAAAATCTCTCTATACGACACACTTTTGCTATGGTGCCTACATGCAGCCCAGCCGTGAGTAGGCTGCTCTTGTGCCGAGACCCACTGCCTATCCTGCTAACCAATTTTCTCATTGTTTTCTGGTTCTCCTCTCTCTGTTATCTCGTTTTATACTTGGATTGTAAGCTTTTGTGGGAAGGGACCATCTCACTTTCAGTACAGCCCACAGTGCAATGGGTTCCTGATCCAAGAGCAGAACTGTTATTTGTATTACCATAGCACATAGTAAACAATAATTCCTCATAGCTGGAGATTGGCTTGAGATGAAATTTAATATCTCTTCCAAAATTTGTTAGCAGTGTCTATTACAACTTTAGATATTATTGTCCTCCATATAGATGCCCAATCACTTTTTGAACATTGCTAAGTTTTTGGTGTTGGTGACATTATGTTGCAATGAGCAATTTATTTTCATTTTGCGGGGTGGGGAGGTGGAAAAAGAATTTTCCTTACATTGGTTTGGAATGTACCAGTGCCAGACTGACTGATTTTATCCTGCCACTTATTCCATGGATCCATGGACAATTATGAGAGCCACACTTAGATTTCCATCCATAAAATTAGGAGATGGGAGCCGCTGCTGGAAAAGAGAGATTTCTGAAAAATAGGTCTAAATATGTCATTTTTATATGTGCATATGTTATAACTTAAAAGATAAATCATCAAAATATGACTTCTTCATTATTAGGGTTGTCCTTGAAAGAATTAAAAGCAATGGAAGAATGAGAGATGACAACCTGGCGTTGTAGCAACATATGATTTTATTCTCCCTGAATAAATTATAATTAATTTGGTTGACAAATACATCCTCCAGGGAAGAGAAATATTACTTAAAGATGAGCTCGATGAGGCTGCCCATGTTCTAGGAAAGCAGCCATAGAAAACGTAAGGAAAAACTGCACATTCTTCAATATGGGGGAAACAAAAGCAAGCAGTCAGTGAAGAGGAGAGATTTTCTGATGCGATATAACAGTAGAAGTGACCCAGTAGTTCAAAAAGAGGGTTAGCGGGTCAGAGCATCAGAGTTTTCTGGAGCAGTGCAATGCTGTTATTGCTATCCTACGGTAAAAGGAGGCCAAAGGAAATCTGGTATATGTTCACCATATGTATTGAAAATGTTTGGCTCTTGTAGAACTGCATTAATGACCCGAAGTAAAACAGCAGGCTTTTTAAAATAGGATTCTCTACAGTGAAGCATCTCAGTGTGATAAATGTACTACTGGAGAGGAAAACCTAATGTAATCAGGTTTACTTTATGGAGGATTTCACAACTATTAAAAAGCATTCAGTCAATGGAAAAGTATTTTGTAGTGGAAACTCACGAGAGCCAAACCATAAACGAAGGTTACAATCATCTCTCTGAAGAGAGATACATGAGTATTAAAACCACTACGTATGCTTAGAGCAAGTAAGGTGATGTTTGGAAAATACAAGGGGAAGGAGGAAAAACGCTACGAAAAAGAAATGATAAAATTATTTTCAGGGATGATTTCATTGTCAGACTTAATGTTCGTTGTCATAGAATGATATTGATATTCTGTATAATAATTATCAATGTTCTTAATTTTTATCATGTGCAAGTTTTCTGTATAATATGTGGGAATTACTTCACCTCTAGGATGAAACGTCACAACTAACTAACAGTGCATAGCAACGCTGCACAAAAGAGTATAAAACAAAGTGAAAGAGAATATAATGCACACCTGACACTGCAGGGGAGTTTAGTTAGACTGAAGGTAATTACTCCCCTGCACATCGTACAGTAGAATTTTCAAGGGGCTCCCTGTACTCTGGTCGTCTTAGCATATGCGCAATGTGCCTCAGATGACACGTGACCAGGATTCATTACTGAATTTGGTCTGCTGGTTGGATCATTAGCATTCCTGGGCTGGACCGGGTACTGATGGGGGTTTTGACAAGAAATCCATGCCCCCCAGTGCACTGGGTGCTCTGGCAGGGGGAACAGTCTCAAGGTGTGGAGGGGTTTATGGATCTGTCACTTTATGCTTCTTCTGGTCATTCCACATTATAAAGAGACACGGTTGTGATTCAGTAATGCTGGCTGACAATTTTTGGCCAAAACTCTGGGGGCAGGAGTGGAGGGGTTGGTTTGTTTTTTGTTTGTTTGGTGGATTGTTTGTGAAAAATGCAGATTTGGCAACAAAGACGTTTCACAAATCTTGTTGGATTTGCCAAATTGCTTTGGACTTAAAGAAGAAAAACAAATGTTTTCAACATTTTTCAAAATGGAAAAAAAGCAATTTTTTCCGTTCAAAACATTTGTTTAAAAAATTCTTGAATTTCTATTTAAAAAATCAACAATTTGAAAAATGGTAAATATCAAACTGAAACATTTATATTGTATAAATGAAACAGTGTACAACCTGAAATTATTTTTATAACTATTTCATTTGCCAAAAAAATCAAAAAGCATATTCATTTTGATCTCAAATTACTTTTGTTTTTAAACATCCAGTGAACTGAAAAATTCATTATTTGGACAGCTCAAGTTTTGATCAAGACCATGAGAGGTATATAAAATGAACGTTTCGACTGAGTGTTGGAAAGTACAGTTTTACGTCAAATAGGTAAAACCAAGTTCATGGCCTCTTGTGTGGCTAAAAGCTCTCAAGGCTCGTTTAATAAAGAGATATTATTGCTGGAGACTTGGCCAAATTTGAACTGAATTTTTCCTCTGTAAAATTGCTTTGGTAGTTTCACAGGTACTATTATGATGAATGTGGTGTCAATGCCTAACTAAATAATATAATTTTAGGACAGTAAAATTGTTTTAGACAATTGTGTGGTATTACTGTGTATTTTTTAACAGCTGCTGCATTTGAAGAGTTGCCGAAGTGATCCCTGTATCTCCTTCACTTACCTCAAAGAGGAGATGTGAGGATTGATTCATTAACCCTTTAGTGGGACATTGGGGCCACCCTTGAACAGAATTGCTGACTGGCACTCATTCTACTGCATTGGGGACCCACACCAGTACTAGATGGGTAGACATGCTAGTGCTTCAAGTCGCAGCCACTTCTTCTAGTGATGGCTTGATATTCCCTTGGCTTCACTTCCAGGTTTCTCCACAAGTCCTAAAAATGTTGCTTACCCCCAGCAACTTAACTCGTTGGTCCTGACCCTCTTTTTATTCAGTGGTCAAATTTTCGGGGGAGGGAAGATTGGTGGCATTTTTCCAAGTTCCATCCACAAGTGAGTTGCAAAAATGACACTGCTCACAATATTGTGCAAATATTCAAAATATAAGGCTCCACTGGGTTCCTTAATTTTGGCTTTCCCTTGGCAGGACTCTAATATGCCCCTGGGCTTCTCTAGCTGTGAGGAAGCAGTGCCTGCAGCAGAGACAGTCTTCAGGCAACCTAATGAGTGCAGCTAGTGTGCTGATGGGTCGGAAGAGTCAGCAGACTGACTCTTAATCCCAGAAGCAGTTCAGCAGCTGCTCAAAGCATTCATCCATAGCAGTGATAGTGTTTGTGCATGCTTATTCCCAGCCATGCACCTAGCCCTGCTCCTGCTTTGCCTCATTCCAGGTAACTCACTTGTGATCCTCTTTTTCTAATTTCTGTCTTTGGCTCTGACCCATGGTTCTGGCCTCTTGACTCCTGCTTTAACCACTGTGCATGACAGCCCATGTCCCAGTCACTGACACTAGGTTCTTTGAGCTTGGCTTCTTGTTGAATGGGGGGGGGGGTAAGTGGTGGCACTAAAAGAGAAATCACTCTTAATACATTGTTTCAGAGTAGCAGCCGTGTCATAAATATAAAGGGAAGGCTAACCACCTTTAAATCCCTCCTGGCCAGAGGAAAAACCCTTTCACCTGTAAAGAGTTAAGAAGCTAAAGATAATCTCGCTGGCACCTGACCAAAATGACCAATGAGGAGACTAGATACTTTCAAAGCTGGGGGAGGAACAAAGGGTTCTCTCTCTCTCTGTGGCCTTTGCCGGAGCCAGAGCAGGAATGCACGTCAGAACTCCTGTAAAGAGTTAATAAGCAATCTAGTTAGATATGCGTTTTGTTTTGTTCAAATTGCTGATAAAATAAGCTGTGCTGAATGGAATGTATATACCTGTTTTTTGTCTTTTTGTAACTTAAGGTTTTGCCTAGAGGGATTCTCTATGTTTTGAATCTGATTACCCTGTAAGGTATTTACCATCCTGATTTTACAGACGTGATTCTTTTACTTTTTCTTCAATTAAAATTCTTCTTTAAAGAACCTAATTGCTTTTTCATTGTTCTTAAGATCCAAGGGTTTGGGCCTGTGTTCACCTATGGAAATTGTTGAGGATTTTTTTCAAGCTTTCCCCAGGAAAGGGGGTGTAGGGTTTGGGAGGATTTTGTGGGGAAAGACATTTCCAAGCGGGCTCTTTCCCTGTTATATATTTGTTAGACGCTTGGTGGTGGCAGCAATAAAGTCCAGGGACAAAAGGTAAAATAGTTTGTACCTTGGGGAAGTTTTAACCTAAGCTGGTAAAAATAAGCTTAGGGTTTTTTTCATGCAGGTCCCCACATCTGTACCCTAGAGTTCAGAATGGGGAAGGAACCTTGACAAGCCATGTTAGTCTGTATACGCAAAAAGAAAAGGAGGACTTGTGGCACCTTAGAGACTAACAAATGTATTTGAGCATAAGCTTTCATGAGCTACAGCTCACTTCATCGGATGCATTCATGAACCTGCTTAATATGGCCATGACTTTGGGGATCTGGAATGGTGCTTTTTGGGTGCCTGTTTGAGAATCGGTGCCATTCTTTTGTTCAGTATTCTTTGTCAGGCACTTAGTGACAAATTTATATTAAGAGCCAGATAAAATCTTAATTTATAATATAAAGAGCTATATGTACTATAGCTATTTTCCTTTGAATGAAATTAGGAATAAATAATAATTTACCAGGTACCGCATGGTTTGGTATGCTTTGTGAAGAATTAAAATTGGAATATAGGGAGGGAAAATGAACAAATAGTTAAAAATGAAAAAGCTGAATATTTTTACCAGTATCATTTCAGTGGCTTAAATTAAGAGTATTTTAAGTAAGAATATTGGATTTGCTATGCTAAAACAGACTCTTTGTCGATTAAGTCCAGTGTCTTGCAGTGACAGTGGCCAAATCCTGGGGCTCTGCAGAAAAATGTCTCAAAAAAGTACCTAATTCTGCAATGCGGTCCCAAGAGAGCATAATTCCTTCTTTACCCAGTAAATATTTTAATTAACACAGCATTTCCATTACAGTTATCAAGGAAAAATGCATTTCAATTTAAATAGTTTATTCTATTAAAGTAGTGTAGCTAGAGCAATATCAAATGTTTTGGCATCAAAATTAAACTGAAATACTGAATACAGTGTATCAAATATTGTACAACTTACATTTTAATATATACATTATTCACTTTGGTTAGTATTGTATTAAATCTCTCTCTTTTCTTCGTAATAGCATCTCTTAAGCTTGGGATAGTCAGATATCTCCCTTCTCCTCTCTGATAAGCGTGACTAAAGCTTTAATTACTCTTTTATTAACCATGGTTTTAGAATAGGCTCTTGCATTCAATTTTGAATCTCAATAAAAAAGATTAGAAATCTGATTTTGGTGTTTTAATAATGGGGTTAACATGGATAAATGGTAGGTAAAATGAGATTTTAATGCATGCAGACTCCACTGTCAGGTTTTTAAAATGACTTCTTTCCTCTTATTCTAGATTAAGGGACTTTAAAACTGGCATATACTTGATGAAAGGGAACATTAATACAAAAAGCAGCATGTTTCTTCAGTTATTTTCTCTCCTATTGTTTGATATTTGTGCTTCGATAAGAATTTGTAAGCCTAACATCTTTTCCTGTGTGATACAGTAATGAAATCATTATTGCATGTTTTTAACATCACAAGTTACTGCCATGGAAACAACTGTGATTTCATAAACTTGGCATTACCACCTCAGTGCGGTATCAAATAGGATGAGAAGATACATTGAGAAGGAATAGTCTCTTTGTATGGGTACAGATTCTTCAAAAACTATTAAATATGAGAAGAAAATATATGAAATACAAGTGGAATTTATAGTAAAAATGTGGATTAAAATGTCATACAAATGAGAGTTTCATCCACTATGAAAGTTTTACTTTAAATTCTCGAAATTCCTAGTTGAGGGCTGAGTTCTAAAAGTAGAACATACGTACTTGATCAAAACTTGTCTTTGTACTAGGATCTCTATATCCAGCATTAGTGTAAGTAACATACTATAGTGTAGTGTGGACATGTTTCAGCTAGGATTGGTGTTCAACAGGATAATTTAAAAGATTGTCTTTATAAATCATCTATATAAATGTCATGTTATCTGACAAATTTGCATTATTTCCTAAGTAGTTTATATCCACCATTTAACTCTGAATTTGATTTGAGTTTATTACATCATTTTTCATCTGCAGTACAGTGTCAAAATGTACTTTTTTCCATCAGTGAAGTCAGTGGAGTTTTCCATTGACTTCAGTGGGTGCTAGACTGAGCCCTTAATGAAGAATTTAACTCCGTTGTGTGTCACCTTATAAAACACATCTGATCATCTTGTTTTGCAAGGAAAATATCATCATGGTTACATGTATTTTTACTTGCAAGATGAACTTTTTTAAAATTTTCTCTCTACTGCTAATCTTAACATAATTTTTCTTTTTGTAACACATTTTATAAAACACGTGCCACTGTGGCTGCACTCCTACTTTGTAGAGTACAACTTACATTTTAATATATACAGTATTCACTTTGTATAGCAATCATAGAGCCTGGATGAGATGATTAGCTGTGTGGATGGGTAGGCTGAATCTTAGTGACACTGTTCAGCGATAATCTGCAATACCTTGACTCAGACCTTTCTCTAGGTCTTCACATCCAGGCTACATCAAAGATGATACCCACGTTATGAGCCTGAGCAATGGTGGTGGTGTCCACAGGGATCAATAAAAGAGGTTGCCGGGAGAGTTAGATTCAGAGCTCTCATTTAGCCATGCTGAGCTTGAGCTGACAACAACCTATCCACAAGATGATGTCAGAGAGACAAGTTAGGATTTTAGTTTGACAGGAGGACACAAGTTTGGAGTAGAGAGGTAGAGATAATGCCCATTGGATTCAATGGGAGTTTTTTCCATGGGCTTTTGTTCTGTCCCTTTCAGCTCTAGTGAAGTACTATCTGTTTAAAATTTAGCAATTACAGAAAAAGGTCTGTTTATTGTGCACTTACCTGCTTTAGTGGTTATCCTTTCAGAAAGGTTCTTTCATTTACAGCACCTAGAATCAATACACAAAGTATAGGATTAAGTGATGAGCTGAGAAACTTTTTAAGACAAAAATTGACTACTACAGAAGAACTTACCTATCTATGGCTTTGTTAAAAATAGCTGGTCAAAAATGATGAGATTTTTGCTGCTGACCCTCCTGTTTCTCCAAGGTGTGTGTGTAAAAGGATAATAAACCGGCAAAACATGGTGGGGAGGAGAGGAGGAAATACCCATCCAAGTCAAATTGTTAAAAAGGGAATGATTACATGAAAAAATGAAGAAAAGAAAAATAAAGTAAAAACAAAAGAACTAGCTATCTAAAATCTAAAACATTCTAATACAATTTTGTGCATTGATTTACATTTATATTTATATATTTATGTACATATTTTAAATTTCCGAAAATACATTCACCTGAAATTTTGCCAGACATCAATTTAAGTGGGGTATTAACTCTGCATAAGAACCTGTTTCTCCTGTGCACAGAAAACAATCTTTTAACATGGGTGATCTTGAATCTTCTACCTACACAGTAGTAACATTTTTACACACATTTCTGCAAATTCAATTAATTGCTTGAACTATGAAAGGTTCACTTCATCGATATCATGCACCACAGGGGTGGCCAACCTGAGCCTGAGAAGGAGCCAGAATTTATCAATGTACATTGCCAAAGAGCCACAGTAATATGTCAGCAGCCCCCCATCAGTTCCTCACCCTGCCCCCGCTCCCAGCACCTCCCACCCACCAGCAGCCCTGCTGATCAGCACCTCCCCCTCCCTCCCCGCACCTCCCGATCCACTGTTTTGTGGTGTGCAGGATGCTCTGTGGCTGTGGGGGAAAAGAAGCGAGGGCACTGCGGGCTCAGGGGAGGGTGCGGGAAGGGGTGGAGTGGGGGCAGGGCCTGTGGCAGAGCCAGGGGTTGAGCGTTGAGCAGTGAGCACCACCTGGCACATTGGAAAGTTGGCACCTGTAGCTCCAGCCCTGGAGTCGGTGCCTATCCAAGGAGCCACATATTAACTTCTTTTCATCACAAATTTCAAAATTTGTCTTCATCTAAATCAGAACAAAATTTAAAAATTTGAAATTCTCTACAAAGAAAAATTCAAATAAATGTCTGTGTGATGGGTTTCACCTGGGGTGACACCTGTAACTGGGGTATCACTTAGTCCCCCTGACCCACCAGCCTGGGCTCCCTTAACACTGTACTGCTTCAACAAGCCCCCTCCAGCACACATACAGGTAGGGACACACCCAGCTGCAGCTACACACAGATGCTGAGATCATCTCTGCATGGGAAGGCTTACCTAATGCACTGCCCCGTTCCTAAGACACCCCCCAACTTTGGAGTGTAAACCCAAAATTATACCATCTTGTGCTGTACAGGGAACTGTACAGCTTAAGCTCATGAAATTCATCCCCTCCATCAATGTGGGGGAAGATCTGTAACAGCTTTTTGCCTCCAGTTATAGTTTCCACACACTAGACCAAACAAAATCAAGCGTATTACCTATAAAATATAGATTTTAAGTGATGATAAGGGATAGCAAACAGATCAAAGCAGATTACCTAGCAAATAAATAAAACTGCAATCTAAGCTTAATATACTCAAGAGATTGGATATGAGTAGCAAATTCTCACCCTAGCTCTTGTTTTACATATTTTGCAGCTTCCCCTCAAGAATCTCTGCACTTGCTTGCAGCTTAATCATAGAATATTAGGGTTGGAAGAGACCTCAGGAGGTCATCTAGTCCAATCCCCTGCTCAAAGCAGGACCAACACCAACTAAATCATCCTAGCTAGGGCTTTGTCAAGCCGGGCCCTAAAAACCTCTAAGGATGGAGATTTCGCCATCTCCCTTGGTAACCCATTCCAGTGCTTCACCACCCTCCCGGTGAAATAGTGTTTCCTAATATCTAACCTAGGGACTGGACCCCCCCCCCCAACTGCAACTTGAGACCATTGCTTCTTGTTCTAACATCAGCCACCACTGATAACAGCCTATATTTGGAACCCCCCTTCAGGTAGTTGAAGGCTGCTATTAAATCCCCCTCACTCTTCTCTTCTGTAGACTAAATAACCCTAGTTCCCTCAGCCTCTCCTCATAAGTCATGTGCCCCAGCCCCCTAATCATTTTCATGGCCCTCCTCTGGACTCTCTCCAATTTGTACATATCCCTTCTGTAGTGGGGGGACCAAAACTGGACACAGTACTCCAGGTGTGGCTTCACCAGTGCCAAATAGAGGGGAATAGTCACTTCCAACTAATACAGCTCGGTGTGCTGTTGGCCTTCTTGTCAACAAGGGCACACTGCTGACTCATATCCAGCTTCTCGTTCCCTGTAATCCCCAGGTCCTTTTCTGCAGAACTGCTGCTTAGCCAGTCGGTCCCCAGCCTTTACCAGTGCATGGGATTCTTCCTTCCTAAGTGCAGGGCTCTGCCCTTGTTCTTGTTGAACCTCATCAGATTTCTTTTGGCCCAATTGGTCTAGGTCACTCTGGACCTTCTCTCTACCCTTCAGCTTAAAACCCCAGGTAGTCCTTTCACAGGCTAGAAATCCGTCTACCCTGGGTTCAACCCTCCTCCCCTAGTCCAGTTCCTCAGGTGTTTCCAGTGGAGAGTCAGTGAAAAAACACAATGATCTCACTCCCCTGCCTCAAATAGCTTTTGCATATGGTGGGAACCCTTTGTCTCCCATACCCAGTCAGTGGAAAAACACTGGTATTCCAAGATGGAGTCCAGTACCAGGTGACTTGGTCACATGTCTCTCTGTAGGGACAGAGCAGCTATGACTTGGAGGCTGTTTGTAGACCACTCAGGAAGGCCCCCCAGTGGAAGATTAGCATCTTCTAAGACCTATTGTTCTCCCTAATAGCCCTGTCCAGCCAGCCATCTAGATTGATTGCATTCTAACTAGTAGGTGTTCCCCAGGTGTAAACACATTTGAAATAGAAGCATAGAAAATTTTCCTAACTTCAAATACCAAAATGATACGTGCATACAAATAGGATAATCATATTCTGTGAGTCATAAGCTTTTCAGTGATATCTTACAAAACCTATCTTTCATAAAATACATCATAGTTATGCCATAATCGTCACCATAGTATTACTATGAAGAATATGGGGCATTATATCACAGTCTGATTGCTTGAAACATTTTGTTTTGCTTTGAATTGATATTTTAAGCTATATATTATACTGCATAATATAATACTACATTTTTTAAAAAATTGAAACGTTTAATTCCAAAAATGTTAATCAGGGTGTTGGAGGAACATTTTTTTCCTGGCTTTCCTCCCAAATTAAATTTCAGTAAAATAAAAGTGATTTTTCTGATTTGTTTTCAATTTAGACAGAACTATAGATAGAAAATGGAACCATTTTCAACTTTTTTAACCATCTTAGCAATTAAAACTTACTTTTATATGATTTGAAATTCTGTAAATATAGCTTACATTATGAGCAACTGTCCCACCTGTGGAACATTCTCCAGTGAGTCAATCTAGTCTTAATCATCTCCCCCATCAAATTTAACAGCTATTACATTGTGGGGGGTTAGTAAGTAGAGCTTACAGGACTTTTCCATCAAAATGTTTTTGGAATGGAAAATGCAGTTTCAGTAAAATCAAAATTTTCCACATAAAAAGAAATGAAATATTTGGGGTCAGGTAGACCTGAATTGAAACCTGCCAGGTTGTCTAAATGAAACATTGTTTCATTTAACCCTGAGCTGCACCCACCTGGGCTGTCCCTGTTCATTATGGCCAATAGAGTAGAATAGGGGCATGAGGCAACCAGACTACAGCTCCCACAGGCACTGACTTTTATTTTTCCCTGTGGGTGCTCCAACTCTGTGCCTCCCCTGAGGCCCCGCCCTTGCTCCGCCTCTTCCCACCCCCTTCCCTGAGACCCCACTGCTACCGAATAGCTGTGGCTGGTGGATGCTGAGCACCCCAATTTTTTTTTTCCGTGGGTGCTGAGCCCCGGAGTACCCATGGAGTCGGCAGTTTATGTAGACGTAGCTGGATGTTAAACCAAGCTGAAACAAAATATTTCAACATTTTTTGCATAGAAATTTTCTATACATTTATGGTCTTAAAACAAAACAAAAGGGTGTGTGTGTGTTTTGAGTTTGTTCCAGATGAGGATTCCCCCCTTCCCCGCCCCCAAATCAAAATATTAACATTTCCCAAAGGGTGAAAATTTCCAGTTTTTGACCAGCTCTTAATAGTAAGATGTACTGGGTTGAAGTGCCAGCAATAAATAGACAGTGCCCAGCTAGTAAAATGAGATGTTTCACATTGACTGGTTCAAATCAGGCTGATCAGGATGGGCCCATTTCAGTACTACCGGATGTCTATTAGTACATTGCTACGGAAATGAGTTGTGGTCTCTGTTTCCATCCATTTGAAAACAGAAAATGGCACCTTTGTTGGCAGTCTCAGCAAATGGAATGGGCTTGGAAACCAAACTACCATCTCAGATGAATATATTCCCTTTCTACGTAGTGGTTTAAACCCATTAGTAGGACAAGGTGGGTAAACCTGCAGTGCTGTACCAGATTTGGTTTCTGAGCACCTTCTGATACAAGTGTTAAACTAACTTTAAAAAAAAAGGAATGTAAGTGTAAGCAAACATTTCTGCTTACTAGTTTCTTACATGTACAAATGTAAGTGATGATTTTCCTTGTTTCTAGCTTACATAAAATTCTCATGGACCTTCAGAATCAGCAACTAACACAGTTATCTGACTGGCTAGCAAAAACAGAAGAGAGGACAAAGAAAATTGAGTCGGAGCCCCTGGGCCCTGATCTAGAAGACTTAAAACATCAAGTAGAGGAACACAAGGTAAGCTATTTTACATAAGCACATTACTGTTGGAGTCAAAATATTGTTTAAAGAAGGAACATATATCAATGATCTAAAACTAGTATTAGCGAAGAGTAATGCAGAATATTTCATTGACTGAAGTTTAAGCTTTTCAGAATAACCAAGTCTTTGTATAGAGACTGCATTGCAATTCAGAATTTTTTAATAAGACTGGGATTTTCTTTATTCTTTCTTATATTCATAATTTACTAGACTAGAAAATCTGGTTGGATATCAAGAAAATAGGCAATTGTAATATCCTTTTTATTACAAAGCATAAAATCTGAAATGTTATTACTCCCATGTTTTTTTCCTCTTGTCATCTTGTGCTTTCTTCCTTGTGTGCTCTAGTAGCAATGGCACGCTATTACTTGTAATAATTGGGATTCCAAAGCTCATTAGCAGTCCTGGCACTCTGAGTATGTCGCCCCTGAGCATTGTAAAGTAGCCCAAGTGTAGTCTCTAGCTTTGTAACGGAAGAGTTTATTTTGAAAAATGCATTTAATTATGAAAAATAACAAGCCAGCAGTTGGGGAAAGAAAGATATTTGACCAAGCTTGTTTGTACTGTGATGTAGAAAAGTGTTTCTTAAATTGGAATGATTGAGTTAAAAATGCATAAATTAAACTAAACGAATACGAACATAGGCAAATAAATTCAATATGGCAAATAAGATAGAATTCTGGTAAGGCTGTGATTATCACTTTTAAAAGGATAAAATAAACAGAGTTAAAAAAATAGTTACATAAAGCAGACTTTTAAAATTGTGCTAAGTTCAGTAATTCTTTCTGTGTATTGGTGTATATATCTGTGTGTATACAGAAATATGTATGCATCATGATAAAAGATAGGAAGCTAAATATCAGAAAATCGTAAGGCCTGGGAGATGTGATTCCAGAAAGTGTGAAGAGATTAAGGTGTCCTTCAACTGTACGTTAGTGGTTCAAATCCATTTCAGTTATAGTTCCCACAAGTTTTTACCCTCCGATCCCTTTTATCATCTTGGTGGCTTATCTGGAATGAGTTCATGGTTTTAGTCCAATTTGTAAAGGGCAGGTCATTGCATCCCAAAACCTACCATCAGAAATTAAACCAATATACGGCCCTGAGGCAGCAGCGGAGGCCAAGAACAGCATGGAGACTGAACTCTTCACTTGGCCATGACACAGAAGAGCTCTCATTCTAGTGAGGAAGTCTGGAAAAGCTAGTGGTGCTGCTGCTGCCTATGCTGTAACTGGTCTGTGGGTAAATAGAAGAATTCAGTTTCCAAGCTTTCCAGTCCAGCCCGTTTTCTGAGCACAAAATGAAACTGTTTTTTAAAAATGGCAAGTAAAGGTGGAAACATAATTTGTGACTGAAAATATATATTACAAATTCACTTAGAAATTGGTAACTGGGTTCTTGTTTTTCTTTTGATATATATGCTAATGGCATTCAAGCTAATAATTTCTTGTGCCAGTGAAACGCTACATTCCCTTTAAGAACTTTGATCTTAATTAATATAATGGGTGCATTCCTTTGTTTGGAGAGTAAAATTCTGGCCACAGTGATGTCAATGGAGTGTTCCATCACTGACTTCAGTGGGGCCAGGACTTATACCCTGAGTCTCCAAGGCATTCAGAAGTTTCCCTCTCCCATATACTGATTCCACAGTTCTGAATGTGATGGGTCAGTTAACACTGTGGATATATACTTAAAACATAAGGTTTCAACTCTATCTTCTCTACCAAGGGATCATTCAGACAGTAAAATGATAAAAAAGAGGTTTTTTCCCCTTCCTCATTGGGCATGGATTAAAATTCTTCTCAGGCAGAACTTCCCGGTAGGTAGTAACTGGAGGACAAGATGTTTGCAGACGTTTCAAAGCTATCTGCAACATTCACATAGAATTTATTTGGTATTATATTCTGCACCAGTGCCTCCTGATTCCTGCAGTATAACAAAGCTGCATACTACAGCAAAGATAAAAATTCATGGCTGTATATAATGTGTGGGGAAAACAGTTGAAACCTAGTTTTATTGCACTAGATATGAACACGAACAGCACAGCTGGTACTTCATTTCAGGATAAGGTATAAGTAATCTCTGGTTTTGAAAGTTTCATGTCCTTAGCATGGATGTATACGTTCCCAATTACTGCATAATATTAATATTGTGGCATTTGCTGGGAGGAACTGGAGATTTCGGAAGACAGAAATGAGAAGATGGCATCAGATTAATTGGGTAGTTGCAGCCAGAATGATGGGTTGGTTTGTTGGCTGGAATGCAGCAACCTCTCTCTTTCTCTTGTGTTTCTGTCATATTTATTCTTTCTCTTCATCTCCCTTTGATTAGCTCCTGGCCCCTTGTTTCCTTCCACACCTAGAATATCTATTTTGTTCATTTTATTTTCTGCCTCTTGACTCAAACTCTGTATCTTTAGTTCCTTTTAATCTGCCTTTTTTGTATGTTGTGTCAAATACTGCTCAAGTTTTTGAGACAGATATGCCAATTCCTCTTTGTGGGCCCAGGTTGAGTGAGTGAACTCCAATCCTGAGAAGATAAACCATTCAATAAAACAGATCTAGGATTGATTGTTATTTGCTGTCAGGAAAAGACCGAGGAATTCTTACCAGCAAGCTCCCGTTCTTAACTTAGTGTTGTTTGAGACTTTCACCTGAACAGTACAGAAAGAACAGTTTCTATCTGCACTGTGCCAAAGACAAATTCTAGGGGGTTTTAGGGCCACAGAAAGGAACATGTTTACAAATCTCACATTAGGTTTGCCAAACTACTTTAACGTAATTGTCCAAGAAACAGCAAAAAACGCTATTTGTCATTTGACCTGTATTTTAGGTATTTTGTCTACTGCTGCAAGTAGTCTAGGCTATGCATTTTTAAAACTGAAAGAAATCTGCGTACCTGAGAGGAAACTGAAGATTGTTAATTTGCCTAGAAAGGCCACATATTTAAAATTTTGCGATTAAACAAAAATGCACTTTTAACATTTATGTATAGATTTCACTTTGTACAGTTAAACTGGCTAAAATGTTCAGAAGTTTAGAGTTTTACTGGAGAATTGTGCAAAATTTTCATTATAAAAATAAAACTTTGGAAAGTTGTTCCTTTTTGAGTTTGCAGTATGTCCCTAAAAATGAAAAGGTATGTGGGAAACTTTCTCTGCAGTTGGATTTTAATCAAGGTTGACCTTGGAATTTTTCCCCTTATCTGGATACCTTCATCAGTATCCCAGTGCATGTTTTGTGATGTTGACCTAGGTTATTTAGAAATGGTCACAGAATTTGACACATTGTAGTGGTTCTGATTATTTTGTGTGCAGTTCTGGCCTTTAAAAACCAATCCATTGATTTCAGTAGAGCCAGGTTTTCACCCCTGATTGGAAAAGTGTTAGCAGGAGACATTTTGACTTTTTTTACTAAGGAAGACGCTGCAATTACGTAGATCTCTGTAAGCTAGTACAACACTCTGCCTGTGCCTCTTTTGATCAAATTGATAATTGTATATTTTGGAAATCAATTTTTTTAGAAGTAGTTATGATAATAGACTTGGGAACAGATCTGTCATTAATGGCCTTCACGGTGGTGGTTTGGTTTTTGTTTTTTTTGTTTGTTTGGTTTTTTTGAGAATCTGTAAGCCTACCACTGATTTTGATTTATTTAGTTTAATAAGGGAGGGAGGGGAAAATACAGGCAACACACAGTGAGAGAGCAGAGTCTTATATTCTTTAAGGCTATTTCCCTTGCTTACAGTGTCCCCCTGAGCTATGTATCTTAGATGCTGGTTACATTTTTCTCTTTATAACATTTGCTGTATTCTGTCATGTTGAAAGATGACTATCCTCTGATGATCTTTTGTCTTTGTTACATGACTGACACCTGCCTCATTCTTAAATAAGTCTAATATAAATTTGAGCTGTTGCCTTGTTTAATCCGCCTTGCCTCTAGGCATAGGAAACTAGCATATTGGATTTCATTCTGTATGTCTGAGGCTTACACTGCAAAAATTGGGGTACTCTCCTGTCAAATCTCTCTTAATGATGTAGTCAGGGAACTGACTGGATTTTTAACCTTCTGAAGTTATAATTAAACCATTTTAACCCAAACACCCACTGACTGAAGGATCTGGGTCTAATTTTCAGACCTGAGCCCTTCTCTGGTTTTCATGTCATTGAACTGAAATTGTACACAGATGCTCACGCTGCTTCCACAAAAATCATGTTTGAGTGGGTGGGTATGAATAGCTCCATTTTTCTTTTTTGATTCCCATTACTTTGATACATGGCACAATTATATATATCATCTGTCAGAGAAAACCACTGTATTCTCTGAAACATCTGTTGTATGCTGCTGTGGAAAAGGGCAGTTTGTCCACTGCAGGCAGAGTTTATTATTTAAGACTATATTGATTTATTATTATTTTATCCTGTTTTTCCTTGACTTAATTGCCAGAGAATCAGTCAGCTAAGCACATTTCTAGTGACAAGAGTGGGGAGGTAGTTTGTGAAGCAGGACAGGAGATCTGTCTAAATCTGCTTTTGGTGCTACTAGATTATTATTTTTGTTATCCCATCATTTGTTCATTTGTGCTCTTGTCACTGTCCGTGAGTGGTGTCCAGTTCTATTTCACCAGTGATTTTATAAAATGCAGTTATTGTTAAGAATGGGAAGGACTCCTATTTTTGTTCTTGCATTATAGTTTGTTCCTCTGAATTGCCATGAGAGTGAGAGAGACAAGGTAGGTAAGGTAACATCTTTTATTGGACCAACTTCTGTTGGTGGAAGGTTCACATTTTTTAACCAAACAGTTCTTCAGGTCTGGGGAAAGAAATCAGTACTGAGCTAAATACAAATTGGGATTGATAGTTAAGCATAGGGAGTAACAGATGTCACTTGAGATGGAGAGGCCTGTGGCACCTTATAGACTATCAGACATATTGAAGCATAAGCTTTCGTGGGTGAATACCCACTTCGTCAGATGCATCATGCATCTGACGAAGTGGGTATTCACCCACGAAAGCTTATGCTCCAGTATGTCTGTTGGTCTTGCATCTGACGAAGTGGGTATTCACCCACAAAAGCTTATGCTCCAGTATGTCTGTTGGTCTTGCATCTGATGAAGTGGGTATTCACCCACGAAAGCTTATGCTCCAATACGTCTGTTAGTCTATAAGGTGCCACAGGACTCTTTGCCGCTTTTACAGATCCAGACTAACACAGCTACCCCCTGATACTTGAGATGGAGTGGGTAATAAAGATTAGATTGTTATGCAGAAGGGGTATGGAGTCAAAAGTGTCCACCCTTTGGTGATGTGGTGTTTTTGTCTTCTATAATTTTTCAGCGTGTGTTCATTCGAGAACATAGTGATTATGTGGTTTCACCCAGTGCACAGGCCAGAATGAGTAATAATATAGTACATATGATATGCAGAGCTGCTACAGGTAATGACATTTATATAGTAAAGGTTCCCTAACGCTTTGCATTATGTGACCTGTTTTCAGTTGCTTAAACCTCTTCTAGACTTTACCTATTCCAAATGAAATTTTCCAAGCTTGCTCTTTCCCAGGTTGTTTTGGTGGTGGTTGCTTTTTAATATTTAACCTTTCCTTAGGGGAAAAATTGGTAGTTTTGCCAGTGTTAATTCCACCCAATAATTTCACTGAAAAGCTCTGGCAACTATGCTGTTTCAAACATGGCAGTGGGATAGCCCTGGGATCAAAGAGGTGTTTTATGCTGTCCCCATGAAAATACACCAACATTTATCCAAGTTATAAGTCTCTGAAAATTGCTATTTTTACATGCTCAGAAGAGCTTGATTCTAAAATCTCTGAACATCCAATCTGCACTGAGAATGCATCACAGAAATCACTGCCTACTGGTTGCACTGAGTGTGTTTCAGTTGCAGGGAGTTCCTTAATACACACTGCTAGCTCCAGTGAGCCTCATGGTAAGCAGAAAGGAACTAGAGCTCTAGATCTGGAGGACAAGGAAAAGGAGACTACAACTACTACTATTTTGGCCTAGGGTGAGGTGTATCAGGAAGAGACCGATGCATCCGATGAAGTGAGCTGTAGCTCACGAAAGCTCACGCTCAAATAAATTGGTTAGTCTCTAAGGTGCCACAAATACTCCTTTTCTTTTTGTGAATACAGACTAACACGGCTGTTACTCTGAAACAGGAAGAGACCGTGAGTTCTGGTCTCAACAATTCCAGTGACTGATGTTAATAATTTTGTGCCATTCGAAGCTCTTATTATTGAACAACATTCCTCTCTTGCAACTTCTAGTCTGCGGCTAGCTAGTGAAATTCACACATACTACTGCCTTTCCTTGCAGTTTGTGAAGAAAGAGGGAAAGGGGTTTGCTTATGCCTTCTCCACGCCTTCTGAGGCTCCCCTCTACCGGGGAATCCCAAGCAGAGGACTTTGCCTCTTGCAAAGAATTTGCAAAGGGAATGGAACAAAACCAAAAATCTGCCCCAATATATTGATTGTGGCCATTCAAAATAAATAGGAAATGAGATCTAGATGAAATTACTATAAGGTAGTTGCATACATGATTGGAAGACCATACTCAAAATGTGCTTATCAATGGATCGCTGTCAAACTGCGAGTGCTCGTCTAATTGGTATTCTGTGGGGGTCTGTCCTGGGTCTGGTATTATTCAATATTTTCCTTAATGACTCAGATAATGAAGTGGAGTGTGTGCTTATACTATCTGTGGATGACACCAAGCTGGAAGAGGTTGGAAGTACTTTGGAGGACAGCATTAGAATTCAAAATGACCTTGACAAATAGGAAATTGTGCTGAAATCAACCAGATTTAATTCAAGTGCAAAGTACTACACTGAGAGGAAAAATCAAAGCACAACTACAAAATGGAGAATAACTAGAAAGGCTGTAGAACTGCTGAAAAGGATCTGGAGTTATAGAAGATCACAAACTGAATATGAGTCAACAATGCAATACAGCTGCAAAAAAAAAAGGCTAATTTCATTCTGGGGTGCATTAATAGGAGTGTCATATGTAAGACATAGGAGGTAACTGTGTCCAGGTCTGGGTGTCACGCTTTAAGGAAGATGTGGACAAATTGGAGAGAGTTCTTAGGAAAATAACTAAAATAATAATGATAAAAGGTTTAGAAAACCTGACCTATGAGGAGAGGTTAAAAAACAAATCAAAAAACAAAACTGGGCATGTTTAGTCTTGAGAAAAAGGTGACCGGGAAGAGAGGACCTGATAAATCTTGCAATATGTTAAGGTCTGTTATAAAGAAGACAGTGATCAATTGTTCTCCCTGTCCACTGCATGTAGGGCAAGATATTATGGGCTTAATATGCAGCCAGGGAGATTTAGGTTACATATTAGAACAAAAATTACTAATTATAAGTGTGGTTAAGCTCTGGAATAGGCTTCCAAGGGAGGTTGTGGAATCCCCATCATTAGATGATTTTAAGAACAGAGTGGTCAAATGCGTTTCAGGGATTTGGCCCTGCCTCTGCGCAAGGGGCTGGACTAGATGCTGCTTGGAGATGGCTTCCTGCACTGCATTTATATGAGTCTCTCCATTATCAAAATGTTAAATGACAGTACATGGGTGTTACTTTGTAAGTATAACAACTGAGAGAAAACAGATGTAGACTATGAAATGTGTTATATGAAACATGCACATGGCTGGTGGCTTCTGAATGTTAAGGTTTCCTGACTTTTCCCAATACAAAACCATTTTCAGTTGCTTATAACTTTGCCAAACTTTAACCATTTGGGCTGAAGGTTTCCATGCTAGATCCGTTTCCCGCTGATTTTTTTTTTCTTTGAAAATTTCAACCATAACAGTTCAGTCATTCTTGAGAATGAGGGTAGGGGAAAATGTGTGTCCCCCCCCCCCCGCCATGTTAAATATAATCTGTTAACTTGTGTTTTAGATGCTCTAGTGTCCCCATGCTTTAGAGCAGGGACTTAACTTTTGATGGGTGGGTCATCTTTGTGACAGGGATGTGCTGTTACCATCTCCATAAAGAAGTGCCTAAATTTAACTAAGTTATAAAAATTTGAAATATTGTAGTTTGCTTAAGTTCAGTAGAGATTTGTTAGATTTTAGCAGCATAAATCCCCAAAGGTCCTGTCTTCACTGATCATGCTCCAGCCTGGAGCTGAGCAGGATTTTCTTTGCAATTTGTACCTCTGAGCTGGTGTTAATTGTACTGGATCTGGGTCTGGGCATCAGAACTGATAACAGGGAGCCTTCACTCTGAGAGGTTTCAGAGTAGCAGCCGTGTTAGTCTGTATCCGCAAAAAGAAAAGGAGTACCTGTAGCACCTTAGAGACTAATAAATTTATTTGAGCATAAGCTTTTGTGAGCTACAGCTCACTTCATTGGATGCATGCAGTGGAAAATACAGTAGGAACATATAAATATATATATTACACACACAGAGAACATTAAAAAAGAGGTGTTGCCATACACACTATAATGAGAGTTATCAATTAAGGTGGGCTATTATCAGCAGGAGAAAAATAACTTTTGTAGTGATAATCAGGATGGCCCATTTCCATCAGTTGACAAGAAGTTGAGAGTAACAGTAGGGTCAGAAATAAGCAAGGGGAAATAGTTTTACTTTGTGTAATGACCATCCACTCCCAGTCTTTATTCAAGCCTAATTTAATGGTGTCCAGTTTGCAAATTAATTCCAATTCAGCAGTTTTTCGTTGGAGTCTGTTTTTGAAGGTTTTTTGTTGTAATATTGTGACTTTTAGGTCTGTAATCGAGTGACCAGGGAGATTGAAGTGTTCTCTGACTGGTTCATGAATTTTATAATTCTTGACATCTGATTTGTGTCCATTTATTCTTTTACATAGTCTTTAATTACATTATCACATACTGGCTTTTTCCACCGGACCCTTGCTTTGTGCAGTGCACAGGACAGAGCTGCTCTGGGGATGAAACAAGGTTGTGTAGTAAAGGATATTGTTGTCTGTAGGACCTCTGTTTCACTTGTTGCAGAAGTTGGAAGGAGTGTAATGAATGAGGCAGGGAGTTACAGGAAGAGAAAGGATAGTCTCATGTCTAAGGCAGTTTTATGCTGCCCTGTGGAATTCAATTCTACAGAATTCCTTTGTGATATTGGGCAAGTCACTGAAACCAAACTCTTTACAGGTGATTTCCATTTGTTTGCTCATTTCTGAGTTCCTGACTTGAGACCCTAGGGTCTGGTTTCCAGAAGTGCTAAGAATTCGCAGTTACAACTGAAGTCAGTAGGAACAATACTTGCAACATATAAAGTGTTATGCAATGTTAAGTACTATGGTCCTTGGAGTCTGAGACTGGGCAACTAAAATTAAGAGTTTATTTTGGCCTTAATCTCTCTATGAATGTAAAATGGGGTTGCTACCACTCATTTGAAAATAAATTCATTAATGTTTGTAATGCATTTAGACTACAATGTTGAGTGCCAAAGAAAAGGCCATGAGGCAGTTAATACTGAGTAAATAAAAGAAAAAAACAACAACATCCATTAAGGTAAAATGTAAACTATCTTGAGAGCAAAGTTTGAATAGTGTACAGTAAATAAAGCAGGAGCTACACATTGAACAATGAGGAGAGAAAACGTATTGAATAGATCACAGAATATCAGGGTTGGAAGGGACCTCAGGAGGTCATCTAGTCCAACCCCCTGCTCAAAGCAAGACCAATCCCCAATTTTTGCCCCAGTTCCCTAAATGGCCCCCTCAAGGATTGAACTCACAACCCTGAGTTTAGCAGGCCAATGCTCAAACCACAAGTAGGCACCAATCATCCTGTGTACTGATTGAAGCAGGGTCCTGTGGCAAAAATAGTATGTGATCATGTAATTAAAGACTGCATCATAATGCACCCACACAGAAGGGGGCAAAGTTAAGGTTCCACAGGCAACCTTAATACTAGTATTTCCTAAGTTTGGGGTATTTGACATTGCTACTTTAATTATGTTCTTTCACATATTTTTTGTGTGTAATACTATAACATATGCAAACACTGTTTAATAAAGTAATCTAATACCCATTTCAAATGAGCAAGATATTGATATTTATAAAATGTCAACTATACAAGCTCAACAATTTTTTTTCAATCCAAAGTTTCATTCTGAATGTTGATGAGAGGACTAAACGCTTAGAGAGGAAAGGCAGATTGTACTAGATAGTTTTCAAGAAAGGGACAACTATCCTTGCATATTGTAGCACCTTACTGCTCACGTATTCCCATTTTTTAGTCCATGAGGTTCTACTCTGACACTGCACTCTGTTTGAGGACTGGAATCTTCCTGTCTAAAAAGTGATGATAGATTTTTTTCCCCCTTTTCTTTTTAGGCGCTTCAAGAAGACTTGGAACAGGAACAAGTCAGGGTGAATTCCCTTACTCATATGGTAGTTGTGGTGGATGAAAGTGGTGGAGATAAAGCTACTGCTGCACTAGAAGAACAGCTTCAGGTAAATGTTGAATTACTCTGTATATTAAAAAAAAAAAAAAAAAAAAAAAGCATTCATCTTCAGCATCCCTCAAGAAATATTTGTGATTGTTTAAAAAAAAAAATTGTCAGTCCTGTTTTTATGTGCATGGCTAAATGTAAATATTTGGGGGAAAAGTGCCTTAAATATTTAAAAATGTGAAGGTTTTTTGTATGAAATCAGAAAAAGGGATTACATGCCATCTGTAAACTAAGGATAAAAAACAATTGTCCAGCGTCCCTGCACAAAACCCTTTGTATACAAAACCCTTCTTTTAGGTTTTCTGGTACAACATTCACTCTGACAATATGTCTGAAGTATTTTATCAAAATGAGCTTTAAATGATTTGGTAAGCTCTGAGTTACTCCAGACACAAAAAGAAAAGGAGGACTTGTGGCACCTTAGAGACTAACCAATTTATTTGAGCATAAGCTTTTGTGATCTACAGCTCACTTCATTGGATGCATTCAGTGGAAAATACAGTGGGGAGATTTATATACATAGAGAACATGAAACAATGGGTGTTGTTATATACACTGTAAGGAGAGTGATCACTTAAGGTGAGCTATTACCAGCGGGGGGTGGGGGGGGGACCGGGACCTTTTGTAGTGATAATCAAGGTGGGCCATTTCCAGCAGTTGACAAGAATGTCTGAGGAACAGTGGGGGGTGGGGAATAAACATGGGGAAATAGTTTTACTTTGTGTAATGACCCATCCACTCCCAGTCTTTATTCAAGCCTAAATTAATTGTATCCAGTTTGCAAATTAATTCCAATTTAGCAGTCTCCAGACACAGTTGTACAAGCATGCCTGTCCAGCGTGCAATCTCAACCACCTTATCTTATTTTCTCACTTTTTTTCTGTGTGCATTTGTTTTGTATCCTGGTGAAATGTCATCTCTCCAGCCAGCTGCTTCAGGCTACTTATCTGTGACATAATTTAGTCTCATGCTCAATCTCCAAATAAGGGAGGAAGAGGTAAACAAGTTGGCTGCAACTGCTCTGGGCTCAGACATAAACAGGCATTTCATGTTCATCTGGTTCAACAACAAAACTGAGTTGTTTGCAATCATCTCTGTTCCTGATGCTGCATTGTCCTGTGTCACTGGGGTACTGAAATTACAAGAAGAGCAATTCCTAAAGAAATGCAGTATCTGTTGTGGCTGATAAACTGAGGAAAATTGTCATAACATGGAACAACATACCACAGCAGATAATCTTACTTCCCCTTCATACTTAACATCTTTTTTTTTTTAAAGGGAAAGTCCAAGAACTAGAGATCTTTTCTAAATTTTCCATGCTGTATACAGGAACAATAAGTGATAAATTATACCTTTTCCACTGAAATAATGTCCCACTCATAGTGTAAAAAAAGGAGGGCTGGGGGATGGTAGGGAAAGTCAGAATAAATGTTATGTCATCTAGTCTACTGGAAGAAAGTATGACCACTGCTTATTATACCAAATAGATGTTTCACGACTAGCTTGTTTCCCCCCATCCCTCGTTCACTTTTATCAGTTGCCACTCATCTATTTTAGACAGTCTAAAAGAGATTACAATCTTTTATGTTTGCACAGTGCCTAGCACAGTGGTGCTCTGACTGGGGACACTAGGTGCTACTGCAATGCAAATAATAATAATAATCAGTGGGCAGTCAATGAAATGGAAAAGTGGCAAATTCAAAACTGATAAAAGAAAATGTTTTTTCACACAATACACAATTGGTCTTCTCTGATCCAGCGTGGTATTTTCTACATTTAGGAGCATACCTTTAGGCACTCGGGTTTAAAAAATGTGCCCATTGTTATTACTGGAATTCTTAAATAGGCAAGCACAAAGTCAGAAAAGCAGATATTGTTCTTAATTACATATGCACAGATATATTGCCTTTTAGCACTATAAATGTGGCTTTTAAACTGTAACCCTCATTGGAATGTATGTGAAGGGACTGCACAATACCAGAAGTCCCCAGAAGAACAGCTGACTCAGCAAAAATTACAAGAAAATTCATTTCCAAGTTTTGTTGGAAAAACAAAAATTTTCAATGAAAATTATTTTTTCCCATAAACTGTGTGTTGGCATAGAAATTTTTCAATGGAAAAAAAAAAACATTGTTGAGAAAACCTCAAACAGCTCTAGTTACAAGGGTCTTGCACATCTGGGTAGGACCAGTCACACTGTGATCCTTAGGTCTCAAGGATCAGATTGGGGGAAGTCAGTGTTTTCATCGTCTTCTGTTGTTTAGTCCTCTTGTGAATATGATGTACAACTTCCAAGCTGATTGTGTTCTCTAGGAGATTCAAAAGTGCAGAAGAAACTAATGTGAGGGGAAGGGGAAAACTATTAACAGCCACACTGATACAATAGCATGAAACAATTATAGGTATGTTTATGAAATCTTTGGGTGTAAAATAGGTTAACTTATGTTTCCCCACCTCCTCCCTTGTTATGGAAAAGAATTAGACTTTTGGAGGCATACTGAATTGCCCATCTATTGGTGGAATATAAGTTCCATGCTAAAGTATGGAGGAGATATAATTTCATCATTGGGAATTAAAAGCTCTAATGTGGCCATTTTAGCCCTGAATTATTTGCAGCATCTTCAGTGCCACTTCACTGCCAGATTTTCACAGACATAAGGACGCTGATTATTGCAACCAAGTTTGTAATGCCTTACATTTGAAAGATAAATCTGAAAATCTTCCTCAGTGTCATCTGTCACTTTAGCTGAGATTTAGTCTTCTTTTCTCACATGTCTTTTTGGTTCCCATCATCCTCTGAAATGAAATTAGTATTGGGTAGACTGCTTTTTCTGTGAATCATCTGGAGGGTAATTCCTCCTTTCATTTCATGGAAATGAAATGTGGGTTTAAGTTAAAAAAAATGTACTAAATCTAATTAGTTACATTCCTGTTCCCTGAACAAGAGACTTTTTACTTAGGCTGTGCCATGAAAAGGATCCCTTAGGGAAAGTCCACAGCACAATTTAAACTTCCCCTGCCCCATTAAAGACTTTCTTCTGCTGCTGCTGTTTTGCTGTTCAGAGAGCATGTGGGTGGAGAGTTGAAAAAAGATAATAGTGCAATCCATAGGCAATAATTTAGAGTTAATTTAGTCCTTATAGGGAACATGCAACCTATGCTATTTTTAGGATACAAAATAGTGATATGCATACCGCAAAAAATTCAGAGGTGTGGCTGAAAACAAATAAGCACCCAAACTGAATGCAGTCTTTGAAATGTTTTTGAAGTCCACTTCTTTTCTCTCTGTGGGTCCACCCCACACCGTCAACACTTCTGTCCTCGCCCATCTTCAGAACCAAGGCCAAGTAATCAGCTCTCCCCCTCCTTGTTGTGCTAGTGGTGGCAACAGCAGTTGTGTTTATTGGCACTCTGAAGCTTTCTGGATGGTATAGCTCCAGCTTGCAAAATATGCATTGAAATCTCCAAGCTGAAAGAGATTCCTTGTTCTAGGGTGTTAGTGGCATGCTGTACTGCGGAGTCTGACAAACTAGCAGTACTGTGTACGGTGCAGCTGTACTTAGGAACAGATCATTCTGTTTCTCCTGAGAAATACTAGTGCACTTTTTATTTATATTTGGTTCATATGGGTGCTTCACTTGTAGCTCCAATAGCAAAGTGAGACATAAAGGTAGTCTACATACAAACACCATATTCAAAATACTCTCGTTAAAATTCAGATTTCTAGAAGCGTAAGTGTTTTGGCATGTCTTACACCTTCAGAATATGACCCATTCTCTGTGAAGTTCTCATATGTTACTGAGGCCATTTCTAATGAAAATGGAATCATTTTACAACAGCAGCTGTTTGGGGAATAAAGGGTAAACATCTTGCGTGTTCATGTTTTCACAGCTGAATTACTGCTTTTGTGAATTTTCAGAGGTGAGAAAATGGTGAAATAAGATTTTGGGGGAATTTCATGACTTCCTCCCCTCAGTTTCACATAGCTCCTATCAAAGTTTACCTGCTATCATCTCTCTCAAACTTGGTTTTGTAAAAGACACGATAATGTTATCAAATGCTTATATACAAATGTGTTGTAAAGACACACAAATAATATTACATACAAAAAACTACATTAAAAAAACATTAATGTAGCAAAGTCAAACATTAAAGATAGGAAATACCAGAATTAAGGTTGTCTGTGTAGCTTTTTTCCACAGGACCCTTGAATTTTTCTAGTATCTCACTGGAAGACAAATCTCTTGTTAAACGAAAATTATTAACTAAAGCCACTAGCGTCAGCAAAATTGAGTACACTCTGTGCTGGGGAAAATGTGGATTCGCTATTTTTATGATGAAATTAACAGTTCATAAATTAAAAATCTACTTTTGCCATCCAGTATCCAGTGAATCCCACTTTTTAATGTATATATGTGTGGAGTGTAACAGCCACCGTACATGCTGTTTGCAGCTACCCATTCAAATTTGGCCTTACCTACAACCCTGCAAAAAACCCTATAAAACCTCTTTGACTTGTCTAACTAATGCTTCTAAGAAGGTACTGACATCAACTCCTCCCCTGGAAATCCAGAATGCACCATATGCACCGCTAAATCAATCCCAGCACCTTTCACAACATAGTATTCACTTTATTACCTAAGAGTGGCAATTTTTATCCTTATCAACGGGTCACAACTCTGTCTTTTATAAGATTGCAGGGATAGCTTTTTACAATCAACTTATACTTCTCTTGGCACACACACAAATCTATATGCCTGAACATACTGCTTGAAAATATGCTCTTAAACTTATCTGAACAGGATGTCTAGTACAGCTTACTCTTTTCCTGAAATTTAGAGAGCAGACAGGTAACTGTCCCTCATTAAATACCATTTCAGAGTTACTTCAACTATCCATGTATGATAGACCTTGTCTTGCATTTCTTGTCCCTTCTGTTTTTAAATACAAGGTACCAGTGTTCTTTTGGGGTCAATATTTGTCTGTGACCATCTCTGTCAAAATGAAATAATCTGTCTTCTGCTATTTGCATTTCATTATCTGGCTTCCCAGTGGGGGCTCTTAAACTGTTTTGGATACCTAGTCCATTATACCAGAAGAGGATAGAAAAGAAAGAAATTAGACTACAGCAGCATCTTATTAACCTTCAACCAAAGCAGATCCTAAATTGCCTTCTGATCCAATATCTAACCAGCCAGGCAATCTTTTCCCAACATCCTTTATGATGTCACCAGAGAGGCTTGAATACTGCCTGACAGAGTGAGTCACTCTTAGGTAAACTTGAGGTAAAGCTACTAGAGCAGGTATTCTGAAACTTTGTCATATCCTGGCCCACATTTTCATAGAGAAATTATGAGCATCCCCCTTCCCTTCCGTTTCAAGAACTACAGCATATGTTTAAATGGAAAATGAATATTAAGAAAGTATTTAAATCTTTCTTTTAATGTGACATAACAATAAAAACAAGGAGAGTTAGTACCATGTGCACAGCCAGTTCTCCATGGACTGCTGACGGACTGGTAACAAGCTTGTTTGATTCTCTAGTACTGCCTGTATTAGAGACAATGAGTACTAGAGTATAGTGGTACTAGAGAATCAAACAAGCTTGTTACCTGGACTGGGAGTTAAGAATTCCTCCCCTAACATCCTTTGGAAGTGAGAAATCAGATTAACCGCCTTCAGCCCCCTTCCATACCACAAGGAAATGACAAGATTTCTGTTCTTTGAGTCACCAAACCCCCACATCTCTGAGTCACAATCAACCTCCTTTTGTTCACCACAAAGACTTAAACAGTCAATAGGGGGTCACCACCTGGACATGAAAAGTCATGATCCCTTCTACTCAACCTACTATTTATATTGCATTTATATTTACCAACATCTTTACTCTGTTATGTGAACCTTGATACCACTAGACCAGAGGGACTTCACCTATCCAGTAGTCCTGGCACAGGAGGCAAAAAGGAGTTCTGTCTGGCGCCTACTTTGCTCCAACTGTACTCAGTAGCCAAAAGGACCCTTAGGGACTGTCACCAGCTAGCCCAAGTTAGAATAGCCCCCTCTGCCCAATGCTATATCTAGAGAATCATGGAGTTTTAATGTGCTTCCTGATGGTCCTTCCAGTTTGCTTAGCTGAGGGAAGCTGAGACACAGGCCCTGATGGTAAAGGTAGTTTTATTTACGTAGCTTATTATGAACTTTATGAACATTAGTACAAATAATCTTTTGATCTATGATCCGTTGTTGTAGTTTATGTAAAAAGTTCTTTTATCGGAATAGATTGAGAAAAGGTAAATCAGGGGTAACACCATAATTATTATTGCAGAACATATACATTTTCAATGTACTGAATTTCTCTCTTGTTTTTGTGTGTTGTTAAACATGTAGATGCAAACAACATTTCTACAGACCACTGGTCCATCCAGTCTAGCAGTAGTTAGCTTGACTTCATTAGAGAAGCATCTTTTACCAAAATTCTTCCATTAGTTGCAGACTCAAGGCTGCTTATTATAATTTATTGTATGTTTACTCTCAGTGCTCCTGCCAGTTATTTTGTTTGTTTTTCTGATTCCTATGTTAGCTTCATTCAATCTTTAACAGGCTATTATTATTCTCCTATTTTACCTTTTCATATCCATAAATAAAGCTTTTCCTCAAAGGACTTATTTTTAAAAAGAATGAAACAGTTTTCATTTTGGGGTAGGGATCTGTGAAACTTCCTTTTCTAGGAGTAGAGGGGGTGGAATTTCAGGGGAGAAAGAAGGTATGCTGCCATGGTTTATGCTTTGGATTGAATTGGTAGCCCCAAGAAGTGCCTCACAGCTATTCCTCAGCTGAAGTTTCAGTCATTTATTTCAGTGGGGCTACCAGCAGAGTAAGATCCTATTCAGCATGAGTAAAGGTGGCAGAACTGAGCACCATATGATTAAATAATCGATGCTTATCCTAGAAGTGAAGACTTCTTACACGATATTTTAGCATGTAAATTTGTTACAAATTTGTTTCTTAAATAGGTTTACCTCAAAAACCTCCGTTTTATGTTTGCTGTGATCTGTCACTTGAAGTGATTCGTTAAGTATGAGTCACAGTTTAAACCATATATCAATACAGCTACCT
The DNA here is from genome assembly GCF_965140235.1 of Caretta caretta. Taxonomy (NCBI): domain Eukaryota; kingdom Metazoa; phylum Chordata; order Testudines; family Cheloniidae; genus Caretta; species Caretta caretta. The sequence goes on along the minus strand of NC_134206.1, from coordinate 149,832,820 downwards.
ATCATTTTGTTTAAATACTTTGCCTGGCCTAACTGTAGAGACAATAAAAGAAAGAAGTGTAATTCTTATGCTGCTTTGGAATTGTACAGCTTTTCAGGGGCTGAGGGTTGTAGTTTGTTGTCTTTTTAGTTTTCTTGGAACATCATCTCTTCTCAAGTGTGCAAATCAAGCATTTGGAGTGACCTTGCATCATTGAGCTGGTGCAGGCCACTAGATTAGGGAAGAATGTTTCTAAATATAGATCACTGGGATGCAGCCATGTGTAGAATTGTTACTGTAGATGCTGAGAGCGAAGACTTTTTTGGTTTTTTTTAAACTGCGGAGGTATAAACAAAGCTGCTCAAGTATAAGATAAGTTGCTTTATTTATAAAACATCAGAAGAATGGTACATAATACAAATCTGTAAAGTAAAAGGTAAGTATCGCAGCTTCATGGTAACTGCACCAGTATTTCCCCTCCATGGTCTACATAGGGTACCCACTTTAGGCTCGCAGCTCCTCAGTTATCACCCCTCAGGGGCAAAGAACACTGCCTCCTGACTGGGGGCTCTTTAAGGTTCCATAGTGCCCTGTCTATACTGTGATATTCCCAGCAAGCCAGACTGCCTAAAAGGTATGTGTTTGCTTTCTCTCCTGAGGCATAAACAGTGTAATTTGTCTGCAATTTGTCATAAAACAGTGTATAAGTCTGCAGTTATAAGTTAGCACACAGCTCTTTCTAAGCAAGCACATATATTATTCAGGTAAAATCATTACAAAGAAAACATCAAAAACAATAAAAGAACCTGGAATGCTCTAAAGCTTACCAGAGGTCACCCCCAACTCCAACCTCTGGGTCTGGTAGGTGTCAGTCCTTCAAAACCCACAACTGGATCTTCCCTCTGGTTACAAGTTTGTAACTGTCTCAGATTCAGAACCACTGCTAGGCAGTTCAAATGTTTCTTTATACAGCTTGGGCCTTTGAAATCCAATCTCTGGTAACAGGTAATCTGCACACAAAGACCAACTCCTCATGTAGTAGTTTCAAAGGGCTGGGGGTTTGCTTAAGCGGCGGTAGGAAATTTGCATGTAGTTAAAATATAAGCAAGAAAGATAATGTCAGTTCTTATGACTCAAGGAATTGGAAAAGTACTTGACAGCACAGCTATTGAGAATATTTCCATCTTACCTTTATTATGAAGTGTTTATAATGTGACAGTTACAAAGGGTTGTAGATTGGTCACCTGAACAATGTACTCATCTGTTGTGTTAAATGATAGGCACTTGTGCATGTTTGTGCATCTAATACAAGTTCCATGCCTTTCGAATCCACTTTCGCTATCCGTTTTAATGTATTGTGTTGTACGTTGGAAACTGCAGTGCATTGTAACACACAACTCCATCCTGACTACCACTAGTAATACATTAACTTGAAGGATACGGCATGAAATTATTAGCCCATAAGGAATCAGGTATCTATATGACAGACAATGAAACATGGCCTACAAAGCCCACCCTCACCATAGCTCAATTGTTCCCCCTACGTGAATGTCGCTCAATGACAAATAGTGATAATTCTGTGGCATAAGGTTAAAAAAAAATTGAGGAATGCCAAAATTCACATTTAAAAACAATGTTTCCTGATTTTGCTTTGCATGTGAACATGTCTACCTATTTCTAGGAGCCATTGTTTTCTCATCTTGGTTATAGACCATATTGCTGGGATGCAACTAATGCAGCTGCTAAATCTGCTGTGACTGGTGCTATATCTGTAGCAATAATTTCAGGTTAAGAAGTAACCGCTTCCTCCATCTCTGTTTTTAAGACAGTGCAATTTAATTTTGGGGCATTGTCCTCTCTCTGCAAACACTCCAATAAAGTCATAAGCACATTAGAGCCAGAAGTAGGTACTTTAGCTACAACAAGCCTTGCTGCCTGAGTGGCCTTTTCTTGGTCTATTGCTAGAGAAGATATTGGTAGTTTAAGAATTGTGTAGAATAATTTCTCCTTTCCTTTCCTTTGAGTTCTTCCTTAACTAGAATATCCCATGTCGTTTTTCCTTTCTCCCCTCCCATCTTCTCAGTTCGTATACTTTCTCTGAGGAGGTGTGTTGAAAGGAGAGTTATGTACTCCTGATAGATTCCAAGATTTTAGGCCAGAAGGGACCACTATGATCATCTAGTCCGACCTCCTGTATAGCATAGGACATAGAACTTTCCCAAAATAATTCCTAGAGCAGATCTTCCTGAAAAAACATCAACACTTAATTTAAAAATGGTCAGGATGGAGAATCCATCATGAAAATGTAAATTGTTCCAGTGGTTAATTACCCTCTCTGTTTTTTTGTTGTTGTTGTTGTTGTTGTTTTTGTAAAGTTAGTTTGACAGGATCTATTTTCCATAAACTCATGTTGATTTGCGTTAATTACATTACCTTCTTTTAATTCTTGATTAATCAAGTCCTGTATCAGCCACTCCATTATCTTGCCCAGGAGGGAGGTCAGGCTCACAGGCCTTTACTTACCCATGTCATCCCACTTACCTGTTTTAAAAAATGGCACAAAATTAGCTTTCTTCTAGCCTTCTGGAACTTCCCCCAAATTCCACGGCTTATTGAAAATCAACATTAATAGAGCTGGCTGAGCTGCTTGCTGGAATATTAAAACTGTTGGATGCAAGTTTAATATAGTTGTTTGATTTGTTTTTTTACAAAAAAAAAATCCTTATTGTTCTTAACTTATTGGCCTTAACTCTGCTGGCCATCAATTTCTCTTGTGTCTCTTTGCTTCTCTTATCATTTTCCACAATTCCTAGCCTGTAATTTATGTTCATTACTGTCAACTTTTCTCTTTCTTCCTTTCTTTCTCTTTCTTAATACAGCTTTCTTCACTGCCACTGTAAACCAGTTCAATTTTTTAACCAGCACTGGCTTCTTTCTCAGTTGTGGGATTGCAGCTTTTGGGGCATCTAGTAAGGTGTTCTTAAATGATTCCCAATTAACATGCATGTTTTTCTGATTAAATTCTTCCTCCCAGATGATTTGGCTTATAATTGTTTTCAGCTCTGTGAAATTGGGTTTCTTAAAGCACCAAGAATATACAGATTGGATGTGTTGCACAGATTTTATAATGACACTAGGTTGTGCATGTGGGTGGTGTAGATGGCACAGTTAGAAAGCTAGGTGCACTTCTGGCTCCACTCTGGTCTCTTTGAGTGCGTACCTCAGTTTTTAGGCCCCGGGCCGTCACCTATCTCAGGGTGAAATCATGTGCTTCTGCCACTCTTAAACCAGGTTCCAGGCTACAGCACCTTGAGGTCTAACCATACTTACCCAGCAGGCCCGATTGAGTTCAGCATTTGCAAGTATTCCCTTTGGAAGCTTATGATTGGTGGTTAATACCAGTGACAAGACACCTTTCTCAAACCAAAGTATTGTTTAATCTAAAACACAGAGGAGGAAAAAAAAAACATAAGAGTAAAGGGATTTTAACCCAACAAAAAGGTCCATACACACGTCTGTCTTACCATCAATCCTCCTTACCATCAACCCTGTCAGAGTGGGCCATGCAGGGCTTGCTTCTTCAGATTCGCCAGTGGAATCTGTTTGTTCACTGCAGACAGATTCCTGACAATTGCCTCCCTGCCTCCCCACCTAGAGAGTGACTGTTTAACTGTTCAGTGTCTTTCTGAGTCCAAGTCTTGGCAGAGAAAGTCTTGTAACTTTTGGCTGGAGCCTGGAAGTAGCATCTTCCCAGCTGTTAACTCAGGCTCTCTCTTAATGACACCTGCTGTGTTTACTGGGAGGTTGATTATCTGGAGTTATTTGCTGCCTTTCTACTAATTTCCTAATAACCCTGCTATTAAACTAATTCAGCATATGCACACAGTTAGCATTCCAATGATCCAATATATGCATACAGCAACTATCCCAAATAACCAGGTCATCTCCAGTATTCATAAATAATTATAGATAGGCCCTATGTCCTTCACAATAGATATATATTTATAGTCTCTTACAAGTAGGGATGGAGATAGCAACAACATTCTAAACTAAATTAACTTGCGATTGATCTGAAAAAATAGATGACGTTCAAGCTTGCTGATTGAAGAGAGAACTTGTCAGTTGTGCATATGCAATATGCATACACATACTTGTGCTTTCACTTTGCAGAAACATAGAAACACAAATGTGCCAGGCATTAGTATTTGTAACCATTGGGTTCTGCTAGTGTAAATAAATAATAATGCTTGCAAATTAGACTACATAAAGAGCATACACAAGTGTTTGCTGGCAGGCAGAAAAATATATATCTGCACAAGTGAAGGTGAAGGAATGAAAATTCAAATGGAACAGTAAAGCATTATTTTGAGTACAGCTGTGTGGAGAAAGATAATTTTGTTTTGTAAAGGATTTTGATATTTCAAACTTCAATTTCTTTTTAACTGTAAGGAAAAGCAAAAATTTCAAAGTTCTCCATAAAAGGGAAATGAAGTCCTGGCTCTGAGGCAGTCTGCCTACCAGGCTGAAGGGTACCTGGGAGCCTGGAAGCTCAAGCTTCCCAGTAGCTCACCAGGTGAGCTGTCAAGAAATTAGTCAGTTTTCTGAAGTTGCCTGTGTCCAATTACAACTCTGTCTAAATCAATCTGTCCCCACCAAACGTTTTTAGTTAGACAAATCAGCATTCTGTGGTGGAAGAAGAGTCTTCCATCAGAGAATTTCTGACCAGCTGTAATTCTGGGTATGTTCAAAACAGTGGTTGTGACCTTGGTGGTGTGTTTTTCTGTTTCTGTGTCTGTACTTTCACTGTGATCTCCCCTAAATTGCAATGAAAAAAATGCCCCACAAAGTACATACTACAATCCTTTCGGGGGGGGGGGGGGAGTTTTACATAGTATGTTGACATAGTTCCTCAATAAGTTGCACATCAGAGGCACTACTTGTGGAAGTCGTTAAAAAATAATATTGGTAAAATACGAGTGTGAAAGATTGTCACCCCTGGAGTGCAGTCTGGGAGCAAGCCTCATAACCATTCATCTGGGCTGGCCTCTCTCACACTGCTCTGTGGGGGACACACAGCCAGCCTCTCCAGGCCCTGATATCACCCAACATGACAGTAGGTGGTGCCACACACCCTACTGAGCTACTGAATGCTTTACCTAAGCCACTCAAGGACAAACAGGAGACAACAGCCAATTTCCCTGCTCCCCAGCCGTGCAGCCCTGCTGGAGTATAAACCCAGAGTTATACCATCTTACGCTGTACAGGGAACTGTACAATGCAAGCTCATTAATTTGCTTCCCCCTCACATGCAACAGCCTTTGTTTACAGACCTGAGATTTTTCCAGACACTTCACTCAAAACACACTGGTTAACATAAAACAGAAAACAACTTTGTTAACTACAGAAAGATAGGTTTTAAGTAATAGCAAACGGATCAAAAGCAGACGATCTAGCAAATAAATAAAAATGCAAACTAAGACTAATATACTAGATAGATAGGATTTGAATTAGAAATTTCTCACCCTGACTAATGATACAAGCAGTTGACCAAGTTTCCTTACAGAGGTTAGAAATCTCTTTAATCTGGGTCCAGCACTTACCCCAGTTCAGTCTTTGTTTCTCAGGTGTTTCCAGGAGTTCTCTTGTGTGGGGAGTGAGTCCCCGAGATGATGTCACTCCCTGCCTTATATAGTTTTTCCATTAAAACTTTGTTTCAAGCTAAATTCCCAGCCCAGTTTGTGGAAAAATACAGGTACCAAAATGGAGTTCAGTGTCATATGGTCTGGTCACATGCCCTTGTATGCCTTGCCAAGTCATAGCAGCCATTATTCATAGGCTGGCTGAAACGTTCACAGGAAGGCTAAGCTCTTCCATGATCCATTGTCTTTGTTGATGAGCCATTAGCACTGTCTAGCTTAACTGTTGTACCTGAATGGTTAGTTGTGGGTGTTACCCAGAGTAAGCCCATTTGGAATACAGATACATAGTCAATATGCATAACTTCTGATACAAAAATGATACACGTTCACAAAAAGGATAATCCTATTCAGGATTTTCTAATAATACCTTACATGACACATCTTGTACAGAATGCATCATAATCCTATCATAATCATACCACTATGATGAATATGGGGTGCAGTTGTCAGAGAGTTTTGCCATTGATTTCAGTAAGGTTAGGATTTCACCCCATTAAAAGATTATTGGGGTAAATGTATGTGTATTCCAAGCTCAAATCCTGCCCCTACATACATAACACATACCTCTCTACCATGTACAGTGAGTTTTGAGGAATTGCAACTCTAGTACTCTTTATAGTAGTTCAGGTCAAACAGTAAGTTGTTAGTTATCTTCAGGAAAATGTAGCTTTCTGGAGAATCTGAATCTTCTTCCTTTATTATGGCAGATTTCCACAGAGCCTTGTTTGATCAAAAATAGATGTTTTTCTTAACAAAGAATTTGTTAGGCTTATATTGCATTGCAATTCGAAAAAAGAACATGAGCCAGTTTAATAAGTGTAAATTATTAAGAGAGTTTGCAAGGATTAATTTGTTATTGAGTTACATATGTCTAGCCAATGGGAGCAGACTAGCCACAGAAGGTTTTTTACACACTGAATCAGAGAAGCAAAATCTTACACTAGGTGTCATCATGTTGATTTCTGAATTCTTCTGTTAAACTTTTGTGGCTTGATTTTTCAAAAATGTTGAACATACTCATCACCCATTAACTTCAGTGAAAATCTGGCCATTATATTCCAAAAACAAGCAAAAGAAGTGTTCATACTTATCTGTAAATAAACAGAATGTTGATTAAACATGGTTGTCAGATTTTCCATAAATACCAATACAGAACACTGAGTGTTACTCCAAGGTTAGTACTTCAACATAACATTCATTAGAGGAGATAATTAGACCACCTATTTTGGATGTGTTAAATCCTGCTTGCTGTGTTAGCATCTAGTGAATAATGACAGTAGTCCCTGTCGGAACTGGTTGGTGGACACCACAACCAGGTTTGCGGGAGGAATGTAGCCTCGGGAGCCAGAGACTGGATTATAGTAAGGAGTCAATCAAGCAATCAGAAAGAATAGATGATCTACATTACAGCAATCAAGCAAAGCAACCAGGAGAGAACTTGTGGTATCTGGGGTGGCCATGGGGACGGGATTTATAAACAATCAGTGGGCAGAAATGGTTGGGAATATATTGGGCTTGGGGAAAGAGGTGGCTAGATGAGATGAGGGTCAGTCCTGAGTTTGGAAGCAGGTTGGGCCACAAAAGGAAGCTGAGAAACAACTAATCTTTTCTTTAGGATCACACTTTTACAAAACCTATCCATATAATGGCCCATCCATAACCTATTAGGGCTTATAGGTACAAAGAACAGAGTTGAGTGAATAATTAAAGATTACTTATTTATTAATAGGTTTCAGAGTAACAGCCGTGTTAGTCTGTATTCGCAAAAAGAAAAGGAGTACTTGTGGCACCTTAGAGACTAACCAATTTATTTGAGCATGAGCTTTCGTGAGCTACAGCTCACTTCATGGAATTTATGCTGTATTTACCTGCTTATAGAATATCCACAGACTTTCTTGAATTCAGAATTTCTTGAATTCATCTTTCAAACTTATTTGAGTTTTGGTTTTTTTGCAATTTAATGAAAAAAATCAAATGGATATTTGTGGAAAGCTTTCTTTATGCATTATTTGTCCAGATATAATATTGAAACTAAAGCAAATACCCACTAGGACATTCTTTAATAAAATACCGAGAGCATGAACTTTAATCTGAACTCAAAAAAATCTAGAAGCATAGTTTGTACCTGTGCATCCAGATGTTAGGAAAGGGGGTATTCCTCAGTCTTATGGTATCAAGTACATGTGCTGCTTGAAAAAATGGCACTGTTTTAAATCTACCATCCTCTCTCTGAAGGTAGATCAATTATATTTTTCATGTTTCTAATATATGTCAGTATAAGATCTGAGACAGCTCTTCATATTGGAAATTGTTCATTTAATCTATGAGAGCAGTTCTGGTTTGCTACTTAATGAAGTGGAAAGCATGTCACAAGCTTTTCAGCTGTGGCATGCAGTCAGTGTCATGCCTGGCCACACAGTCAGATGACATCTGCAATGTGCCTTTTACTTTACTGAGGAGCGTGACATAACATTCTTGCAATTCCTACTATACAATGTTGCTGGATCCTGTACTCATACTGCAGATCCATGGTATTGCTGCACTGTATGAGAGGTTTGGTTGTGTGTGCGGGGGATTAGGAATTTTTGTTTTTGTTTTAAAAGTCAACTGTTTAGATGCTGCACTTTTGTTATTGTGACAAAGTGGGACTGTTCTTAATGTTTCCTCTGAATACCTTAGGGGTGCCTCAGTTTCCCCTATGCATTTCTTAAGTCTCTAAGTGGTGGGATAAAGGGGTGTAATTGTTGCAGAGCAAAGGACCAGCATACATAAATGGCTGACACTCTGTCTCCTGGCAACTGATGGTCTAAGGCAAGGTGATAGCTAAAGGGGTTGGAGAACAAAGGAATCAGATGACCCCCTGGCCCAGGAAAGGGACAAAGCCCAGAGGAGGAGGGGCTGGAGGGTGTTAGTTGGGGCTGGCTGGGGACGTGGAGTGAAGTGCAGACGTGGTTGTCTGGCTCACTGCCCCCCAAAATGTACCCCACTGAGGGGTCCTGTTCTCTGTACCTACAAGCTCTGTTTTAGACCGTGTTCCTGTCATCTAATAAACCTCTGTTTTACTGGAGGGCTAAGAGGCACATCTTACTGCGGAGTTGGGGTGCAGGACCCTCTGGCTTCCCCAGGACCCCACCTGGATGGACTCGCTGTGGGAAGCGCACGGAGGGGCAGAGGATGCTCAATGCTCCGAGGTCAGACCCAGGAAGGTGGAAGCTGTGTGAGCTTTTTGCCCTGAAGACATTCTGCTCACAGAGAGGAGGCTCTCGCAGAGTCCTGACTGGCTTCGTAGAGAGCAGTTCCAGAGCATCGCCCGGGGACTCCATGACAGTTATCATAAACCACAATCCTTACCATGGACACAATTCTTTCTTTTATTACTAATATACTAATAAATGGGGAAAATTTGAAGAGACCCCTTGCCACAAAATGTGTGCGTGAGATCAACAGCGAGGACGCATATGTTGGCATGGGCTGCAATAACATTTTTGCTGCTATTTGTTTGGGAAGACCTGAATAACTCACTTGTGGCAAAAAAAGAACTTTACGGTACCTTGCACAATCACAGCTATATTACCCCTCACTTCCTATTTTAGGCATTTGTCTCTAAAGTGAGCAAGTAAGAGATAGAGCTGAATTTTTGCTTAAAATTGAGAGAGAATGAGAGCTTTTTCAAAGAACATGAATCATGCAAGAATCTCAAATGGTAATAGTGTGCATGTATACAGATATCTATTAGGCAACAGAAAATGGATTAATTAGTGCTTTGTAGAATTTTTACTTCAATAATTCTCCCTGGAACATTGTAGAAAAATAAAGGACTTTGATGTTCTATGCTGACAGTACTATCCTATAGCAGATAGGAATAATCTGAGTGCATCTGGGACTTTACCATTATAATCAAGACTCTGGAAAACCCTAATTACGTTTCAAATTGTTGTGTTTTTGGCACCATCAAGTTTGGAAACCATAGTAGTATCAGACTTAATGGAGATATACTATCCATACCTTGGTATTTAAATTGCTTCCCTTTTCTTGGCTTTATGGCTTCATAAATTCTTTACATTGTACTTCTGTTTCAAACAATGACGATATCCACTTCAGGATGACACACAATGTTTTATTATTTTAAGAATGAGATTTAAAATGGGGGGTTATCAAAGTATTTTCATCAAAATTTTCAGTGCCATGGGGAAATATTATGAGCCTTAATAATACTAAATATTTACGAAGTGTTGTGTGTGCTGCTTTCTTTTTAGGATCTGGGAGAGCGGTGGGCAGCCATTTGTAGGTGGACAGAGGATCGCTGGGTCCTTCTGCAGGATATTCTTCGGAAGTGGCAGCAATTCGCTGAGGAGCAGGTGAGTAGCGTTATCAGTTATAAACCAGAACATTGTTCAAAAAATTGCACTCTGAATGGTCTTACTGAAGGCTTTTCCCTTATCTGAATTTCTTTCAGTGCCTTTTTGATTCATGGCTTACAGAGAAAGAGGATGCAGTGAGCAGGATTCATACAACTGGCTTTAAAGATCAGAATGAAATGCGTGCCAGTCTGCGAAAGTTGGCTGTATGTATTTTCCATTGTTCAGTTTTTTGTTTTGCTTTCCTCATTCACGAGTCTGACTGCACATCTGGGTTCATCCAATTGAACAGCTTCCATGTTTCTTGGGATCACTGGTACCTGGGGAGCATGGAATCCTCAACTGTTGCCTGATTTTGCTTATGAAAGAGCTTCATCTGTGCCACTTGACTTTGCAACCTTAATAGTATTCTCTGAACATATTTTTGTCTATTATGTATACATTTACAACATTAATATCTAATTCATATACATAAAATAATACAAAGCTTCAGTTCACAATGTTGTATGTGCACAGTTTATTTTATATACATAAAATTAGACACAAAAATATGTTAAAAATACTATTAAGGCCACAAAGTCAAAAGCTCAAAAGTTAGGAAACGGCAGATTTAAGGGTGCCTGTACACCATAATTCAGCCCTCTTGTGAGTATATATTATATGATCGCATACTATTTTTCCCCAGAGGACTCTTGCCATATTTAGTGAATGTGTAGTTAGTTATTTAATATTTCTTTGTATCCTACTCATTCAGTGGATGGGCCATGATCATATTTATTGAACACCATCTAAACCCAGCAAAGACTACAACATTATTAATTTACTCCTGAGCATTTTTATGGTTCTCTCGCAATATCTGAGTGCTTCTCAAACATCAGTCAATTTCTCTTCACAACCCTCCTGTCCTTCTACCAGCTCAGTGCTCTTTCCAGGAAATTAAAAACATGCAGTTCATAGTCTTTATTAAGTGAAACATACTGCTTTGCATTCTATTACTTTGTAAGTGAGAGTCTTGCAATCCTGGCCAGGTTTGAGACTAGGGTTGCTAACTTTCTGGTTGCAGAAAAACAAACTCCCTTGCCCTGACCTTTCTCCGAGGCCTCACCCCTCACTCACTCCATCCCCACTCCCTCCGTCACTCACTCCCCCCACACTTGCTCACTCATTCATTTTCAGCGGGCTGGGGCAGGAGGTTGGAGTGTGGGAGGGAATGGGGTTTGGGGTGTACGAGGGGGCTCCAGGCTGGGGCGAAGAGATTCAGAGTGCAGGAGAGGATGTGGGCTCTGGGGTGGGACCAGGGATAAGGGGCAGGCTGGGGCCAAGGGGTTCAGAGTGCGGGAGCAGGTATGGGCTCTGGGAGGGAGTTTGGGAGGGGGCTCAGGGCTGGAGTATGGGGCTGGGGTGTGGGGGATGTGGGCTCCAGCTGAAGGTGTGCAAGGAGGGGTCAGGGTGTGGGCTCTGGGCAGCACTTACCTCAGGTGGCTCCCAGAAGTGGCCAGAATGTCCCTGTGGCCCCTAGGTGCAGGGGCAGCCATGGAAGCTCTGCGCGCTGCCCTCACCTGCAGGCGCCACCCCTGCCGCTTCCATTGGCTGTGGTTCCCGGCCAATGGGAGCTGCGGAGCTGGTGTTCGTGGCGGGGGCAGTGTGCGGAGCCTCCCTGGCTGCCCCTGCTCCTAGGGGCTACAGATACATGCTGGCCGCTTCCAGAAGCTGTACAGAGCCAGGGCAGGCAGGGAGCCTCCCTTAGCCCCTCTGCACTGCTGGCTGGACTTTTAACAGCCCAGTCAGCAGTGTTGACCAGAGTTGCTAGGATCCCTTTTTGGCCGGGCATTCCACTCAAAAACTGGATGCATGGCAACTCTAATTGAGATGCTTGTTGCATCTGGATCTTGATATGTTTTGACTTTGGTGGTGCTTTCTAAAAAGAAAAAAATGAGACAATAGAATGACAATTCATTGTACTTTAAAAACAGTTCAGACTGGGCAGGGGCAGAGAAGAGCAACTAGGATGATCAGGGGAATGGAAGGCCTATCTTATGCGAGGAGATTGGAAGAGGTTGGCTTGTTTAGTCTAGCGAAAAGAAGGCTGAGAAGGGTATATGATTTCTCTACAAATACCTTAGTGGGGTAAACACTAGGAAGCGTGAAGAGATATTTATGCTGAAGGACAGTGTTGGCTCAGGAACAAATAGATATAAAGTGTCCATGAATAAATTCAGGCTGAAAGTTAGAAGAAGGTTTCTAACCACCTAAGCCAATAGGAGTTGTGGGGGCAAACAACCTAATTAGTTTTTAGAGAAAGCTAGACAAATGTATGAGTGCAATTGTATGATGGGGTTGCTTGTGATGGCAGGCAGCAGGGCTCAACAGCCCTGTGAGACACTCCCTGTTTGTCTTACATTCCTCAAAGTTCAAGCTTCAGGATTTCAGCCGGCCACTTGCCGGGGTCAGGAAGAGACCCCCCCCAGTGTATTCTGGGAGGGTATATTTATATTTTTCCTCAGAATCACCAGTGATGGCCATGGCTGGAGATGTGACACTGGACAGGAACATTGAGGTGCCACCAAGCATTCTGTTTTTCAGATGCTTGGTTGACTGATTCTTGCTTACAAGCTCAGGGTCTAACTGATCATCATACGTGAAGACGGAAAGGAATTTTACCCTAGATCGGATTGGCAGTGATCTTGGGGATTTTTTCCACCTTCAGTGTGTGGGTACATACCACTTTCCAGAATTATCTGTGTATATCTCACCTAATCATTTCCCTGCCGTTGTGGGGGTTTTGGACACTAAGGCACCTTGGTCCTCTTGCTCTCTGCTTGAGGCACATAATAGTCTGGTCCCCTGTGGGTTATAATACTTTGGTCTAATTTTGGGTTTAGTGTGCAGATGAGTTGTTGTTGGCCTGTGATATACAGGAAGTCAGACTAGATGATCTAGTGGTACCTTCTGGCATTAAACTCTATGGTTCTCAGTGTGAAATAATTTCACAAATTAACATGACTCTGCCTACAATAAGATGGAGGGGTACATTTTCACCTCAATGTTTATGGCAGCGAAGGTGAAAAACTGTCATTGTTAAAAGGAATTGTGCAAGTAATCTGTTCTTGTTCACTTACTATTTATTTAGATATGTAGAAGGACACTGGTTCATGGATAACATCACATCCATGTAAAGTGGAATTTTAACAGTTTACAAACTGTGAAATTTTTCAGGCAATGTGTTACTGCTGGGTTATAACTACCTATGCAGTTAAAATAATTAAATCAATTTCAGTTCTATGAAATAATATTGACTATATTTTGTTGTCTTCTACTATGTACAAAAATCTTTGTGGCCTTTGTTATATTAAAGTTTTCTGGTATTATTACTGTAAGCTGTTTCAATAATTCTCTGAGGTGCTTAGAATTCAAAATAGGTTGGCCTCACTGTGAACAAATTAAAGGTATTTTTAAAATATTTTTTTTAAAAAATCTTACTGTTTGATTGTTTAAACTAATTAACAGATATCTAGCAGCTGGTCCAGAATTGATGGTAAATATCCCTGCTGACTTAGGCAGTGACTAAAAATATGCTCCTTAAAATATGCCACAATTTGAGATCCAAAACTCTGACCATCTGTTATCATAACCTTAAGCATGCATAGCTGTTGGTATATTGTGCTAACCCTTTGTTTTCCTTCTGCCAAAAATAATTGTCCATGGTCTGAAATATACACTTTTAGTCAATAGTGTTAAAGTGAATGACAGAATAGAATCTAGAAGGTATTTGTTGGAATTGAGCTTTTACTTTGACTAAAGCTTATTTTAGGATTATGCCCATGCTTTTACTTTATCACAAAAGGATTCCACTTAAATTCATTTACATTTTCATTCATTTACTCTGAATTCTAGTCCTGTAACCAGTAAGTGAGCTGTGATTGACTTGTCAGAGAGTTGAGTAAAGGGCTTTCATGCAACCAGGACCAGCCTGAGGTGTTCTGGAGTCCCTGTGTGAGGAGAAAATTGTGAAGACAAAGTCCAGCTTTGTTCAACAATGTAGCACATTTTTGAGGTTTGGCAAGCGGCCAGAGAATAGAATGGTTTGTCACAGGTTCTGAGAAGGAACGATATCACTAGTTTCCAGGAGTGATTAAAAGTATACATGTCATAATTGATTCCTGCAGGTTTGGGGTCGGGCCTCCAAGTTGTTCTTTCCTGGTTGATTGAAGATGTCATGTCAAGAAGGGGACATTTTCCTTTGAGTAATTTTATACAAACTCCAATTAATGGAATATACATGCATACTTAGAATCATAGAATCATAGAATATCAGGGTTGGAAGGGACCTCAGGAGGTCATCTAGCCCAACCCCCTGCTCAAAGCAGGACCAATCCCCAATTTTTGCCCCAGATCCCTAAATGGCCCCCTCAAGGGTTGAACTCACAGCCCTGGGTTTAACAGGCCAATGCTCAAACCACTGAGCTATCCCTCCCCCCCTTGTTATTAAGTACGTGTCCTCTTGAAAGCAGTGTCCATTGACCCCCACCTGCCCTCATGGAGATGAATGTTGGGACCCATTAGTAGATAAAGGGCCCCACCACCAGCCTTACTCCTATTCCTGTTTTTGAAACTATTGGCTGGTTAGCCAGAATCAGTTGCTAGCAGTTGCTGATTCTTTATTAGATGAGACTGTACTGACATTTTTTCTAAAGTCACCTGGTAATTTCCAGTTTTCACAAGATGGATGAGGCTTTCAGTATTGAATTATCAATTGTACATTGGAAGTAACACTCCCTTTTTAATATCTTTGAACTACGGTAGCAGACAGGCAGAGTATCCATTCCACTGAATGACAATAGTCTTTTAGGATTAGCACCTGTCCCTGTCTCAGCAGAAATCCAAGTGGACAGGTAGGTTGTCTTAGGTATATAAATATTTTTATTCACTCATCCTGCACCAGGTTCTCACATTGCTGCTGCTGTTGCAACAACCTAAGGAATAGTTGATCATCCTTCTCTTTCTCCCAGTTTAACAAATGTCATGAAGATTAAACTGAATTTCTCCATTACCCATTAGATGAGGATTGCAAACTGTTTGGTAATGTTGACCATAGTTGACTGCTTGTCTTGGAGTATACTTCTCATATTGTTGGACTACCTTCTGGAGAAAGTGAAGAAGTGATTGTCATATTCTGTCATTGAGATGCAAAGTGTGCCCTTTGACATATGACATTTTAGGGTACATCTACACAGCCGAGGGCAGCGAGCTGGGCTGACAGACTTGGGCTTGAGCTACCAAACTACAAATAGCTGTGTGTACGTTGCAGCTTGGGCTCTGAAGCCGATGGAGGCAGGTAGCACGAGCCCAGATCTGTTGACCTGAGCTTGGAAATTCACTACTGTAGACTGCCACTGGCTATGTAAAAGTACCATTAGATTCAACCACTTGTTCAGTGGCCTCACTTTGCAGGATAGCATGGCTGAGGAGTACAAATGGATGTGAAGGCTCTCCATTTCTGAGGAAGCCAGTTTATTCAGGGAGAGGACAAATTACTCTGTGGAGCAGGACACTCAACTCAGATTTACACTGCATTCCTCAGACTTGTATTAAAGGAGGGAAAATTGACTGTATTACCAATGTGAAGGTCTTGCTCCTTAGTCCTCTTCCAATAGAAAATTGCTATCTCCCTTCCTCCTGGTTTCCAGGGGTTATTGGGAATTCCAAACAGGACCAACCACATATTACATTAGTAGTTCCTACTTGGGCACTTCAGTTTTGTCTCCCAGATTTCCAGGTCTGGCATCAGAACCTGCAGTCTAACTGCTAAACTTTCTTTATCTCCTTTTGAAAGGTCAGGGTCATTTTCTCTAGCCAGATCCTTAAGCCTGCCAGCATCTTAGAGATGCTTAGAGATCTTGTTAATTCATTTGGATTCTGACAGTTAAGAGAAATTCCAAGAACTTTCCTGAAGAGTCTTAAGCCTTCAGTAAGAAAAAGCTCTGACTTAAATCGAAGAGGTTTTCCTTTGTGAGTCTCTTGGGGTGCAGTCCACGCTGGGGGGAGGGGTTATCCTTACGTGTTAGCTAACACAAGGTAAAATCCTGATGAAGACAAGACCATTTGTAGTTTTTGCACATTAAGAAGATTGAGGTAAACATTGGCGTGGGTGGGACGAAGAATCCAAGGGTTCATCTCAACTTGCTAACACTTTCTTATTTACTTTCTCCGCATCAGTTATGGTTTTATAGACCTCAATCATATTCCACCTTAGTCTTTTCCTTTCTAAGCTGAAAAGTCCCAGTCTTATTAAGCTTTCCTTATATGGAAGCTGTTCCATACTCCTAATCATTTTTGTTGCCCTTTTCTGTACCGTTTCCTATTTCAATATATATTTTTGAGGTGGGGTGACCAGATCTGCATGTAGTATTCAAAATGCGGGCATATCATAGATTTAAATGGTGGCATTATGATATTTTCTGTCCTATCACTTTCTTAATGATTCCCAACGTTCTGTTCGCTTTTTTGACTGCCGCTGCACATTGAGTGGATGTTTTCAGACAACTATCCACAATGACTCCAAGATCTCTTTCTTGAGTGGTAACAACTAATTTAGACCCCATCATTTTATATGCACAGTTGGGATTATATTTTCCAATGCGCATTACTTTGTATTTATCAACATTGAATTTCATCTGCCAATTTGTTGCCCAGTCAACCATGATCATCAGTGTGGATCTAAAATTCCCTGTCCCCATAAGTTCAGAGACTTAAATAAAGATTCTGAGTAAATAAAAGGAATTAAGGTATTATTATAGGTAGTGTTTCTATATACAAGTCCTAACTTTGCATTCCATATGAGGGTGTATGTGCAGCCCTATTTTTCTAAGCGTTCTGACTCAAGGGTATATGTATATCCCAAGAATTGGATCTATTCTCACACTCTACCCAAAGAACTACGGTTAGCTGCAGGTAATCTTTCTTTTGCACATGTGTTCTGGGATGGGATTCTATCAGACTCGCCTCTGTCTGTACCAGGTGGGCAAGCAAAGCAATCTTTTATATTTGAGAATTATACCAATTCAGCTAAGTTGTTTCTGTTTTCATATAATTTATACATGCAATATATTGTCGAATTCCTGTTCAAATAAAACCCATCATAGCAAGTAGCAGCCTTTTTTTAGTACCTGCAAATTGTGTGTTTCACATAGTTCATTCTGTATTAACATATACAAGTTTGCTTCATTTAGTATTAAATCTCTTTTGGGACTCAATTAATTTAAAGGTCATGTAAGAAAAGCTGCTTAGATATTGTCACTTTGCACATAGATTATCAATGAGCTTGTGTTCCCTAAGACAATTTCTAATATAGCTGGGTATTTGTCCCGTCTCTAAAGCATTTCTTTTTACACTAAAATCTTTAAAATAGCTGTCTTATTCTCTACGCTCAGAACTCAGACTTCTTTCTATTTCAGTTGTTTTCCCTACTGCTTCCTGACCATCACTGCCACACCAGTGCAATGGCATAGTTGCTTCACATTCCTTAACATGCTAGCAGGTGATGTAGAAGGCACATGAGCCCACGCTGGATGTGTGCTGTGTTGCATACATGGTGGCTTAATAGATAGAGCACAGGCCGGTGACTTGCGAAGCCATGTAAAAGTTCTAGTCTCAGCTCTGAGCATGGCCTGCTGGGTCACCTCACTTCCCCGTGCCTCAGTTTTGCCATCTGTAAAATGTGGATAATTACACTGACCTCTTTTGTGAAGTGCTTTGAGATCTACTCATGAAAAGTGCTTGTAGAGGGGTTTGGCCAGGGCTCACCTCTCTCCAGGGCGGCAGGAGACCACACCGCCTCGGTACTTTCTTCCAGTTGTTGACGGGGAAATAGCCCTGGTAATTAGCAGCAGTAGAGGCAAACAGAGACAGTTATTCACACCTGGCCTATGCTCAGTGGGCAATAGCGAGTCCAGGGCTCAGGCCCTCAGGCAGGGGCTGAGCAAACAGTTATAATTAGCAGGCCCAGGCCCTGGGTCAGGGCAGGACAGCAGAGAGTCAATGGCCCAGGCCCTGAGGCAGGGGCTGAGCAAAGGCAGGTAAACAGCAAGCCCAGGTCCTCAGCTCAGAGGAGCCTGGGCGAGGGGAAGGCTGACACCCACTAGTTGGGTTGCAGGGGGGACGCAGGTCCTCCCACTCCACTCCATCCCAGCCTGGGGCCCTAGCAGCGGCAGAAGACCCGCTGCTGTGGCAGTAGGGATCGTGGCTGCAACACACTAACAAGGGGCCTGGCAGTGCTACAGCCAGACTAGGGTCGGCTGCCCCCGGGCTACTTCCTACCTCCCCCTCTAGAGGTACCTGGGTCCGGACCGTGTCCTCCGGGGTACCATGAGCTTCTCAGGGTAACTGGCGAGGGGCAGGCTTGGCAGCTCCTCCGAGCTCTGGTCAGTGTCAGGTGTTGATCAGGCGGGCCAGTCTTGGGGTTTGCTGCCGGTTGCCGGGGTCTCCCAACCGGGAGCTAGGCCGCAGGCGTCTGGCCTCTCTGGTGTCTGCTCCTCCAGTGAGCTCTGAGGTTGGGCTTTTATAATTCCTGTTCTGCCCCTTGACCTCTGGGGGGAGGGTGCAGGATTCGCTGGCTCCGCCCACTTTGGTGTCCAGAAGGGATCATGCCTCTCCAGGGTGGCGCAGGACCACATCATCTCACTGCAGTGCTATATAAGAAGATTGTATTATGATTAATACTAATGGATAATTTGTCCTTAAAATAAGTATTCCTTAAAAATATCTTTGAAACCCTAAAAATGGGTTCAGCCTAATAAGCAGTGACAACTATATAATCAGACATACATATACACTCCGTCATCTCAAAGTCCTGGATTTCTTGCCTGAGTCATCCTTTCAATAGGTAAATAATGACAAATATGTTTTACAGCAGCCACTGCTTATCTGAACAAAAAAAAGGGGGGGGGGGTTGCAGTTGGATTTTAAAAAAGAAAAACCTCTAAACCAAATAACTAGCTGGAGGAAGTATATTAATAACGGGGGTGAGGAAACCATTTTACAAAGCGTAGATTTGAATATAGGTGCTTTATGCTGTATCTCAATTTTTAACAAAACACAGGGTGTATTCTAAAGAAGCTACTGAAAAAATGCGGCTGAGGGCATGTAGTGACACCATCTCTAGCCATAAAATATTTACCCTAGAACAAACTGTGCATCTGTTTATATTGAAGTTTTCTCTATCTCAGAGTGTGAGGTAGGGAACTATACAGCATTTGTGTTGACAGGAATATTTCCTGCCTTGTGAACTCCACCTAAAGAGGTGGTCAAACACATTCTGACAGCTTCTAGATTTTTGAAATGGCTGGATAGTTAGGGGAAACTATTGTGCAAACAAGTGTTATGCAATTTTACAGGCACTTTTGATGAAAGCCATTGAACTGAAGAAGAGCTCGAAAACTTGTCTTTTTCACCAACAGAAGTTGGTCCAATAAAAGATATTACCTCACCCGCCTTGTGTGTCTAATGGAATTACATAAAATGTAACTTTACAGAAACATTAATCTTCGAGAGCTTGACTGTTTTGCAAAGTACTCAATTGCATTCTCTACGAGTTTGTTAGTGTTTTAGGTCAAATCCTGATAAAATCAAAACTCATCCTTTGAAGTTGCCCTCCATTATTGTAATGCATTGATTTTTTTTTTTTTTTAGATAAGCAGGAGTGAAAACAAAAAATTCCTCATTAGGTTCGGTTACAGGCCAGGTGGTAAATAATCCTTAGCGATGCATGGATATTGCAAAACAATGCTGAGTCACACTGAGCCATACATTGAGTAATTTTAGGTGTGTGGGGCTTCCTTTACTTGCCAGTATCTCCTTCTGTGATGGTGCCCAATAGAGACCTGGGTCCTGATTCTTCACTGACTTGCGCCCTATGTAGCCATTTACACCTATGTGAAGTGGATGTAAAACTCTACCAAATCAGAATTTTCCCCCTCGCTTTTACTGGTGATAGCATTTTTTACTCCCTTTGCACAGGTATAGCCACATTAACATGGTGCTTCCTAGCCCCAGTTATCACATGTGAGTGCTGGTTCTCCTTTCAATGGCAATGATCAGGAACCATGTTTTTTTGGTGGCTCACAGTCCAGCTTCTGCTACTCATGTGCGCCAGTAGGGTAGAGTCAGGCAAAGCCTCCCAGACAATTCAAGGCAATATGTCGCTGTCTGTGTAGGCTATGCTTTGTTTCAGACCTGGTTCCATGTCGCCTACTCTCATGATTTTATGAGAAAGCTTGTTAAGACAGACATGGTAAATACCGGAGTCTAACATAAGTATGTGTGGAGTTCTGAATGGCATAACAGATTGGATGCTTTTTATAAAAGTTAGTAAGTATTCCTTTCCACTGTGTGTTTATATATTGTGCCTTATGTCAGTGAGTGCTAATATGTTTCAGGAAACTACGTGAAGCCAGATTGTGAAATTCCTACTTGTGCTGAATAGTACCTTACACTAGGATTAGTCCCTTTGAACTCAGTATGAACACTCCTGGAATAGGGTACTATGTAACTGAGTAAGTATTTCAGAATTTGGTACTGGTGAGTACAGTCTGTGGGCAGTAACTCTGTTAGGGGTAAAGTTCAGTAGAAATATAACTAGTATAGATGACTGGAAATTAATTTTCCAGTTGAACATTTTTCCATTGGAATATGTCAGTTCATAGAAATGGAAAGATTCCATGGGAATGTGGCACATTTTGTTGAAATTTCTAATGGAGCTCAGGTAAGTTTCCATGGGAGCCTGAGAGTCCAGTAGGAGTATACATTGTTTACACGTTTCTGCAGAAGGGAACATTTCAGAGTCTCTGAAACAAAATACAGCAGTACTTCACTTCCATGAAAAATGTTAAGGTTTTGGCTTTTAGTCCTGGGTCAGTATGAAATGTTTTCCAAAACCTCATTTCCTTTCCCCCCCCCACCCCGAAATGAAATTATTTCCTGGCCAGCTCAAATAACCAATATGACACAAAGTATAGCAAAACTTGAAAAATACTATTTTCTAATTTTTATATTTGTTAACACTGATGCACTTTTAGGGAAGTTAAAGTCACACAGCCTTTGGTTTTGTGACTTATAACATCACCTGAGGCATGCTATGATGTCTGGACCTGCACCATCTGTCATGTTTTATTGCCTTGTAAACTATAACATGTCCATTCCACTTTGTCAATCTTACCAGGAACTTTTCTTATAACAAGAATCTTGAAAATAGGAATTTATATGAACGATTCTTATCCATATTCAATTCCATATAGATCTCTCCTGAATTACCAGCATGTCGTCTGAATGGTTTCTGTTTTTTAACAGATCCTAAAAGGAGATCTAGAAATGAAAAGACAAACAATGGGTAAGCTGAGCTCACTTATGCAGGACTTCCTGTCAGCAGTAAAGAATAAAGCAGTGGCTCAAAAGCTGGAAGGTCGGCTGGAAAACTTTGCCCAGCGTTGGGATAATCTTGTGCAGAAGCTGGAGAGCAATTCTAAGCAGGTTTGTCATAACCATCATTCTATCAGCTGATGACAGTTAAATGCTTTGTCAGTCAAATGCCTGAAGTAGATTTGCTGCTATTTGTCAGACTCTTGAAAATCTTTTCACTACACGACTTCTTAGTCAGGTTTTATTTTTTAGGCCAAAGTTATATCCCCATAATTTACAGTATTTCCTGAAGGTCAGAACATGTAAATGATTTCAGACCAAGGGGGAGGGAGGAGGAGAATATTCCAATTTTGAGAGGTCCTCACAGAGAATACCCTGCCAGCAACAGTCCTCTCTCTATTAATCTAAGAAGGCTCAAGTCAGGTGCCCCACTGATTTCAATCTGTGGCAGCAGCACACAAGACAAATATGCTTCCTAATGTAGGCAGATTTCAAGCCACATAGAGCTCTATAAAATAAAGCCAACACCTGGAAATTGACCTGGAAACCAAAAGGTCAATCTAGATCATGGCAAACTAGTATCATATGCTCATAGTATCTTGATACATCACTGTGCATTCCACACCATGATTTATGAACAGATTTAAGGTAGCCCTATGTAGAACACATTGTAAAAATCAGCAATGCCATGAATCACAGTAGCAAGGTCCATATCAGACAGAGAAACTGCAACCTCCTGTCCAAGTACAAATGTAAAAAAAAAAGCCACATTATTCCCTTCTCCTCTGTGATCATTGAAAAGCAAGTGTGGATTTAATACTTCAAAATTGTGAACTCAAATGGTAAGTGCAGACAAACACCTTTGATTGACAGGGATGACATCATTTTGCACAAGTTTTCAGTTGTTTTCTTTGACCTACCATCATCTCAGTCTTGACTGGACTGAGCCTCAGCTAATTTCCTCTGATCCATCTCTTTGTCTTATACCAGCATTGTGCAAGATGCTTTATACCAGGAGCTAGGATGGCAGGAAGGAGATCTAGAACTGAGAGTCAGACTCCTTCAAATAATATTCCATGACCCAAATACATATATTAATTTCCTCTTGTTTCTATACTTGTGTGGCCACTTTTCTGCTGCATCCTCAGTATTAACTGCATCTGACTAGCTTCCCTTTGCCACATGCCCTCTCATGATAGCTGTATAATACTGCTGCTTACCACCAATGCACCCATTTCTGGTGTTGCCCTTAATTAATATCATAACTAATTAATTCAATCCATAGAGCCACTTAATAATTAACATGAATACTACTATTCACTAGAGCTAGATGGAAATTGGAATTTCTGTTCTGTGGGAAAGTCCAAAATTACAATTTTATTTTGTTCCAATTGAGAAGGGGAGTTGAAATTTAAAATTTCCTGTGCAACAAAAATTCCCCCAAAATTGATTTGGAACAATAGAATTATTTTGTTTTGATTTTTGATTTTACATTGCATTAAATTCTCTCTCTCTCTCTCTCTTTCTCTCTCAAATTTAGAATAATAATAAAAGTTTTAATATAATATAAACATTGAAACAAAATGAATCAAAATCATACAGTTAAAAGAAACATTTTTCCTTATCAAAACAAAATGATTCAATGATTCATTTAGACTTTTTTTCCCATTGAAAATGTCATCAAAAATGGATATGTTACCACAAAATATTTTGATGAAATTGTTTTCCAATGGAAAACTGTTTTGTCAAAACTGTTTTGACCAGCTATATAACTTACATTTACTGAAATTACCATATTTTACCCATAAATGCATAGAACTAGCATATATTTAGAAATACTAATAAAAATAAATACAGCTCTTTGATTACCTGGAACCAGGACTCCACCGTAGTTCAGTTCAGTTCAGTGGAGGATATAACTATTTTAACTAGGGTTGTTGATTAATTGAAGTTAAATCATGTGATTAACTCAAAAAAAGTAATCATGATTAAAAAAATAAATGGTGATTAATCTCAGTTTTAATCACACTGTTAAACAACAGAATACCAATCAAAATGTATTAAATATTTTTGGATGTTTTTCTACATTTTCAAACATATTGATTTATATTACAACACAGAATACAAAGTGGACAGTGCTTACTTTATATTATTATTTTGATTCTAAATATTTGCACTGTAAAAATGATAAATAAAAGAAATAGTATCCTTTTAAATCACCTCACTGAAGTACTGTAGTGCAATCTGTTAATCGTGAAAGTGCAATTTACAAATGCAGATTTTTTGTTACATAATTGCATTAAAAACAAAATAATGTAAAACTTTAGATCCTAGAAGGCCACTCAGTCCTACTTCTTGTATAGCCAATTGCTCAGACAAGCCAGGTTGTTTATATTTATGGGAGATAATGCTGCCTGTTTCTTATTTACAATGTCACAAGTGTAAACAAGAAGTGGGCAGCATTATCTCTTGAAAATGTAAACAAACTTGTTTGTCTGAGCAATTGGCTATACAAGAAATAGGATTGAGTGGACTTTCTAGGCTCTAAAATTTATATTTTTTTGTTTTTGAATGCTGTTTTATTTTACGTAATTCTACATTTGTAAGTTCAAGTTTCATGATAAAGAGATTACACTACAGTACTTGCATTAGGTGAATTGAAAAATACTATTTATTTGTTTTTTACAATCCAAATATTTGTAATAAAAATAAATATAAAGAGAGCATTGTACACTTTGTATTCTGTGTTGTAATTTAAATCAAAATATTTGAAAATGTAGAAAAACATCCCAAAATATTTAAATAAATGTGTTTTTATTATTGTTTAACAACGTGATTAATCATGATTAATTGTTTTAATCACTTAGCTCTAGTTTTAACATTTTCCACCTCTGTAACATCTTACATCTGAAATTCTCAAAGGCCTTTACAAACATTTGTGAATTAAGCTTCCCCAGGTAGATAGGAATCTTATTTTTCCCTGTTTTGCAGGTGGAGAAACTCAGCCGTAGAGGCTCTGTCTGCAATTAACTTTTCTGAAAATCTCCCACTGTGTGCAGCTCCACTAACAGCCATGGGAGTGCAGACCTGCTGCTGGAGTTTTTCCAACCCAGTAATCTAGGCTTGCCCAGCCTGTGTACCCTTCAACCTGCACAATGGTTCCTAGCACCATTTCTGTTCCACCAATGTTGCTAATATTGGTATCACTGCACTGTAGATGACCAATTGGTTTCTCACGCCATTTTCAGTACTGTCAGTAAACATTCTTTGAGCAGGTCTAAATGACTCTATGCTGCAAATGCAATGAGAAACAGATGGGCCAGGTACACGAGTGGTCCCAAATTTGTTAACATTAACATTGTTAATCTAAACAGAATTTAGATTAGCAGTGATGAGAAGCTTTTCCAAAAATAGGCCTAGTTTGGACCTCTAGGGACAGTAAAACACAAGTAGGTTACATAATAAAAGGGATTAAAAAGGCAGGTAGGGAGGTCATGTAGATATCTGAAAGTTGAGACAATTAAGACAATAAAGGAAATAAAAAAGTAATACTGACATTTATGGAAGAAGAAAGCTAATGTTAGCTACTGCAATTTGTTCCTTCCAGGATTGCAGTGGGTATAGTTTACAGAGGGAAATTCTCTGCCTCCTAATGGTTAAAAAGAGCATAATAATAAAATCAGATTGGTTAAACTTCCTGCAATGATCTGGAACACCTGTGATCAACAGCATCCTTCCTCTAATCTAAAATCCCTGAGTCATTTATTTTGCCCAGCTCTTGTGTTCCTACTAAATTAGCTGAAGTAGACAAAATTCATTTGGGGGAGGAGTAAAGAGAAGAGCAAGGTGGGGGGTGGAAGTTACAATCCCATGCAATTGCTAGTCCTCAGCTTGGCAACTTGAGTTAAAATAATCATTTGTGCTCCACAGAGTATGTAATTATAGAAGCTGAGGATTGGATTTGCTACTTGTGTATTTACACTGGGCTCCAACCTATAGTCTTTATCCAGACAAAAATCCTGTGGCAGTTTAGCATTAAAGTGACAGCCCAGAGTTTGGAGCTGTGTTGGGGTACATGGCCTCAATAAGGAATTGCAGGAGGTAGTGAGTTGCAGGCTCAAGGCTTCCTGAAGCTACCAGGGAACACATCCTCTAGGGTGTAACAAGCATTTCCCTTCAGCCTGGGCTGCTTTGCTGGTCAGTACATGACGAGTGGACATGAGGGCCTGGTCACTCTTTAATGGGTGACTAGGGCTGCTAGTTGTGCTAGCCAGGATCTGAGTAGCCTTTATGCTCAGGGGATCTCAAGGCCACAGTTGTGTGTGGCCCTGAATGGGATCCCTCAATGCACTAGAGAAATGCATAAGTGCACTGCCTCCATCCACTAGCAAAATATGTAACTGTACTCAAACTTCTGAAAATCATTCTACTTCCACAAATGCCGGTTGTTAAATTTCAGTAATAATTGATATCCTGATCTCTGAGATCTTACAACATATCCACACAGTTATGACTTTCCTCAGCTCTTTTACCTTTCATAATACCCCTTATGTATCATAGTTAATGAGTGCTGAACTATAAATCTAGTTTAGATAAATACAATTCCTATTAAAATATGAGGAACTAGGTATTAAACTGATCAAAATTACATGTGCTGTGCTCCATACTTCTAGAGAGTAATAGATCCTTAGAATGACCATTCAGTAATCACAAACTATAAGTCCTGTAAACTAAAATGAAAATCAGCATCCTAGTTGCTCCACTGAAAACTGCAGTGGTAAACTACAATAAAGAAATGATACATTTTTCATAAATTGTTTTTTTTTCTCCCAAAACATGAGTACTGAAACAACCCTAAAATATTTGTTACTTTACACATGCACTGAAGACACATCGTCCAAACTGTCAAAACCTCATCCTCAATATTTATACAACCAAGTGCTGGGCACACCATTTTTGTAGGCATAATTTGGAGGTCATTGTCAGGCTATACCAAAAGAAGGACAGGAAACATCTGATATGGTTTTAGTCAGGCCACAACTTTATTATTAGATGTCTGGGACTACCCAGCAGATAAAAGTGTACAGTGCGGGTAAATCTGTGATCGTTCAGTAACTACCTGGGGGGTTTCTGCCAGTCCCCCCTCCCCTTTTTTTTTTCCATCCAGGTCCCCCAGCCAACCCATGTCTGGGATCTTGCCATCTACCCTTGTAGGAGGGTTAAGGTGGGCTATAATGCCATACCATTCAACCCCCCAACTCCTGTTCTGCTCCTTTAACCAACACCTCCTTTTAAAGTCCTTTACCAGGCCATTTATCTGGTCACTGTGTCCCTTCCCTACCGAGTACCTGCACTAGACATCTACCCCACACTTACATAATCAGTTGCGACATACAGCCTAACTCCCTTCATGCCACATGTCAACAAAGCCCTCCCTGGATCTGCTGTGGGGAAGGTGACCTAGGCCAATCTGCTGTTGCTGGAAAAATTCCTTCCCAGCCCCCCCTAAAAAGGAGCTAGAGCAATGCCCACAGCAGGTCTTAACTAAAGCTGGTATTTCACTACCTAAAGGGGAGGGAGGGTGGGGGCTGCCTCAGCCTGCTCCATGTAAAAGGGGGCTTCACCACACTGGACTGCCCTTTTAAACCCTTCTACCCCTCCGGTTCCCAGGAATGAGTTAGTGTCGCCATGCTGGCCCTTTCTCCCCTTTTGCAGCAGTTTGACCTCTCTCCCCTCCTTCCCGCAGCCATAAAGAACTGTTCCCTTCATTTGTCCAGCCAGCCAAATTCCCCCTGGCTTTAAGGTGTGCTGTGATCATTTTGAAATTTTGGTTCTTTATTCTTACTTTAAAAGGTGGCGGTTGTCTCCTCATCTCTTAACACTCCAATTCCCCCCACCCCTCCTGTCTCCCCTATAGACATTGATACTTTCATGTTTACAGGAATAAAAAACATGATGGACTTAATTTAGTCATCTATTCTGTAAGATCATGAATGGATAATACTCCTGCCCCCTCCCCACCCCAACATTGGGCCTGATCTTGCAAGCCTGCAACATGCAGAAGTCGAGTTTACTTCAGTGGAATTTCTGCGAGCTGAGGGCATGCAGGATCAGAAGCAATAAGAAGTAAATATTAACAAAAGATGCTTGATTTTTGTGTCATCTTCATTCAGCAACTACCACAGTTGCAACTGGTAGCTGTTGATTGTTCTTAAAAGAAGGCACCCAGGATAAAATTTTCAAAAGTACCTACATGCCTAAATCACGTTTTTCAAATGGAACTTGGACTGCTGAGTCACTTAAATACTTCTGTAACTTTTACCCACGGTATAATTATCGTGTGTTCACACTCATTGCACTGCACAAAAATCTAGTGCTGGGTGTGAAGAATTCAAGTAGTGTGTCTTAGTAAAATTCATTTCCCTGGTTAGCCAACAAGAAAACTACTGGTGAAAGTTTATGTTCTTAAAAAGAAAATTAGACAATTAGCTGGGAGTTTGCAATCTGTTTAATCACAAGATGGGCATTAGGCAGCTCAGTATAGTCTTCTCCATGTTGCAAGTTAATAAGAAAGTATATCCTGTTGTTAACTGAAGCTTTATGCAATTACTTCAATATTGACTACAATGGAACTTTATTTCTTTGGGGGAAAAAAACCCAAAACCTTATGCTTCTAGTGGATGAATGATGATTTTTTTTTATATTAGCTACTTGCCACAGTGTGAGATGTGCTCAATAAAAATTAACATATTAACAGAATAATAAATTAATTGAGGGAAAAAACAGTTAGTTTAAAGTCAATGATGCACAGTAAGACACCCAAAAGTCAGGTGAAGTGAAAGTTCGAGTGCACAACCTTACTTACAAATGTCTTCAATCTTCACTGTATGCACGCTAATGCAGTCTAATTACAAGGTCACATAATGTTTCGCAAGAGAACACAGTACAATGCAATGCATTGTTTTCTCTTCATGTGTGGATCTAAGACAACTTGTGCTCCCTTAAAGTCTGTGAGCTAGAGTAAACTCAGGCTTATGATGCCAGGATAACTTCAGCTGTGGGGATTTTGTTCGTGGTGAGGGTTCAAGGGTAGAGGCTGTGTTTGCACAAAGTAGCCTCAGCATCATTTTCTCTTCTACCCTAACTGAAGGCCTTGGAGCAATTTAAATTTCAACCTAAATAAATAAATAAAAAAGTCCTGCCCCTTCCTTCCCCCCAAAAGAAAAACAACAACAACAAGCAAACACATTTGTAGGAACAATAGGGAAGCTGGAATAGAGCAGGAAGGCTGCCTGTAAAGATCTGAAAGTTACACAAGGAGTGATGGGGATCAGATTTTGATGAAGATCTTCCCAATTCAGGATAAATGTGGCTAATTATCTTCAATGTAAGTGTCACTTATAGATACCACATGATAGATAACAATGTAGTTAAACATGAAGTCACGTTTGAAGAAAATCAGTTTGTGTGTTTCAAAGTTTGGCGCATTTAAAATCAGCAAGTCATGGGACAAATTTCACTTTTAGATAGACTCAGACCTTAAAGCCTGCTGTCATTCTAAATATTCAGGTTCTTCCACTTAGCTTTAAGACAAACTCAATTTTGCTGATTTTAAAGTTTCAGATCTGTTGTCTTGACATTGCTTGATTTTTTTGAGTCTCAGTGAGAGCTACAAAACAAGTCTTATTTGAAGATGATTGGCTCAGAAGTTATAAAGTCAATAAAGCAGCTCTGAAAAATGAGTATTTAACTAGATTATACATGCAAGTGCACTGTATTTCTTTTTAAATGTTTCTGTAGTTATAGGCTGTGATAAAGCAAGGTATTCATATGGACAGACCCTTGCACCTGCACAGAGTCCTATTAACTCCAATTGGTCTTGCCCCATGGATTAGCCTACAGGATTGGGGCCTTCATGAGAAATATACTGTACTTGCTCAGTAGCTATTTTCAAATGTTTATAACTTTTTCAAAACAGTTTTTCAAACTGATCAAGGACAATAGTCTTCGCTGAGGGCTATAATCATGCCAAGTTTCAAACTTCAGCTATTTTTGCTGTAGCTCTGCCTAAATTAGTGATGCTACTTAAGCAACATCCCCTCAGCCATTTTTTTTAATTGGGGGGGGGGGGGGAACCCAACTGTGTCCTCCCAACCATTCTTTAAACATATTCATGCTTTTGATTAGAGACCAAATTACAGTTCCAACAGTGAAGGGAGGTTACAAGTATACCACAGCTGAGTGCATTTCCAGATGCCTACACTAATAAATAGTAGCATTAAAGTTGTTCTACAATACAAAAACAAACATGGTACTAAAGTCCCAAAATATTACACTTGTACACGCATGTGTGCACACACAGTATATGCTTCCATAACAATGAAGTGGGGATTTGATGTTTTCCTACTCAAAAAGCAGGTGCACCTTTACTTTGCATACATTTTTAAGATAGGCCCACAGATATTATTCTGATAGAGTAGGTTGAACGCTTCTTTCTGTAATGCGTCATCTGACTCTTCCACACAGCTCTGACTCTGTAACAATGGGTTAAAAGTCCAAGCCATAGTTTCTCTTCTCAGTTTGACATCTGTGCTTCAGGGGTTTAGAAAGACGACGAAGCTGTTCTGCATTTGGTTGGGACACCCTTGAATTAGTCATGGAGCAAACCACTTTAGTGATGAGATAAGTTATTCCTCTGGGGAAGAATATAAGAGTCATTTGTTGGTATGTAAGTAGAGTTACTGAAAGTTCTTATCTGATTGAGAGTAGTAATATAAAAATGTATCAAACTAATCTTTCTGAACTTCAACATGACATTAAAATGGCCCTAGATACAAGTCCCAGCTTTCCTTAACTCCGACCCCCACACCATGTCGGTAATTAGACAATTATGAGCTCCAAATTAATAGTTCAGTTTTCTTTCAAAGCACATGTTTCACCTCTGTTTTTGTTGATTAAGCATATAAATATTTTTCACGGTTTGAAGATGTAAATCATCAGACCCCACAGCATTTTATGCATTGTGATCTGACATTTGTGAACATATGGTAATTACACGGCGTGCTTTGTTTAAAGCAGTTTCCAACCAGCAGCTGAAGCTGTTACTACTCTACAATTGGTTACAGGCTGGGGAAATATTTAGTAGAATACAGTTATGCATTCTTCTTTGTCTTGCATTTTATTCCCTGTAAGCTGCAATTGATCTACGCATGGAACAATGACAGGATATGGCCTTAAGTTGTCAGAAACATCCTGATATTGATTTTGGGGTAAAACTTTCACCGAGTTTAGTAAGTGCGTTGCGTGTAGAGTGATGGCAGGGTATGGTCCCAAATGAACATGAGGACGAAACAATGATATTGGGTGCTTTTAAATGACAGCTTTAAAATAACACGTGATCCCCTCATCTTTTCATCTGCAAACTTTATAAAACCTGAGATAGCAGAGGTTTGATCTGAATTTATTTATTTCAGAGCTGTGCAAGTTCATTTTAAAAAAAGTGTTAGTTTTTATAAAGTAGTATTTCATTTTAACTTGCTGCTTTATCATTGCTGTGATCTACTGTGTCATATCTGAGCACACTAAAGCCATGGCATGTAACCTAGGAGCAAAAGAGAGATGCAATTTAAAAATATATACTATATACTTTGGAAGCAATTTAAGAAGTAAAATAAAAGGCTTGTCTTAAACAAGTACTTTATAGCAGTTGTTCAGCACAGATATTTGCCAGGTGATAGTGCCAATATACCACCAATTCCAATAAATACACCACACTCAAATACAGCTAAAAAGGTCTCTGCTGCAATCTGTGCCAAATTGTTGGCACTCGCTTGAGTAAAGACCACAGAATTTTTCCCCTTGTAACTAAAAGCCTCTGATTGCCAGATGCTGGGACTGGACAAGAGTAGATGGATTACTGGATGATTGCCCTGTTCTGTTCATTCTGTTTGAAGCACCTGGCATTGGCCACTGTTGGAACCAAAGATACTAGGTTAGATGGACCATTGGTCTGATTCAATATGGCCATCTTTATGTTCTTATGTAAAAATATGTTAACTGTTTGTTAGTTAACAGAAAAAAAATACATTTAGCTTGGGGTTGCTAGAGGTTAAAGGCATGTAGCCCCCTTGCAGTTGTCCTACCTGTGCTAAATTATGTACAGTAAGTAAAACAGATTACCAGTTTCATAAATAGAATGGAATTTCCCTTTCTCTCCCCGCTCCGACATAGATTGGACAAATAACAGTTGAATTTTCCCTCTTCCTCAATGGAGGTGGGAGATTAGGCAGTTTTGACAGGAATACTATTTGGTTTTACTAATAGTATTTTATAAAAAGAGAATGACTGGTAACAAGTGTATGGCCCCTTCCTTATTACTCTGTTCCCTCCATGGGGAAAGACAGTGGGGTGGAGCTAAGGAAAGAAAAAGAGCGTCTGATATGCCATATCTTTATAACTGATGGGAACACCAATATCCCAACAATTGGGATAGGAACATACTCTTCTTTAATTGGGATCTTCAGGGAGCTTTGTGCAATGTATGACAAATTGCTATACATTTATATAGCATCATAACTTTTTGGAGATTGAGACACAGATCCCTGCCCCTGGGAATAGGAGAACACCGATAACAAGGGGATGAACATGGCTTAAAAACCCTAGATCTTCATGCAGCAGTGCTACTTTGGCTACCTTGCCAGACCTTATCTTTATATTCTGCTACAGCTCCTTGAACCATCAGCTGGTCTAGGAGACATCCAACTCCCTTACAAATCAGCTAGCAGGAACAAGGAAGACATGTGCCTTCTCTGCTTGATTGACGGACTGGGCAGGACACTTCCCTGCATCAATGAGAACCTGTGTAATGGCATGAAGTGATATTAATTTAGATGGAATATAGGGGCCCACAGAGTCAGTGGTGTTAACGTGACCCCAAAACTGTCCAATATGAAACAGTACTTGGGGTTTGGTATACAGAGAGCTCAGCCTGCTTAGTACCATGGCAATCACAGCATTTAATTTTCTTTTCACCTTTTATTAAAGATATAGAAAACAGCTACATCATTGGAACTGTGAAGTATTAAGGGTCTTTCATTTTAACAGCATCCCTTGCTGTTCCCTTTCCTTTTAGCAGGAGAGAGTCTTTAGGAAGAAAGAGAGAGGGAAAAAAGCCTGTCTGACGGTCTCTTAGGTGGGGAATAACTACCCTTTTGGGAAAAGGAGAAGTTGTTAGTTGAGATGGGGTGGAGCAGCTGCGGCTGCTGTTAGTCTGATCCCATTTTCTAGAACACGATAGAAGGGCTTGTCTTCATGTACAACACTACAGCGGCATGGCTGTACCAGAGCTGTCGCATTGTCATAGCGCTTTAGTGAAGATGCGGCTAGGGTGAGAGGAGAGCTTTTCCTGCCGGCATAGTTACTCCACCTCCCCAAGAGGTAGTAACTGTGCAAGCAGGACAAGCTCTCCTGTCGTCATAGCGCTGTCTACATGGGGTAGGCAGTGGGGGGTTAGGTCGGTGTAACTACACCACCCAGGGGGTTGGATTTTTCACTCCCTTGAGCAACATAGTCATACCGATATAAATCTGTATTGTAGACCTCGCCTAGGGCAAATGCGCACACCAGGGGAGAGACAAGAACAGCAAAAGTAGAAAATGCAGCTTCTGTTTCTGGCATTGACTTTCATTTGCAAAGTCACTGCTAGAGAAACACAGGCCCAGCACGGTCTTATCAGCCAGCCTGAGACCTGGCAAACTTGTACCAGCATTGGGTTGTTTAGGACAGCACTTTTAGCTACTTTTCTGGTCACAGACTTACAGCAGTGTCGCAAAATATATCCTTCTGGCCATCTAAGACAGACAATGGTTAGACAGAAGGCAAAAGGAGAGGGAGAGAAAAGAAATAAAGTGGGGAAAGAAAAGGACTCATGAGTGGGACAGGGTAAAAGTCTGACTTCCCTGGTGATGGTGGAATTCAGCTGCAGCCAGTGGGGAGAGGGTGATGTCATCAGGTCTGGTCTAGTCAGGACATTCTCAGGTGAATGGGTGAAGAAGGTGAGGGGTCACAGGAAACAGTGAGAGAGGCAACCATAGTGGTGAAGCTTGCGCTAGTCACCAGTTTTTCTCTCCAAAGTCTCTTATTTTAAGGATCCCCTCATTTTATCACCCACTTAGGCCTAATTTCTGACCCACCAATTCTGGGTCATTGATTTCCGGTCTCTCACTGTTCTTACCAGGCATAATCTTAACACAGTCCTTGAATTATAGCAATAGGTCTTTTTTGTTGGGAGTAATGCAGTCTCTTTCTCTTTGTGTGTGTGTGTGTGTGTCCCTTTTCCCATCAACTTTTGTTATTATATGTTACTGTGGCATTTTAGAACTTACACTTATTTTTCACAGTTGAGCTTATACTTAGGGTAAATTTGTAAACCCAATTATTACAACAATGGGTCCAAATATCAAGAGCTTAATCATTCCAAAAGCTGCATAAGCACACAAAACTCCTGTTGAAATCACTGATAGGAAGACCTATCCGTGACCTTAAGTATCTCTGTATTCCCTCTCCAGCTGAAGTGGGCAGCATGTATTTTCTAAACTCACCTGTTTGCATGTAGCTGTATTTCAGACCTGTGCAGTACCTGTATTCAACCATATTCAATAAACTAATCTGCAGTTTTATATTTGTAAACATTAGTGGGACTTATGATCCCATTAATCTTAGATTCTAATTATGGAAACATAGTCAGTCATACATTTACTTGCATCACAGTAAATATTTTCTAAGCTAAGATTTCTTGTAAATTAGTTAATGGCTCTTTGCCACAAATATGTTTTAATTGTCATGAATTAAATATCAATTTGAAAACGATAATAAGCAGTAAAAAAAAAAAGAATAATAGGCAGTAAATCTGATCAAAGTCAAATAAATATACTCCTGGTCAGTTCTCAAGAAATAAATATTTAAAATGAAGGAACCAACTTTTTTAGCTTATTATAAAATGTTACTGTTTCATGAGAAAAACTACAGAAATATTATATAATATTTCTGTAGTTTTTCTCATGAAACAGGCTTTAGCTTTTTCTCCTTTGTTCATTTGACATGATTTATAAAGCACCAATAAATACATTCTACTTAGGATTCCTTCTGATTTTGATATTGACTTTCCTAGATGTCTTATTCGCATAGCATGAGTCAGATAAAACAATTTGGTTTGAGTTCAATACAGTGTTGTTTTGTTCTGAAGGTCAACCCAGGATCAGACAGGAGCAGTTTCTCATTATTTCCTGTTGGCACTCCAGTCTTTATTGAAGTCTTTCAAGCATTGTGTGACCTCTGTTTCAATACGTCTCACAGATTTCACAGGCTGTCACTGCCACTCAGACATCACTAACACAGACAACTGTAATGGAAACTGTAACTATGGTGACCACCAGAGAACAAATCCTGGTTAAGCATGCTAAAGAAGAACTCCCACCACCTCCACCACAGAAGAAGAGGCAGATCCTAGTGGATTCAGAAATTAGGAAGAGGTGAGAAGTACTAAAGGGTTGGGAAAGATCAGTGATAAAGTTTGGATAAGACTGCAAAGATTAACTACTGTCATTTGAATGTTTGCATAATTTGGGGAAGGGGGTTTCTGTGGAAAAAACATTCAATATGCCTGTAGTATTGTAATTAATTAGTACCTTTGTTTTTATCAGGCTGATTATGAAGTAGTTTGTACAAGTAGTTCCAACAAATTACTATGATATTGTACTGAATATTTAATAGGTATTCTGCTAATATTAAAGTAATATTATTTTGTTAAGTCAAAGAACCACCACAGATGATAATTTGTAGTACAAGCATAACATTTTCTATACTTAGTGTGGTTCTGTTCTGAAAAGAGTCCTTAGAAATGGCATTGTGGCATTCCACATCAATTGTGGCTCAAAACTTTGAGGAAAAAAACCCTTTAGTTTAAAAAAAAAATAAAAATTCCATGTTATAGTCCTGCAAACTCAGGCTGGAATCTGAAAAATCAGGTTTTATTCTTTTATTCTTTCTGCATCATTGTAGTAATATAGGTCTACAAGGCAAAATGTTGCCCTCAGTCGCACCTGTGCAATCTCATTGTCTTTAGGGTTTGCCTATGTATCCCAGGTGTAACTGAGGGCAGGTTTGGGCACTTCAGTTGGAACTAAGGGTCTTATCCAACACTCATTGAAATCAGTGGAAAGGTTCCCAGTTACTTCAGTAGGCATTGGATCAGGCTTTGTGTTAACAATTGTGTAGATGAAGAAAGTGAAGGAATAGACTTAATACTCTCATACTGTGTGTGCATTGCAAACCTAAAACTTATTTTTGTCACAAAGATAAGCAGTATGATTCTGAATCCTGCAGGAAATTCAGAGACGGTCCAGAAACTCAAAGTCCACTAGGTTGCAAGCCTGTCTAAAGGTGCTCAGATATACAAAACTTCAAGATAGATTTATCTATTGAATAAAAAGGTACCGTTGTTGCAGTCACATTGTGTTCGTTCTTGAAGAGAATGTTTATGCTGTTCCTTCTTTTGCAAAATGTTTTTCGGTACTATTAGATTCCTTCACTGAAATACTAAAATACATTTTTATGAAGATAAAATATACCCAATATTTGTGATCTGTCTTGTTAGATTGAAACCATTGTGTCCTAAGACATATGTGCAAAAGCAAGGTTAATTAGAGAAAAACTTTCCTGTACTTTGACGTCTAGTATCTTCTGAAGATATTTGAAAATTGTTCTTTTCATGGGTCCCAGATATCCATGAAATGACAATGGAATGATGATAAATGAGATAAATTAGTTTAGTTCAGGGGTTCTCAAACTTCATTGCACTGTGACCCTCTTCTGTGACAACAAAAAATACTACAGGGCCCCAGGAGTGGGGACCGAAGCCTGAGCTCATCCAAGTCCCTCCACCTGGGGAGCGGCGGGACAGCCAAAGCCCCACCTCCTCGGGCCAGGGGGCCAAAGCTGAAGCCCAAGGGCTTCAGCCCCAAGCAGAGGGCCTGCAACCTGAGCCCTGCCACCCAGGGCTGAAGCCCTTGAGCTTGAGTTTGACTTTGGCACCGGGCCCCAGCAAGTCTAAGCCAGCTCTGGCGACCCCATCAGAATGGAGTTGCGACCAGTGATGAGCTGCCAGAAGCTGAAGAACTGGTTCCTTTAGTTGCTCCGTGCCTTCGGCAGCAATTCGGCTTTGGGTCCTTCACTCGTTCCGGGTCTTCGGTGGCAGTGAAGGACCCGCTACCGAAGAGCTGCCGAAGGCCCACCGTGCTGCCGGGTGAGTAAAAATTCTTCATGGGAGCCTCCCCAGCTGCGAGCTCATGCAGGACAGACAGGACGGGAGCTCAGGCGGGACGGCCGCCCCTTTAACAACTAATTCCAAACCGGCTTCAAAATTTAACAACCGGTTCACATGAACCGGTGTGAACCGGCTCCAGCTCACCACTGGTTGCGACCCACAGTTTGAGAACCACTGGTTTATTTTAATAATGGATCCTAACTTGTTAAAGTCAAATGAGCGGTGCTGAAAAGGTCATTCTTTTCTGAATCACAAAGCTCTTGCATCTGCTCTCTGAACCGTTTGAAGACTTTATTTTCATGTGCTCATTACTATTAATAATTTAGTAGTGACCAAACATTTTAATCAGCACAGAGGCCCCATTGTGTTGGATACTGTATGAACATATGAGAATCACAGGAAATACTAGAATTATTTAATTCTGAAATTGAGAAAACAAAGAAATTAATTAAAAATTCTTTATTTCTGGAAAAAAAAAATTCTTGTACCTTTCACTTTCTGTCTGTCTGCCTGTTTTTTTCCCAAACTGAATGGTTAAGGAGTTCTCAATCTCAATATGAAGTAAGAAGACTTCTGTTCCTACAGAGACCATCATTTGGGCTAAACAGAGCACCAGTAACCAAGGGACACTTTCCCATCATAAATACTGTAGATCTCCAAGATTAAATGGGCCTCTTTACTAATTTATAGCTATGAACCAAGGTTGCAAGCCATTACATACACAGTATTGGTCCATATTTTTCTTTCCTATTAGCATTCTCTTGATCTCTAATAGTGAGCGTTGAATTGATTAGGACATGCAGACTATGTAGCTGAAGTCAGTGTTTAGGGAAATTATCCCAGAGCAGGAATTTAAATGTTAGCTGGATTATAGCAACTGTTTATGTGTGGAAGCATCTAGTATTACACTAACTGAAAATTATAAAGGGGAGTACTGCTTGTCAACTATGGCCTCTTAAACTAGCTAAAGTATTGAAGCTGACAGGGATACATATTAAAATGATTAATATTTATAAAGAAAACAGGAAATGTTATCAAATTATGAATTGACAAACTATGATAACTTGCAGGCATGGTGCCAGTTCTACAATAAACAGTGTAGTTTATTGATGTATTTTGACAGTAATAAACTAGATTTTTTTTGTTTTGTTTTTTGTTCGTTGAGAGCAGGAGGGGAGTTATCTGTATGTTGCCCTCTCAGCTATATCACTACAGTTTAACCTTTGAAAAACAAATTTGAGAAATTCTGTTCTGTATGTTTTATCTTTTGTTTTTTAAAAAGGAATATATCAGAGTCTAATATATAGTCCTGGAGATATTCTGTAGCTCTCATCTCAAATCATGCCCTAACATAATTTTAGATAAGATAGAGAGAGTGCATTTCAGAATAAATGTACTGTGGTTTCTCATACATACCTGGGGCCAATGTCTTTTCCATTAGTAAACAGATGATTTTTTAATTGTGATCCGATTAGTTTTGAGTTGACACAAACTTAAGTACTTTGCTCCTGCTGAGACAGAGTCCATGTTTATTAACCATGCATTGGTATTGTCTCTCTTGATAATTAATGGTAGAAAATATAATTGAGATATGGAGGAGAGAAAACAGAAAATCTAGTATTCATTATTTTAATATCTTTAACATGATCTACATTGCTTTCAAACTTTTTTTCTACATTGGTTTCTAGGTATATTTTTATGAATGGTAGTTATTACTACATAGTCCCTGGACAAATATTATGTGGGCTCTCATTCAGCATAACTGTGCACTAGTGGCCTTTTAGTGGACTACCTGTATGACACGGACCTCTGGTTGATGAGTAGGAGACCTAGAACTTGCCCACTGATGTACAGCTAGAGGTTGATGGCCTGTGATTGGGTTACCATGTGGGTGGAGGTTGTCCTCTGGCATTTCTACTCGCACTGCCACTAACAAACCCCCTTCCCTTCTTTCCTTCCTTTATATTCCACAAGAGTGTGCCAGAGGAGGAGAACCAGTCAGGAAGCAGCTTTGGAAAAAAGTTGAGAAGACAGGGAAATGAGCTTCAGACAGAAAGAATAATGGTTACTGCTTTGTTGTTTCAGAAGATAAGCAAGATTGTTTCCCACCAAAATCCCCCAGTGTCTCCTGATCAGCA
Source organism: Caretta caretta (assembly GCF_965140235.1). NCBI lineage: Eukaryota > Metazoa > Chordata > Testudines > Cheloniidae > Caretta > Caretta caretta. The sequence continues at coordinate 149,793,912 of NC_134206.1, read as the reverse complement.
TTACTGATTGTTTGGTTAAATCCTGGGCCCACTGAAGTCAGTAGGATTTTTGCTGTTGAATTCCTGGTTGCAGTGAAGTCTAACCTGTGCCTCTATAGGGAATAAAATAAAAAGCATGCAAACTTAATTGCTAATAGAGCGTAAAAGCACACTGTACACTGTTACACAGACCAGCTATAGTAAATGAGAAAGTGTGATGTTATATGGCTTCAACCTACCGAACTGAAACTCCATATACATCTAATAATGGGGAAGAGAAGTCTCAAAAGTCTGGACACTTATCCAAAATATCTGAACCAGTTGAGGACCAGGCCCCATTTCCATCCAAACCTACCTTGTATTGTCTTCTGGGGAGGAAGGACTGGTGGCCTGCTACCTGTTTCCATACTCCCTGGTATCTTTGGTCGATCAGCTATTCTCTTGGATTCACCTTTAGGATAGAGGATGATCAGTGACCTCAGGAAACGCATCTCATTTCTTTGAGTATATTTTTCTTAGGAGTAGCCATCTCTCTCTCTCTCTTTCTCTCTCTCTCACACACACACACTGCAGCAGGGAGAAATAAGTCTCATCTGTGTCCCCAGTTACAGATTCTGACATCTTGGCACCTTAGTTTGGCCCTCCCCTGAGCAGCAGTACAGGGTGGGGTATCTTAGGTGCCTCAGACATTTTTCAGTTCCCGGGGCCACCTATGGTCAATACCAGATGCTTCAGAAGAAGTTATAAGAGCCCTATAGTAGGCAGGTGTGGGCTATTCTGCCCCTCCCCCTTCCCTATTTGGTCTTATCCTGGTCTCTAATAGTTAGACTGGCTTAAACCCTGAAGCATTAAGTTTAATCTTTTTTTCAAAAAAATCAAGTGGATGATGACAGGATATTCTTTATCCATATAAATGTTCAATCTCAAATTTAATCTTGCTAAAATGTCCAGTCCCTTATTGCTAAATTCTTGTCATCTTTGACTTCCACTGGCAATGAATTCTGCAATCTAGAATTTGCCACCTTTTCATTTCATTGACTGTCCCCTTGTTCTTTTGCCATGAGATCAAGAACATCTGTCTGTTCCCCTAGCTCTCTCCTTTATACCATGTATTATTCTATATATGTTCACCAAGTTTTCACAGGGGGTCATTTATTAAAAGAAAGAGCTAGAAAAGAGTCTTCAAGAGTTAGAGGTTTGTGTTGGGCTGAAAAAAGCAGCCAGACATTGAGTGCTTATCTGAAATTTCTGAAGGTGCATAACCATATTGTGTTACTTTCCTCCATTTGCCATACAAATGTGTCCCGTTTCCTTGGGTGGTGTGTTCTTGGGAATAGTACTTCCCAACTGACTCAGCCTCTCTTCTGCTCTTCTAAAGCTTTATAAAATATTGTTGGTTTCAAAAAAATAAAAAAGTATATTTAAAATGAAGAATCAACCTGCACTGGTGAAAGAGTGGAGATTAGAGATGATTGTGCTCTAGAGTTCCTTTCAATTTTTTTTTGTTTTTTTAATTTTTAAATTTATATTATTTTTAAAAGAGTAGAAGGTTTATTTTTAAAAAATAAAATCATGAAGCTGCAGCTCAGGGTCTCCTTGCAGATGAGTTGAGTGTCTCTGTTTCAAGGAGGAAGAATGGGAAGCTTGGCTGCTCCATGAATGCTGCATTTGTGAATTGTGGTGGAGTTGGCTGCCCATCTGTTCCTTTGATAGAAAATACTGCTGGTGGTAGTGATAATAATATCTAGCTTTTATATGCACTGTTCTGAAAGCACTTTACAAAGGAGGTCAGTATCATTATCTCCATATGGGGCAACTGAGGCACACGGAAAGTGCCAGTGTCCTACTGCCACTCTGTCAAAGTTGGGAATTGAATCCAGGTCTCCTGAATCCCAGTCCAGTGCTCTATCCATTATGCTATAAAATGTGTTCTGGTTAATAGGCTGTGGTGTCTCCCCTTTATCCCCAAAAACCTGCTGCTAGGACACATTTGGAGAGAGGTGTGGGTGTCCTTTAACTGACTAATTTAGAACCCAAGAATGATTTGGTTTGGATCCAAGGATGTGAAATGTTCTGTTGTGGTTGACAGGGAGATTTTCTTTAAAAAGAAATGACCTGTCCTTATGAAAACAAAACAGACAGACTGGGGTCAAAAACATACATTAAAAACAGTTAATAGAAATAATTGACTATTGTCAGACAAAACCAAAGTAAATAGAACGATGCATTGCAGCATTTTGGCGGGAGGGGTGTCATTGACATATTCTGGAGTGTGCAGGTCAGGTGCATGATCCAAAAAGAACGTAAACTGTAAACAATATTTTACTCCCTTAAGGCTTTTAAAAGGCAAACCAGTTTTAGCTGCTAAACCTTTCATTTATATGTATTTGTATTATTAATGTCCCTGAATATTGTGTAAAGAAGCCTTTCTTGTGCCACTTGGTAAATTACTTTGTACATTCTATGTAATATGCCCATGCAAAGTCTATTTGTCACAGTATTATTATGGATATAATGACAAACTATGAATATGAAGCAGACAGTCTGTACTTTGAGGAAAGGAAAGGCCTGATAAAAAAGCATAGTTGCTCCATCTAGTGTTTAATATTCAGGGAATGTTAGCAAATTCATATACATTTATTCTTCATATAAACTAGGCTTTTATTTTAAATAAATGTTTTCATGATATATTAAAAGGGGTTATGCCAGACTTTGCTTTTCAGTTCATTCTCTTTGTATTTTCAGCAGTATCTAATATTAAATTTTGTGTTTTAGAAACTAGATATAACTGTTTTCAGAGATTAATTCCGTTAACATATGTTGTTTCAAATAGGCCTTCACTGAGCTGCAAATTGTGTAAACCCTAGCTGTGTGCAGGTTGACAAGCACTTTATCTCCAGCTCTGTAGATTGTTTGACCCTTGTGCACTTGTGTATGATTTAGTGCTCGCTGTTCTCTATTATATAACCATACTTAGCTAGTCTAAAATGGGAGGATTCAGGTGTCTGAAATTTTGCTGGTGTTCCTTGGTTATGTAGTGTTTGTGTGGGCAACGTTAATTAAGAGGAGCAGGTGACTTAACAAAATCGCATTTTGTTGTAAACATAGGGTGCGATTTCTGAAGATTTTCCAGGTGCAAAGCTATGATAGGTGGCTTGCTGTAGAGTAGTAGGTCCAAGTACATATGTAAATCAATGGATGTGACATTAATACAGCTTGCTAGCACCTCACTTTTGCTGTCAATGGCTGAAGATATAAAGCAGCATAACTTTAATCTATGATGACTTCTGGCTGGTTGTCAGATTGATATCTCCCTCATCCTAAAATGCGTGACCTCAAGCACCAGTAGAAAGGAATGACGAACAGGCCCTCTCAATATATGTGCCAATTCAGAGAGAAGTATTGTGAGTAGGTCTCTGATAAATAGGGTAAAGTATACAAATGTAGTGGAGGAGCAGGAAATTAGAAATGGCGACTTGGCTGACACATTGGGAATTCAACCAAGGGCCTCCAGGGCTAAAGGAAGAGCGTATATAGTTTGAACTAAAGAGACAAAGCTCCCTAGATGGGGACTATAAAAACTCATCCCCTTTATGGAGTGTCCCAGAAGGGGTTCTGTAGCACTCACTCGCCATTGGATTACACAGACAGTTACCAGATTTGCCTGTTACTTTGGGGTATACTCATTTATTAGGTTTCAGAGTAGCAGCCGTGTTAGTTTGTATTCACTAAAAGAACAGGAGGACTTGTGGCACCTTAGAGACTAACAAATTTATTTGAGCATAAGCTTTCGTGAGCTACATGCATCCAATGAAGTGAGCTGTAGCTCACGAAAGCTTATGTTCAAATAAATTGGTTAGTCTCTAAGGTGCCACAAGTACTCCTTTTCATTTATTAGGGTTACTCTTCTTGTGGGGGTGGGGTTCTGTAATTCTATCAATATACTGCTTGTGTCACTTGTGTTCTCATATGGAGCTCTACTTCTCCCTTCTACAAGTTCCGTCCCAATGGAGCTATCCTGCAAAACCTAGGTTCCCCAGGGCTGGGTTCTTCCAGCCCCAGAATCAGACGAACACACACACACACATTAACAGAGAGCATCTGAGAGGAGCGGGTTAATCACCAATCCCAAGATGACCCCTTATATGTCCCTGGACTCAGCAGGCTGGGTCGAACAGCACCTCCAAGTTGTTACTCTCACGTGCCATGGGCCCCACACTGGAAGAGAGTACGCCTGAGCAGGCTGGGTCGAGCAGCACTTCCAAGCTCCGACCCTCACATGCCCCTGGACTCAGCAGGCTGGGTCGAGCAGCACTTCCAAACTGCCACCCTCACATGCCCCAAGTTCAGCATTTCCCTATCCCCATTTTCACATTACAGTTGTTCTGGTAGTGACCCACTGGATTAGAAAACACCACAGGATTTTTGGGCACTGCAGGGATCTTTAGCTTAGGTATGAGGAGCGTTGCTGCAGAGAGAGACAGAGAAGCAACCAGCTTAACCATGAAAGTTATTTATTGTCAGGTAATAACCACACAAGGGGAGCCAAACAAACAAAACAGTTATAATATTAAATCTAATTTAAATTTGATTACAAAACTCAGGTTTAGAAAACTATAACTGATCTCGCAAGTCAGGGTCAGAAGGCTGTACCTAAAAAGAGAGAGAGAGAGTGTTAGGTTCTCACCACTCCGTGAAGCTTGAATCGATGGGGGATCCCAGGTGGTGGTGGTAGCTGTGGGTCCAGAGTGCTGGAGACAGGCAGAGCCCCCAGCACGATCAGTCAGGAGAAGATGAAGTTGCAATGGAACTGATACAGATTTTGGATCCAGGCATCAGAGCACTTACTTGCGCATGGGTAGGGGGTTTTATAGAGAGAGAATAGTGGTTCAAGGGAGAAAACTAGATTTGTTTGTGGGTAAACTGATGGCTCTCGGGAGTGTACCAAAGTTATTTTGTTCAGGCTAGACAATAGGAACTGATGATTCCTGGCTATGGGCAGTGTTCCTTTGAGGGAGCTCACAATGCAATTAGGCAGCTTCAGTATTTTGGATACCAATAAAGAATTTATTGCTAGAATTGGTCTGATAACTACTGAGCTGGGTGTGTGCAGGCATGGGTTCATTAACATCTAGAGCAGAGATTCCCCATCATACAGTTCTTTCCTGGTCCCAAAGTTCTGTGTGGTTCTTGCTTTGGAATCTCTGTTCTCCATTCTGTATGCTAATAGGGATGCCTTCCTGTCCTTTCTTTGATGCAAATAAGGCTAGGGGAGTTTCCTTAATCCTGTTACCCTGGGTGTAGGTGTGTCTTCCACTACCTTTTCATTGCTTTTTGTAAGTCTTTCTTCTGATTGGCTTTGGTTCAAGCAGAAGTGGGAAGGGGGACAAAGAGATAACAAGACACAATATTCAGAGGTGCTGTATAGAAGTGCCCTTTCTGCCTACACTATTTATCACATATACTAAAAATACCCGTTGTTCGTTCCCTTACACTGGTGCTTGAGGTCACCCATTTTAGGATGAGGGAGATCTCAATCTGACAACCAGCCAGACATCGTCACGGATTAAAATTATGCTGCTTTATATCTTCAGCCATTGACAGCAAAAGTGAAGTGCTAGCAAGCTATATTAATGTCACACCCGCTGATTTACATATGTACTTGGACCTACTACTCTACTGCAAGCCACAGATTTTCACTGGGCCTCAGCTCAAAATGGTTGCATATGCACTTCCATGGCATTCACGTTATGAGCCTATATGTGTGGAAGTTTGAATAGCTCATGCTCATAAATTCCCAAATGATCTTGCAATTTTAATGTGCCTATACATACAGTGTAACTTTCAAAATAGCCCTCATTTCCTGCACATAAATAAATAAATGCTTAATACAAAAGGTTGGCTTCTACAAAATGTTTTTGAAAATCAAGACCATAATATTCCTTTAAATAAACCAATGGCAATCTCAGTTTAGACTAAAAATTGCCTTGCCTTGTTGGAGATAAGGCATTCAAATTTGACTGTCAAGTGATTTAAATAATTTTGCTTTATGGGCTCAGATACTCCAGTGACGATGCATTCAAAATGTCTGGATAGATAACTGTCGGACCATATTTTCTTAATTGTTATTACTTGTTATTTTTATTATGATAGCATCCAGGAACCTAAATCGGGATCAGGGCTCCTCTCCTCTGTGTTCAGTGCTTTACAAGTATACAGTAAAGGCAGTCTCTTTTCTGAAGAGGTTAAAATCTAGATTAAGACATGACACATGTGGGTGTAACAGACAATTGAAAGGAATAGGCATGGAGGAGAGGCTAAATGAAAAATTCTATAATTCATGTATTTATGTGCACAGGTAGTTTTGAGTCATTCAATTACTTTTTTGACTTTTGAAATATCAGTAAACAAATGATAGATATTGAAGGTCGCTGCTGGTCATCTACCTAGTCGTCATCAATTGGCAGTTTCCTGTAGGCATCACAGTAGATGTGGGTCTTGAAGAAAGATCTGGGAGAAAGGGGAGAGATTTTACTGACTAGCTCATAAAAGTGTGCTATGCATAAGAAACAGCATAGAAGAAAGTGTGAAGATGCTTGTGGGAGAGTAGATAAATGGGATCAAGGCAGAGTTCGTGAAATTGAATTGGTGTCTGAGAGTCATAAGATACAGAAGTAGGTAAGTAGAAAGGAACTAAGTTGTGAACTGCCTTAAAGGTAAAGTTTGTATTTGATTCACTGGAAGGACTAACACCAGGTGACACGGTTAGAACAGAAGGCCGGGAGCGTGGCCTCAGCAGCAGAGTTTTGCACAGAGCTGATAAGTGGTAAGGTAAAAGGGACAGAGGTGAGGATGGTTGAGAAAAAGGAGTTGCAGTAATGAAGATAAGGGATGGTAAAAGCCGATACGAGATTTCAAGTGGTATAGATAGAGTGTAAAGGTCAGATCTTCGACATACTGTGGAGTAAGAATCCCCAAGATTTGAATACAGCCAGGCTGTGTTAGGCTACAGAGAGAAGGTAGAGTAAAAGACAGCACCTTGGTTAAAGGTGGTGGCATGGAGGATGACAGACACACATTCTGCAGCTGGAAAACCAAAGCATGTACACTACTTAAGGGAAAGAATTTCAGAGACAATAAATTACCAAGTTTTTAAATATATGCCAAGCAAAAGCCCATTTTAAAGCCAGAGAATTATTTAGAGAAATTGTCTGAAGTGATTTGATTTTGGGTTCTATAGAGCAGCTGCTTCAGTCCCAGGGCTTTTAAATCTACATAGACTCTCCCTGCATTCTCTCTCCACCTGTGTTGGCAACAGCACTGGAGAGGGAATCGAATCTTTAACCTATTGTGTAGCGACTAAATCAGCTTGCAGCTTCATGACTCCTCCAAGCTTCACAGGAAATTAGGTCCCTACACATAATAAAACTGGTCCTAAATGCACCTTCATTTTGAACTCCTCTCTTTCTGAATGAGAAAAGGTGAATCAGTGTTGCAGGGAATAGTGAAGAAATAAAATCCATTTAAAAAAAAAACAGCTATAAAACAAAGTACTGAAAAGTCTGTGGGGTGGGAACACAGGGAAAATAATTCCACATGGTACTAAATTTTTAATTTCCCAACTTTGCACAATGTTGTTTTTTTAAAGGTCAGCTGACTGGTAACTAGAGCTAACATAAATCAGTGGGGAAAGACTCCCTCCCTCCTTCAGACTGTATCCTTCAAATCAGCTCAGTAGGGGGTAGAATCAAACCTTTGTGGTATGAATGCTACAAGTGCATCTATAAATTGTCTCCTCCCTAATTGAGACAGTAGGGGTTTTGCAAAGCTTTTCTTAGCTGTGAAAGTCATTCTTTGCATATTTTACAAAAGAAGTCAGCTCATAAATCTGGAAACCTGGATGCAAAAGTGGAGTTGTCTGTTCAGTAGACAGATTAGTGTAAAAAAACTAGGAAGCATTTGTAGGTTTACAAAAGGGCTCCTAAGTTTTACAGTTGACAGTTTTATGTGGTATCTTCTGGAATGCAGCCTACTTAGAACTTCTGTTTCTGACGGCAATCACCACTTTTTTTCATATTTAATTCATAATTCTGGTTGAAACACCTGGTATAACATCTTTGTTGTGGTTGTTAATTTTAAAGGTTTTATATCTAAAGAAAAAATGTCTTTTATTTCTCTATATCTTAGGTTTGACGTCGATACAACAGAACTACACAGTTGGATGACCCGCTCAGAAGCTGTACTTCAGAGTCCCGAGTTTGCAATATATAGAAAAGAAGGCAACCTGTCAGACCTCAGAGAAAGAGTCAATGTAGGAAAATATACTCTCATATTTGTTTCTCAATTTGTATTAATTTTTCAAAGTACTTTCAAAGTCCAAATCTAAAAAAGTTGAACTGTAGATTGGCAAACACTGATTGACCATACACAGCCAAATTTTCAGAATTGCTCATTAATTTTGTGTGTCCCAGATTTTGGCTGGCAGCTTGATATATGTTGTGCCTGAGGTGGTGTTGACCCATACATCCAAGTCCACACACTTTTAACTTGTACTGCAGATTGGTACAAGTCTAAATAAAAGCAGAATCAAGCTTTATATACAGTACCTTATGTATACAACCATACTGCTACTCTTTTCATTCTAGTATTTTTATGTTAGTATCACATATTAACAAGCAAAGTCATATTATACTGTATGTAAAGGAAGATCCAGTATTTCTTTCTAGTCATAGTGTTCTAGTAAAGATCCCAAATATTAAAAATCGTATTGCTCAGCTGAATTTAAACAAGTCTGGCCATGGTAGCATGGAACACTTGAAAAATTATTCTTTAATCTCCTACGGCCTCAGTGATGATTTTGCAGTGTGTAAGCATAACTGTGTGTGTGTTTTTCACACACACTGAATTTAGTCTGTTAAACACTACAATATTTGAATACTAGGAAATAATTTGATTTTTGAAAATAGTTGCAAAAATTATCTGCTTTATTCTGAGTATGAGAAGGAGAAATCCATGTCTAGCTAGCTATTACACTCAAAGCCCATGATATTTTACAAATGTGTTGGTTTAAAAATTAACAAAGATAAATTCTTCCTCCATGTACTGCAAATGGAACAAGATTACCAACACTAAATCATTTCTGCTATATGTTTGTCTTCATGTCTGTCTCTCCATCTTAAATCAGCTCTGATAAGATGAAGGAAATTGAATTTCAGCCCTTAAGAAGTATATATTCAAAAGTTTCTTGTTATCTCACTTACCTTGCAGTGGTTTGTGTTTAATCAGTAGTCTCCATAGCAATACTGGAAGAAAGCACTGAGTAGTTTGCGGTATACTGAGTGCAGCTCTCTGATACCACCTGCTCATCTTTGTGTACTTGGAAGTAATACTAATAATTATATGGTAAATGATTTTACTCTGACCATTTTCTATCTGCTCCATGAAATGTGCACGTATTAAAAACAAAACTGGCGTGATACATGCAGAAGATATGATGGATGCAGGCATTCAGATACTAGAGTGATGGGGACAATTTAATTCATAAAGAGATAGACACTTTTGGAGTGCTTCACACATTATACTATTGGGTTTTTTAAATAATTGAAGGTTCCTTTTGTTTCCATTTTTAGGAGCATAACCATCTCAAAGTTGGCAAATTAGCTCTTGCCCAGACCTTTGTAATTATTCTGAACACTTGCACACTCAGATACCCTTAGTCAATAAGATGTTCCCCTTCCTAATATCAGTTTTATAATACTTTATAATAACCTTAAGGGATTCAGGAGCCATGGTTTGTTCACTTCCCTCCTCCTTTCCTTCCTGTGCTCCTAAGGAGGCAGTGATCTGTGTCCCTGCAAGTGAGAGATGGAGGTAGGTGAACCCCAGACCTGCTTCTGCTCCCAACTGGGGTTCCCAGCAGCTCTTGCCCCAGACTCTAGTCGGGCTCCTATACTTGCTCCTCTTTTGTTGATGGTGAGGCAGAGTTTGGGGGTGGGAGGCCAGTAGCAGCGCCATCTTTTCAGATCTTTGCCAAAAAATGTATATGATTACATGGGAATGTGCTGGATTGGACTCAGGCATGGTCCTCCCCTCCATTTTGGTCCCCCCAGATACTGTAACATTGGAAGTTGGGTTCAAGGGATTGGAGACAACCGGATCTTTCAGATCTTCCATAGATGACCTTAGAAAGTGAGTAGTAGCATGATTGAGAAGCTTGTTTCCAATTACCTGTGCTGGAAAACAGTGCAGAAAAATCTTTTTCTGAGATCAAAGATCAGGATGCAGGATAGAAAAAAAATGGAGGACTTCCTCTTCTAAAAAGAAATGGGAGAAATAACAAACATTATTATCCCATGTTAACACTGAAAATCTTTTTATAAAGACCACAGCTGAGTTAGGGTTGGAGGAACATCTTTATTTTTAAAAGTTTACATTTTGCCATGAGTAACTGCACATTTAAGGGTCTACAAGTTGCAGGCGCCAAAAAGGCTCGACCTCCTTTAGTCAGTATCAATATAGGTGAGATAAATAAAGTGGGGGGTAGCTCCCTTCAATGGACTCCCAGCCAGCCAGTTAGCTGTAAAATCCCTCTTGGTAGCTGTTTTAAACCCTTTACAAGTAAAGGAAGTAAAGAAGTCCCCCAGGTAAAGAGAAAAGAAAAAGTGGGCACCTGACCAAAAGAGCCAATGGGAAGGCTAGAACTTTTTAAAACGGGGAAAGAAACTTTCCCTTTGTCTGTGGTTCTCTGGGCTGCAGAAACATGGAGCAGCAATGCTATAAGCAGAAATGCTGTGTAAGGTTTGAACCAGGTATGAAAAAGTATTTTCCATACCTAGAAGGAAAAATTTGGATAGGGAATGTTTAGTTAGATGCTATCAGGTTATCTCTTTATTTTGGCTTTTGGATCTCCTCTGTGCTAACCCCAGATGCTTTTGTTTGCTTGTAACCTTTAAGCTGAAGCCCCAAGAAGCTATTTTGGGTGATTAATTTTTTGGAATTACTCTTCTAAAATCTATCAAAAGCCTAAATTCCAAATGTATTTTCTCTTTGTTTTTTATAAAATTTACTTTTCTTTAAAAAAACAAACAAACAAAAAACCAGGATTGGATTTTTGGTGTCCTAAGAGGTTTGTGCATATGCTGTTTGATTAGCTGGGGGTAACAGCTAATTTCCTTTGTTTTCTTTCTCAGCTCTTCCCCAAAGCGAGGAGGGGGAAGTGAAAAGGGCTTGAGCATACCCCACAGGGAGGAATTCCCAAGTGCTCCTTCCTGGGTCCAAGGGGTTGGTTTTGTTTTGTTTTTTATTTGCATTTGGGTGGTGGCAGCATTTACCAAGCCAAAGTCAGAGAAAAACTGTAACCTTGGGAGTTTAATTCAAGCCTGGAGTGGCAAGTATTAATTTAAGAATCCTTGTGGGCCCCCACTTTCTGCACTCAGAGTGACAGAGTGGGGATTCAGCCTTGACAACAGGGGAAACTTTTAAAGATAATCAGTGACAGCTAGCGGCTGAAATCTGTACTGGACACTGCTCAGCTGCTGGTAGAAGTAAAGTCAGGGCAAGTTTTTAAAAAAACAGATTTGAAAACCTGCCTGTACTTGATTTTTTTCAGACACAACATCTCTCTCCTTGGAAATGGAAGCAGAGGTGGGAAGTGGCAGCCAGCACCTTAAATTAACAAGAGCTTTCACAGCTGCTGGCTGCCAGTTCTCACTTTTATTTCTGTGGAAATAAGGGTCAGAACAAGGCAAAAATAAGATGATGGGGTATGGGCTGCCTGCTGAAATCTGCATCTCCAGAGTCAAAAGTCAGCTATTGACTAGGACTATTTAATTACAAATGTTAAGACAAAAAAGACAAACATTATAGAAATGATGATTCAATGAGGCTGTCTGTATATATTTATTATACTGTTACACACACACCTGTAAATGTATATAGGTATGCGTATACATGTGCATATGTACATACACACTTGGTTTGTTCACACACAGAACAGAGAGAGATTATGGATCTGATCCAAAGTCCACTGAAGTCAATGGGTATCTTTTTATTTTGGCCCTATATGGCACTTTATCAAGAATACATGGTTATGTGGTATGAAGGTTTCATTATGGGATGACCATATAAGTAATGTACACAATCTAAAATGAATGCCAATAAAATCTTTTACTCCATTCCGCCCCTTCATGAATTCTGTATGTGATGTCTACATTACAGAAAACAATTTTAGCAATGCTTTAAAGTGTTCCTTGTTCAGCCATAATGACAGGTTCCTTTGTTACTGTGAATCTGAATGTATAGGGCTTAGGTGAAGAAAACAGTGAAAATTAACGAGATGGAAAACTTCTGGAAAAAAGAAGTCCAAGGCTGAGAATATATATCCATAATTTAACAGTAAAAATCTTTACAATGATGTAGTTAGTGAAGAAAATAACATTTAGAAGCCTGAAAATTCAGAGTTTAAAGTTAAACTTACCAGAAACCCAAACTTTAGCAAGTATGGGAGAGTTCACAAAGTACAATGCTCAAACCACTTAAGTTTAGCTCCTTCTCAATCTCAAGCTCCTAAATTATCTTTTTTCCTTTTATAGCTGCCTTTTATAGCTACTTTACAGATATGCTGTGTTTGGATCAAAACGTTTTTTAAAGAAGTTGAATTCTGTAGCTTAGGACTTGTCTTTGTACGCAACACTGTACATTCACACCTTGGCTTGCCATGCACTGACTGACTGTAGACAAGCCCTAGGATTTTGAACAGAAACTCTCATTGTGCAGCTTGCTGCTGGTGTGTCAAAACTGGGAATCAGACAGCAGCGATTTAAAATTTGTTTAACATTTCCATTGTAGACATGGTAATGCTGCATGTAATGATCTTGGATAATTGGTTACCAAATAAAATCATATGATTCAATAGTAACCTCCTAGTTTTGCAGGATTGGGCCTGCCTGGTGGAGAGTGGAGAATGACTCCCTACATTGCTATTGACCAAATCAAGGATTTTTAATTTTTAAAGTGTTTTTGTGAACAGTGCCTGACATACCGCTGTATAATTAAGAATAAAGGATTTTAAATGTTGGTTGTGATCAGATGAAGCTATTATATATGAATAAGATACTGTAGTCTGATATTCTACTTTGATCAGATTAGCATGAAGCGGCATGAATCGTTGTCTCACTGTATGGGTATAGCATGTTGTGTAGGACTGAAGTGTTCTACTGCTGACTAGAAAATAGATGCTCATGGTTTTTGCTATTATCACATATCTTTTAAAAAGCCAATAAAGTACTTACAAAAATAACCACACAAAAAGAGGACTGTCAAGTAAAGTTGACTGGAAAAATCAGAATTTTTCTTGCATTTCAAATTTTCCATTTGAAACTCCAGTTTTTCCTGTAGGAAATTTCAGAAGTGTGGGACAAGTGTGTTTTTTGCTTACTTCCCAATACTTACTGTTTCCCAACTTTTTCCAGTGGCACCAGCTGGTAAACAGGAATGAAAAGTGGGAAGGCAAGGAAAAAAAAAAACACATTTCACTTTTAGAAGTAACATGTTCACATTTAAATTTTAACACACTACTTAAATGTGCAAGTGTTACTGTTTCTCTCAGTCACACTTTCAGTATTTTGTTACTGATTGCCAACTGGCAGAAGTTGGAAAACAATAATAATGCATGGGAAAGTAGGGTTTTCCACACTTTGACTTTTTTCACAGCTTTTTCCAATTGAAGAGTAATCAGAAGGTGAGGCAAAATTTTCATTTTAAAATAGAAAAATGCTTAAGGATATTTTCCCACAAATGTTTTGTTTCCAAAATGTTTTATTTTTCCAGAAAAATATTGAAAGATGAAAAATTGATTGACAATATTTTTGTGTGAAAAATATAGATTGTTTTAAAAAATAAAGCCCTATTTTCCAATGGAAAAATCTTTCCCTCAGAAAATGTTTGACTACTGCAGTTGTTAAGGTTCTGATGTGTAGCACTCAAAGATTTGGAAATGCCAAAATTAAGGTTTTCTGCACAACCTTAACCTCAAACCACTTGTGTAGTGAATAAGCCTTGGGTCCAGAAGAGTACTACCTCAATCATGACAGAAGATGAGAAATGCATAATGAATGAAGGAGGGTTGAGAGGTAAATGAGAGGGGTGTTGACAGGACCCCCTGCCTTATTCAGTGCAGGGATGGGTGATGCACCATTTATGAGGCATGGGGAAATAAAGTATGAGGCTAATCATAAATATTTAAAAGTTATTTCAGTCACTGTACCCTGTTGAGCCTGCAGAATTAATAATGATGGGACCTGTGGAAAAATGTGATCATGTATTTAAAAATAATCTCAAAGTATCTCAAAATGCATACACACAAGGGAGCAGAATTCATGTTGTGTAGGCCACCTTTACTTTGGCATTTCCAGACTTTTGAATGCAACCTTAACATTATATTTATCAGCTTTTTGTATGGATACACATGCACATGGGGGGGCGGTGACACACACCCCACTCACGTGGCAATTCTGTCCATGTGAGAAATTAATACATGTAGTTCCTCAGTTCATCATGCAACTTTGACTAGTTCATCTACCCTCTGCTCCTTAATCCATCACTTATGCGACTTGTCCTCCCCCCCACACCCCCCCAGTCAGCTTTTAAAAAGTCACTTTAAAAAACAATCAGCCTGCCAAGATGATGACAATCATTATTATTTATTTGGATTGCATTGTCACTTAGGAATCCCCCCACCCAATTGTGCTAAGTACTGTACATATATCTAATGAAGAGAAAGTCCTAGGAGTTTACAATCTCAGAATAAAATAGACAACTGGTGGATATAGCAAGGAGCTGGGGGGAGCACAAGGTAACAGTGGGACAATACTAATCAGCATTGATAAGCAGCAGTAAATGTTTGCTGCTTTTGCCCCCAAAATACTACCTCTATTCAGGACCTCGAAAGGTGAAATTTGTCTTGGGCTAGTGACATGTTTTCTATAGATGTAAAAATGTAAGAACTATGAAAAGCCTGTTATCTTCTGGAAACAGGAACTTTTTATCATATGGAAGGGGAGTTTCTGAACTTTCCACTGGGACTCACAGTATTTGTGTCTGGCCTTGGAAGGTTCAGGATCACAGACTTAAATGCCTTGTCATTTTTATGCTCAGAAAAATCAATATTCTATATATAAATACATAAAAATCTATATAAATCATCTATATATAGATTAGATTAGAGTAGTTTTTATGGTTCCTTCTGGGCTCTTTACAGTTAGACCAATGGTAACTACATCACCTGGCTTTACAGGCGGAGTGAGACCAAAAAAAAAAAAAAAATCCCATGTCCATTTTTAAAGCTCTCTAAAGTGCATTTCTACAAAAGTTTTTCTGTAATTTATGTGGCACACAACACATGACGGTGTGGTATGAAGATTTTATTTGTACATGTTAGGAATGACTCATGCAAGCCATGAGTGAGTAATGCAGTCATCTTAAATTCATTCTGATAAAACCTAGATACCACATCACACTATCATGCATCAGTCCATAACTTCTCTCTGTGCGTATAATGTACAAATAAATGTATAATAAAACATATGCTTACCAAAGTATTCCCAAACTTAATTCCTCACTAAATATCAATTCTCATCTTCATTTTTTAAGATACATTATTTGCACAAAATTAAATTGATACAAGTATTTTCTATAAAATTTGCACATTGTTACAGTGGACGTTTAAAATTATTAAAATGTATGATGAAATACCTATTATAATAGGTAGCAACTATGTGTATATATAATTCACAATAAAACATAGAATGAGATAGTGGTAGGCCTTGGGTATGTGTGAATAGGACTGTGTGAGGCTGTGGAAGGTGGCTCTCTGAAGCCCCAGGCCTGGTATAAGATGTTCACAGTTAGGCTCTATCTGCTACATTAGCATCACTGAGGATTTTTGCATGGTCAGATTCTGTCTTTGTATATCCCATTGTAGAATCAGGGCTTAAATTCATTTTTAAAATATACATTTTTACTTTTCAATTTCCTTTTTTTTTTCCCCAAGCCATTCATTTTGATACAAAAATATGCAAAATCCCCAAATTTTCAGGTACAGTGAAAAGAATTTTTCTCAAAGTCCATTTTTACTGTGTATGATTCTGTGTTAGCATGATGATTTTGAAGTGAGAATCCATTTTGAATTAATTGGAGGCATTTTGAGCATTGCTGTTGTTAATTCACCCACTGGTAGTTGTGATATACATTAGGTGTTTTCTCAACAAAACAGTATTGGTATTACTATTTAATGCACTAATTATCTCTGTTAAAATAAATGCATTTTAAAAAGAGATTTCAAGTCCAGTATCACTTTAAAAAGTGTGTTTATATATACTTATCTATGTAAATAAGGAGTGTAATGTTAGTCATCTAAATCTATACTTAGGTATCAAAAGCAGTGGCCTAATTTATTTGGCTTCATTGCAAGTTGTGAGGGCTCTCTACGCTTTTTATAGTCAGGCCCCTTAGAGTATGTCTTCACTGCACGTTCAGCGTGAGTGATCAGCTCCTGGGTGGGACCAGCCACACTGCAAAGTCCAGCTTGGGTTACTGTGTTCTCACTGGTGCTGCACTCACCTGTGTGAGGCATTAGGACTTCTGAATGTATATCTCAAGGATCTTTTGTGATGCAGTAAGATGAGCCTCTCTGATTATTTCCCACTGAATCTTGGTAGAACTTGTCTGACCTTCTGGGCACATGGGGAAATTGTTGGAAGGCATTGGAGAACTATCAGCACTTGAATAATTATCCTGCATCCTTCTGCAACATGGGCAGGTTACTAGCCTAAATACAAGCAGATTGTAAACCATACCCCAGCTATTGCAACTAGCCCAGATTGAAAACACTACTAAATTTGGGGAAGAAGGTTTTGTGTGTGGCTGAGCGGGGGCTAGGGACAATACTTGAATAGAAGTTCTAGTTAATTCAGCAGTGAAGTCATACTTTAAATATACCTAAATACGGATTAGGATGTCCAACTTTAGCCATGTAAGTTTGAAAAGGTTGGCTAATACATAGTAAGCAAATAAGTCAAAGCCATATGGGATGAATCCTGCAGTGCTCTGAGCAATCCTGTGATGGGCTATGCACCCTCCACTCATATCAAAATCTGTGGGAACTGAGGTCACATAGCCCTGTGAAGGATCAAGTTTAATATTTCTCTATATGAAACCTATTGAACAGACATTTTTTTTCATTCTCTGATCCTGGGTTTTGAACAATTCGGATTCTATATATAAATACTTGTGTGTTGTTTGTCTATAAAGTACCTACATGTGTTGTTTATCAAATAATCTTGTCATGCTTGCACGTAGAGATTTATGTATTCAACCTTGCTTTCCTAAAGTTATGTGGCCAGAAGCATAGCCAACTTTGTGTGATTTGTTCTGTTGCCAAGTCAGGAGGTTAGCCGGGCGATTTTACAGGGTAAAAAGATTTTGTGGCCGTAGAAAATGTACAGATTAATTATTTGGTGTCTTCAAAATCTCTTTCTAAATTCTTACCTTTCCTGTCATGCTACAGGCCATCGAACGAGAAAAGTCTGAGAAGTTCAGGAAACTGCAAGACACCAGCAGATCAGCGGAGGCCTTGGTGGAACAGATGGTGAATGGTAATGATATGGGGGTTGAATTAGATGATAATCTTAGGGATGGAATAAATACATAAGAATTCTGTTAGCAAAGCACTTTCTGAATGGAATGGTAAGTTAATTTTGCTTTATATTTTTGTCACTCTGTCTGGAGTGACCCACCACTGAGAGAGCCAGTTTCAGGTCACCTTGTTAGAAGACAGTACAGAAACCCCAAACTGACTGTATATTCTATAATTAGATTTCACCAAGCCAGTAACAAATGTGCACTCCTGGATTAGTCTTACCATGGAGCCACAGACAGTCCCCTTAGGCTCTCCCGCCCCTCTTTACCACCCAGACAAGATGGACTTTGTGATGAAAGGTTATTAAAAGAAAAAATCACCTCACATTAGGTTACTCCCAACCTCAAAGGCTCAGTCACCCGAGGTCAATGGATACTCTGGATCTCACACCAAAGACAACACTGACAGCCAATTTCTCTAGTAAACTAAATAAAGGTTTATTAGCTAAGAAAAAGAAATCGGTTATTGAGAGGTTAAAACAGGTAAAATACATTAACAGTTGAGTCAAAGTTTGTAAATCCAATATGACAGCAGAGATGTAGTGATGGGATCTTGGGCCATTTATTCAGTATTCCACCCTGTTATAATCCAAAACAGTTCAGAGATACAACATCGCTCCCTGGATCCATTCTTATAGCAGTTTGCCCTGGAAAGCAATCTGGCAAGTATCTCCATCTCAGCATGGACTTTTTGTCTGTTGACTAAATGCAGACTGTGGATTTCCCATTGTTGAACACTATGACCCATGCTTTGAAGTTAGTATGCTTCTTCATTTACAGTTCCAAAGCTTCAATTCTGTTTGATGGGCAGGCCAATTACAGATGCATATATAATGCATTTTGTTACAGGAATCCAAATAATCTTTCATTCGTTTTCATGAAGT
Source organism: Caretta caretta (assembly GCF_965140235.1). Lineage (NCBI taxonomy): Eukaryota > Metazoa > Chordata > Testudines > Cheloniidae > Caretta > Caretta caretta. The sequence goes on along the minus strand of NC_134206.1, from coordinate 149,775,355 downwards.
TTAAACATCAAGCAAATACACCTTTGATCTAGGATTATCTAATTACAGGGTATACATAATGTAACAGAAGACAACAGAATACAGATAGGTGAAAACAATACAATCAACATCTCCTTTTGATCTCTTTTAACAAGTGAATTGGCTTGAACATGCTATGACCTTTTAGCATTTCTTTGATATTCAAGCATAAGTGAACTGCCCTATTGCTCTAGCCTGAGCTGTTAGAATCACAATTTTCTTATTATTTTTAATGTTAGAGCTATTCATTGGAAAGGGGTGGAAACAAAAACAGAACTTTACCACCATGAAAGGAAATGTAGCAAACTATAATGCTCACAATAGTGCACTATGTGTTGTTAGTCAGTTCTGCACAGAAACTAGGATTAAAATCTTACTTTCTGACTATATTAAACTTTTGAAGAGACCATAGTTTATTTGAAATTATTTCAGAGAGCACGAGCCTTGAATATAGTCACAATTCTTAGACATTTTGAAAATTAATCATATCTGATTATATGGCTTTTGCAATATTTTATATCGTAGCAGAGAACAGAGAATTCTAATTATACTTTGGAAGAGATTTCTGTTATTTAAAAATTCAAATGTAATGGTTTATCCAAATTTCAGATTAAAAAAAATCTTATTTTACTTTGTAATGGGGTTCACTCACCATTCTGGCACCTCCTGCTGGTTGTCTTGGGAATTAGCTCTTCGGGTAGTGCCACACCACCATCACTCCTGCTCTAGGACCCATGTCTTTCCAAGGACAGCAGCATCCTCTTCAGCGACACTGCCCTCTGGCCGTGCCTCACACTGTGCTCCCCACTTCCAAAGGACCTGAAGTCTGCTGTTCAACCACTTCCTTTAGTGGCTATTGCAGTGAATTGTCTGGCCACTTCCTCATGGCCCCAGCATCCTCTTTGCCCTTGCCTCAGGGCCTCAGCCTGCAAACCCCAGCAGCCAGCCAGGACCTCTCTCTCTCCTGGTCCCTGCTCCCAACACCCTCTCAGCTCTCCAGAGACACACTCCTTCCTCCCTGGGCTTCCAGCAGACAACTATCCTCCTCTGCAATTTCCTTTTTATATGGGCCTCCTTGGCCCTGATTAGCTGCTCCCCTCAGCCCTTCTCTGATTTGCTGCCTCCTTAGGACTCTATTAACTCCTTAGAGTCCCATGTGGGGCAGAAGCCCCATCACATACTGATGATTGAATTTGTCAAATTTCCTGTTAATTTCCAGACTTGACTGATATGTTGTGAGCTTTTAGATTTTATTTTCTAGGAAAAGAAAAAGGTTTTATTGTAAAACAGGAGAAATATACACTGAAGAAAAATTGCAGTGGTATGTGTTTTGAGTGCAACTTGACAAACTAGAACCAGAAATTGTCATCTTCGTTACAGCAAATAATTCCCAGCACTACAATAAAATCTACAAACAATTCTACTAGTAACTAGGGGCAGATTCTGCTATGCTGACCCACCTTAATTTGTGGATAGTCCCACTGATGAAATGGAATTATTTGTCAAATATGATTATAGTAATGAAAATAAGGAGGGCAGACTCTGGACCTAAGTGGGTTGAATGTTACGTTCCTCCTTTACTACCATTTTCATACAAACAAAATATAAACAGCTTGCAACTTAGTGTTTGCTTAAGTATCTCAGTTTAGTGTTCATTAGTTACTTTATTATGTAGTGGTTGAACACGGTAAATTAAATATTGGAAAACAATAATGACAATAAACAGGCTTTCTTAACTGTGGTTCTCAACAGTACAAGCAAGGATGCAGTATCGTGGAGGAAGCTGTTAGACAAATGCTTACAGTCAAAACTGGCAGCATTAGAAGTGCTGAGTATCCACATCTGCCACTATCTTGTGGATCCATAGCTCTTCCAAAATTTTGGGCCTACACAGTGCAGGTGCAATAGAGCTGACCTTCAACAAGTTCAAAATTAGTTAAGGAACTAACTACTAAGGAACTACTACCAGAGAGTGGAGTGTAAAATGGAATGGGTTGCTATTTGAAGTTGCAGGCTTTCTTTAATTGTTATGATAAACAGCAGAGAACTTAACTTCACAAGTGAATAAAATACTAAATTGCCATGCTAACCAAATGTCAATGAGCCTAGGTAGTTGTGGAGTCACCCCAGCATCAGTGTATAGGCACAGTACCTCAAGCAATGGCCCTGGCCTGCCAAGTTGTCATAGATTTCAAGGATAGACAGATTTTAATGGTCTCATTCCTAAACACAAGGAGCAATGCAGAGGAAAGTCTGTGAGGCAGAACCTCAAGAAACTTCCATCCTGCTTGGGACAGAGTCCTTATCCTGACCTTTTCCATGGTTGGTCATGTACAAAATATCTATAGCAGATTTTTCTTTTAATTGGTATTAAAAATAATCTATTTGGCCTGGAAGAATACTTTCCCTGGATTGTGCAAGCCTTGTAAGGCACTATTTGATATGTGCACATTGAGCCAATTGAGTCAAGAGTCAGGTCCATGTAGTGCAGATAAGAAAATATAAAAAATCTCCTTCTTCTATTTTGCCTCATGGCTGGGAGGAACAGCACTGCACTTGACTGCCCTGGTGACAATTCCATTTGCATTTTTTTGCTGTCTACGTTTGGTTTCAGTTGGAGAACCAGTAGCCCCAGGAACTGGTATTATGACACAACCACCTCTTTGTTCCAAAGCCTAGGTGTCAACTACACTTAGTATCAAACAGACAATCACTTCCATCTGAAATTCCCTCTTGTAACTTGTGATTCTCTGTTCCCCTCTTGCCTCCCAAAATGGTGCATGCATGCGGCTGATATTATGATGTAGTAACTCTGGTTATGAGGTCATAGTGAGAGGAAGAGGTCCAAACTCACTTCTGGCTTGGTTCTTTCATTAATAAGTAATATTTATTTATGATGATATGCTGTTTGGAGGGAGGACACTTGCCACTGTTGCTTAAAGTAGCAGCAAGGATTGTGCATAATTGTTGAAGGCGGCCCCTTAAAGACAGGATGAGGTTTCCCAAATATCAGTCTATCGGAAGGAACGTGTCTTCCCACTAGGACTTTGGCACTGAGCATGCTAGCTGTGGATCAGTGTAACTGAGCGTGGCCCTTTCAGTTCTTCTGACCTCATGCTTTGCATCATGACAGTCTTGTTCCCAGGAGTACATGACTCCACCCTGGCTAGAACAACATCTTAGTTGTCTGTGTAAGAAGGAACTTTCCCTTACTGGCAATTTTAGAGGGGCAAGTACCCTTTTGGAAAAGGGAGCCGCCTTCACAGCTGTTCAGCCTGATATTTATGGAACTTCCACATACACCACAGCTGCAAAGGCAATTCCAAAATGAGTAGAGTACAGAGTAAATAAGAAGTGCAATAATTACCAAAAGGTTAAAGTGTAAAATGAGATAAGTATTCTCAGCAGAGGAGAATTAGACAGATTATTTTAACTAAACTTTTTCACTTGCTGTGAACAGGAATATGTGGCAAAGTGTTTAGTATTATATCTTGAGTAGGGGGAAAGTTAACTGTCATATGCAAACTTTTGGAATTGTAAGTACTGTGAATTTTCTATCTGTCTAAATCTTCCAATTCATTATGAGTTAATACATTTGGTATTAAATAGGATTACCTCCAGACTGGGATTGAACAAAAAACAGAAGTTTACCTCAACTCTAAGCATAAATCTCAAATTGTGTTAAACATGTAAACTTTTTAAGATTCAGAATAATTCAGATAAATTCCCCCTCTCTCTCTGTGCCTGTTGTTGAAATCCATTTTGGGACCAGCACCTAAACTATCTGAAAATTTCTTATAGATTGTTTACTTCAAATTTTGTTAATCTGGAGTTCATTCAGAATCAAAGGTGGGACTCATAGATTTTTAGGTCAGAAGGAACCATTGTGATCATCTAGACTCTGAGCATGTGGATAAGACCTGCCAGGCAGAAACCTGGGAAAGAATTTTCTGTAGTAATTCAGAGCCCTGCCCAGCTAGTGTCCCATCTCCAGCAGTTGGGGATTTTTGCAAATGGCAGTCATCGATGGGCCACATGTCACTGTACACAGTCCCATCATACAATCCCCTCTATAAACTTTTCAAGCTCAGTCCTGAAGCCAGTTAGTTTTTTTTTTTCCCCATTGCTTCCCTTGGAAGGTTGTTCCAGAACTTCACTCCTCTGATGGTTAGAAACCTTTGCCTAATTTCAAGCTTAAACTTCTTGATGGCTAGTTTATAGCCATTTGTTCTTGTGTCCACAATGGTGCTTAATTTAAATAACTCCTCTTCCTCTCTGGTGTTTATCCCTTGGATGTATTTCTAGAGAGCAATCATATCTCCCCTCAGCCTTCTTTTGGTTAGGCTAAACAAGCCATGCTCTTTGAGTCTCCTCTCATAAGGTAGGTTTCAGAGTAACAGCCGTGTTAGTCTGTATTCGCAAAAAGAAAAGGAGTACTTGTAGCACCTTAGAGACTAACCAATTTATTTGAGCATGAGCTTTCGTGAGCTACAGCTCACTTCATCAGATGTATACCGTGGAAACTGCAGCAGACTTTATATACACACAGAGATCATGAAACAATACCTCCTCCCACCCCACTGTCCTGCTGGTAATAGCTTATCTAAAGTGATCATCAGGTGGGCCATTTCCAGCACAAATCCAGGTTTTCTCACCCTCCACCCCCCCCCCCCCCACAAATTCACTCTCCTGCTGGTGCTAGCCCATCCAAAGTGACAACTCTTTACATAATCAAGTCGGGCTATTTCCTGCATAAATCCAGGTTTTCTCACATACCCCCCACCCCCATACACACACAAACTCACTCTCCTGCTGGTAATAGCTCATCTAAACTGACCACTCTCCAAGTTTAAATCCAAGTTAAACCAGAACATCTGGGGGGGGGGGTAGGAAAAAACAAGAGGAAACAGGCTACCTTGCATAATGACTTAGCCACTCCCAGTCTCTATTTAAGCCTAAATTAATAGTATCCAATTTGCAAATGAATTCCAATTCAGCAGTTTCTCGCTGGAGTCTGGATTTGAAGTTTTTTTGTTTTAAGATAGCGACCTTCATGTCTGTGATTGCGTGACCAGAGAGATTGAAGTGTTCTCAGACGGGTTTATGGAAAAGAAGCCCTTGAGGAATTCCACCATGATTTCAACAATTTCCATCCCACCACCAACCTCAGCCTGGTCCAGTCCACACAAGAGATCCACTTCCTGGACACTACAGTGCTAATAAACAATGGCCACATAAACATCACCCTATACCGGAAACCTCCTGACCGCTATTCCTACCTGCATGCCTCCAGCTTTCACCCTGACCACACCACACGATCCATCGTCTACAGCCAAGCTCTGTCATACAACCGCATTTGCTCCAACCCCTCAGACAGAGACAAACACCTACAAGATCTCTGTCAAGCTTTCTTACAACTACAATACCCACCTGCAGAAGTAAAGAAACAGATTGATAGAGCCAGAAGAGTTCCCAGAAGTTACCTACTACAGGACAGGCCTAACAAAGAAAATAACAGAACGCCACTAGCGGTCACCTTCAGCCCCCAACTAAAACCCCTCCAACGCATTATTAAGGATCTACAACCTATCCTAAAGGATGACCCAACACTCTCACAAGTCTTGGGAGACGGGCCAGTCCTTGCCTACAGACAGCCCCGCAACCTGAAGCAAATACTCACCAACAACCACATACCACACAACAGAACCACTAACCCAGGAACTTATCCTTGCAACAAAGCCCGTTGCCAATTGTGCCCACATATCTATTCAGGGGACACCATCACAGGGCCTAAGAACATCAGCCACACTATCAGAGGCTCATTCACCTGCACATCCACCAATGATATATATGCCATCATGTGCCAGCAATGCCCCTCTGCCATGTACATTGGTCAAACTGGACATTCTCTACGTAAAAGAATAAATGGACACAAATCAGATGTCAAGAATTATAACATTCATAAACCAGTCGGAGAACACTTCAATCTCTCTGGTCACGCAATCACAGACATGAAGGTCGCTATCTTAAAACAAAAAAACTTCAAATCCAGACTCCAGCGAGAAACTGCTGAATTGGAATTCATTTGCAAATTGGATACTATTAATTTAGGCTTAAATAGAGACTGGGAGTGGCTAAGTCATTATGCAAGGTAGCCTGTTTCCTCTTGTTTTTTCCTACCCCCCCCCCCAGATGTTCTGGTTTAACTTGGATTTAAACTTGGAGAGTGGTCAGTTTAGATGAGCTATTACCAGCAGGAGAGTGAGTTTGTGTGTGTATGGGGGTGGGGGGTATGTGAGAAAACCTGGATCTATGCAGGAAATAGCCCGACTTGATTATGTAAAGAGTTGTCACTTTGGATGGGCTAGCACCAGCAGGAGAGTGAATTTGTGGGGGGGGGGGGGGGTGGAGGGTGAGAAAACCTGGATTTGTGCTGGAAATGGCCCACCTGATGATCACTTTAGATAAGCTATTACCAGCAGGACAGTGGGGTGGGAGGAGGTATTGTTTCATGATCTCTGTGTGTATATAAAGTCTGCTGCAGTTTCCACGGTATACATCTGATGAAGTGAGCTGTAGCTCACGAAAGCTCATGCTCAAATAAATTGGTTAGTCTCTAAGGTGCTACAAGTACTCCTTTTCTTTTCTCATAAGGTAGGTTTTCCATTCCTCGGATCATCCTAGTAGCCCTTCTCTGCACCTGTTCCAGTTTGAATTCATCTTTCTGAAACATGGGAGACCAGAACTGCACATACTATTCCAGATGAGATCTCACCAGTGCCTTGCATCATGGTACTCCTACTTCCCTTTCTCTACTGGAAATACCTCGCCTGATGCGTCCTAGGACCGTGTTAGCCTTTTTTCATGGCTGAATCACATTGATGGCTCATAGTCATCCTGTGATCAACCAATACACCCAGGTGTTGCTGCTCCTCTGATAAATCCCCACTTACAGCAAAAATTGTTGTTGTTAGTCCCTAAATTCATGATGTTGCACTTTGCATTATTAAATATCATCCCATTTCTATTACTCCAGTTTACAAGGTCATCCAGATCTTCTTGTATGATATTCCAGTCGTCCTCCATATTGGCTATACCTCCCAACGTTGTGTCAGTTGCAAAGTTTATTAGCACAGTGCAGTCTGGAGGAGATTCTGGTGAAGCTCCAGAGAGCCCAAGGTTTCAACAGAGCAGATGACCAGCGCTCTGTAGACAGAGTGCCATGATTAAATACTTCCTCATTTCCCATTAGCTACATCATCACAGTGGCAGGAAGTTGAGTTTAGAGAACATTTTTTGGATTTGGCAGAGACAGTTAGACTGGGGCCTGGAAGGAGGGAGAAATATGTGGTTGATTTGGAAGAAGAGATGCTTAATTTATTTAACTTTTAGAAGCTTAACAAGATGGAAGCTCCAACTCATTTGTGGTACACCTAATACTATTATGGTACCCAATACACAATATGTTCCTTGCAGAAATTGTTCAGTAGTATGATGTGATTACAACAATTTATCTTCTATTCTTATAAGATCATGTACTAGACATCCAACAAGTTAATTTATATTTATTTAAGATTTAGACCACTGGTGAAATTCATGGGCAGATAGGAAGGTGAAGAATTTAAAACATAAACCAGACAAAAATCAAAGGGTGGAAGACATCATAAGAGAGATGAGAGACATCATAAGAGAGAAATGATCAGGGTAATGATGAATACATGTCTTAGTTTGTTTTTCTTTACTTTACTTCTTTGTTATTATGGAACAGAGGTCAGGTGGAGAAATAGGAACAAAAGAGTGGTGGAAAGGAAGGAATGGGAAGAGGAACACTGGAGGGAAGGATGGAGTATAGGCAGTCTGAGTATAGCAATAAAGGGATAGGAATAGGTTGTGGCACACAGCCAGTCAGGAGATAGAGAATAATGTTCAGAGAAAAAAACATTCTGTTGTCATCACTAGTGTCTACAGACGTCAAGGTGCTTCACTCCCACCTGACGCTTCAGGCAGGAAAATGCCTATGACGGTGATGGGAATAAGAAAAGGAGTACTTGTAGCACCTTAGAGACTAACCAATTTATTTGAGCATAAGCTTTCGTGAGCTACAGCTCACTTCATCGGATGCATTCAGTGGAAAATACAGTGAGGAGATTTATATACACACAGAACATGAAAAAAATGGGTGTTTATCATGCACACTGTAAGGAGAGTGATCACTTAAGATGAGCTATTACCAGCAGGAGAGTGGGGCGGGGGAGAAAACCTTTTGTAGTGATAATCAAGGTGGGCCATTTCCAGCAGTTAACAAGAAGGAACAGTGCGGGGGGTGGGGGTGAAAATAAACAAGGGGAAATAGTTTTACTTTGTGTAATGACTCAACCACTCCCAGTTTCTATTCAAGCCTAAGTTAATTGTATCCAATTTGCAAATGAATTCCAATTCAGCAGCCTCTTGTTGCAGTCTGTTTTTGAAGTCTTTTTGTTGAAGAATAGCCATTTTTAGGTCAGAAATCGAGGGACTAGAGAGATTGAAGTGTTCTCCGACTGGTTTATGAATGTGTTAATTCTTGACATCTGATTTGTGTCCATTTATTCTTTTATGTAGAGACTGTGCAGTTTGACCAATGTACATGGCAGAGGGGCATTGCTGGCACATGATGGCATATATCACATTGGTAGATGTGCAGGTGAACGAGCCTCTGATAGTGTGGCTGATGTTCTTAGGCCCTGTGATGGTGTCCCCTGAATAGATATGTGGACACAGTTGGCAACGGGCTTTGTTGCAAGGATAGGTTCCTGGGTTAGTGGTTCTGTTGTGTGGTGTGTGGTTGCTGATGAGTATTTGCTTCAGGTTGGGGGGCTGTCTGTAGGCAAGGACTGGCCTGTCTCCCAAGATTTGTGAGAGCGATGAGTCGTCCTTCAGGATAGGCTGTAGATCCTTGATGATGCGTTGGAGAGGTTTTAGTTGGGGGCTGAAGGTGACGGCTAGTGGCGTTCTGTTATTTTCTTTGTTGGGCCTGTCCTGTAGCAGGTGACTTCTGGGTACTCTTCTGGCTCTGTCAATCTGTTTCTTCACTTCAGCAGCAGGTGTGTATTGTAGTTGTAAGAATGCTTGATAGAGATCTTGTAAGTGTTTGTCTCTGTCTGAGGGGTTGGAGCAAATGTGGTTGTATCGTAGAGCTTGGTTGTAGACAATGGATCGTGTGGTGTGGTCTGGGTGAAAGCTGGAGGCATGTAGGTAGGAATAGTGGTCAGTAGGTTTCCGGTATAGGGTGGTGTTTATGTGACCATCACTTATTACCACTGTAGTGTCCAGGAAGTGGATCTCCTGTGTGGACTGGTCCAGGCTGAGGTTGGTGGTGGGATGGAAATTGTTGAAATCATGGTGGAATTCCTCAAGGGCTTCTTTTCCATGGGTCCAAATGATGAAGATGTCATCAATGCAGCACAAGTAGAGTAGGGGCATTAGGGGACGAGAGCTGAGGAAGCGTTGTTCTAAGTCAGCCATAAAAATTTTGGCATACTGTGGGGCCATGCGGGTACCCATAGCAGTACCGCTGATTTGATGGTATACATTGTCCCCAAATGTGAAATAGTTATGGGTGAGGACAAAGTCACAAAGTTCAGCCACCAGGTTTGCTGTGACATTATCGGGGATACTGTTCCTGACAGCTTGTAGTCCATCTTTGTGTGGAATGTTGGTGTAGAGGGCTTCTACATCCATAATGGCCAGGATGGTGTTTTCAGGAAGATCACCGATGGATTGTAGTTTCCTCAGGAAGTCAGTGGTATCTCGAAGATATCGCGAGTGCTGGTAGCGTAGGGCCTGAGGAGGGAGTCTACATAGCCAGACAATCCTGCTGTCAGGGTGCCACTGCCTGAGATGATGGGGCGCCCAGGATTTCCAGGTTTATGGATCTTGGGTAGCAGATAGAATAGCCCAGGTCGGGGTTCCAGGGGCATGTCTGTGCAGATTTGTTCTTGTGCTTTTTCAGGGAGTTTCTTGAGCAAATGGTGTAGTTTCTTTTGGTAACCCTCAGTGGGATCAGAGGGTAATGGCTTGTAAAAAGTGGTGTTGGAGAGCTGCCGAGCAGCCTCTTGTTCATATTCCGACCTATTCATGATGACAACAGCATCTCTTTGGTCAGTCTTTTTGATTATGATGTCAGAGTTGTTTCTGAGGCTGTGGATTGCATTGTGTTCTGCACTGCTGAGGTTATGGGGCAAGTGATGCTGCTTTTCCACAATTTCAGCCCGTGCACGTCGGCGGAAGCACTCTATGTAGAAGTCCAGTCTGTTGTTTCGACCTTCAGGAGGAGTCCACCTAGAATCCTTCTTTTTGTAGTGTTGGTAGGAAGGTCTCTGTGGATTAGTATGTTGTTCAGAGGTGTGTTGGAAATATTCCTTGAGTCAGAGACGTCGAAAATAGGATTCTAGGTCACCACAGAACTGTATCACGTTTGTGGGGGTGGAGGGGCAGAAGGAGAGGCCCCAAGATAGGACAGATGCTTCTGCTGGGCTAAGAGTATAGTTGGATAGATTAACAATATTGGTGGGTGGGTTAAGGGAACTACTGCTGTGGCCTCTTGTGGCATGAAGTATTTTAGATAGTTTAGTGTCCTTTTTCTTTTGTAAAGAAGCAAAGTGTAGCTTGTCTAATTTTAGTAAAGTCCAGCCACGAGGAAGTTTTTGTGGAAGGTTGTTTTTTTATGAGAGTATCCAGTTTTGAGAGCTAATTCTTAATCTTTCCCTGTTTGCTGTAGAGGATGTTGATCAGGTGGTTCCGCCGTTTCTTTGAGAGCATGTGGCACAAGCTGTCAGCAAGCTGTGTGGTTTGTAGATTGTCATGGATTTTTTACTTTCAGTCCTTTTGGTACGATGTCCATCTGTTTGCATTTGGAAAGGAAGATGATGTCTGTCTGTATCTGTACAAGTTTTTTCATGAAGTTGATAGATTTCCACTCCATACGGCTAAATGCAGTGCCTTGCATAATGACAGGTTTCAGAGTAGCAGCCATGTTAGTCTGTATCCACAAAAAGAAAAGGAGTACTTGTGGCACCTTAGAGACTAACCAATTTATTTGAGCATAAGCTTTTGTGAGCTACAGCTCACTTCATCGGATGCATTCAGTGGAAAATACAGTGAGGAGATTGATGAACACACAGAACATGAAAAAATGGGTGTTTATCATGCACACTGTAAGGAGAGTGATCGCTTAAGATGAGCTATTCCCCCACCCCCCAAAAAAGAGCAGATCATGCATTCCCTTCTTTTAAAATGTTCTCAACTTTAAAAGTCTGCTGGCAAACTGAAAGAGTGAAGCAGGGTGTGGGGATTTGTGAGTGGACTCTTGATTGTTATGGTGACTTAGGATAAAACACCTACTGTATCAAAATGAATACTCAGTGAACTTCTGATGGGTTAAAATGATTGCAAAATCAATTTGAAATGAAGCAACACTTAAAGTGCTACCGTGATAAGGAGGAAGTTTGTTAGTATGTCTCATTGAAGTTGCCATTCCAAATATCCTTATGAGTTGTGAGCTCTAAAAAAAACAAACAAAAAAACAGAGGTAATATTGCATTATTCTATCTTGGATCCACGGCTAATGATAAATAAACTTGACAAGGTAGACTTCATGTTAAATGACAGTCCCAAAGTAGTTGCATATAAGATGCTATATAATTAAAAATATTCTAATACAATTTGTTATGCACGGTACACAAGGTAATAAAATAAATGGATGCACTTCAGGTAATGATCTATGTCTTCTGGGTACAATATATTTATCCACTGAGTATATTGGGGTTCTTTAGAATATGAAATGTGACAGGATTATGATTCATTAACCCTGAAATTTTAGCATATTAGTACTGAATGGGTTTTGTATTGCTCATTGTACATGATTATCAATTTTTTTTATATACAACTCCCAGAAAATAATAACTAACAGGGAAATTGATGTTAACAGTATGGATGAAAAGGTTTTAAACATTTTTAGACTGAAATAAAATAAACACCATTCATATAATCATAGAATCGTAGGACTGGAAGGGACCTCAAGAGGTCATCTAGTCCAGTCCCCTGCAGTCATGGCAGGACTAACTATTAACTAGACCATCCCTGACAGGTATTTATCTAACCTGCTCTTAAAAAATCTCCAGTGATGGAGATTAAACAATCTCCTTATGCAATTTATTCCAGTGCTTTAACCACCCTGACAGGAGGTTTTTCCTAATGCCCAACCTAAACCATACTGGGCAATTAGGGTGCCCTGTAAAAATGGGCACTCCAGCAGAAATCCGCTGCAGGGCAGCGGAAGTCCGGAAACCTGTCAGAAGCCACAGAGTGGGCAGGGGAAGCTCCAGCGCCCTGACCTTGGTCCCTGGCAAAAGGACTGAGCGGGTGGTGGAAGGGCAGGTGCAGGACAGAGCCCCAGTGTCCAGATCCCAGCTGCAGCCCTGAAACAGGAGGAGCTCTCACTCCCTGCCATGGCCTCAGGGCTGGAGGAACTCTCACTCCGCTGTGACTCCAGGGCTCTGGCGAGTGGACAGAGCTTCTCCAGTCTTGGGGGCAGAAAGCACACGAGGGGCTGCAGTGTGGGGGGGAATGGGGCAGGACTGTGGGTGAAACGGAGACCTTGGGTGGAACAGGGGTGGGGTCACAGGAGAAGGGGCAGAACATGGTAGAGCCGTGGTTGGGGCTTCAGATGGAAGGGTTGGAACAGGGGCTGGACCTTCTGTGGCCCAGGACCCCACGAGACCTTAATCCGCCTCTGCCTACAGTCACAGGAGAAGCCAAAGGATCCCTTTACTGGTCTGGGAACATGAGTACATGAGACACAATGTTTGGACATAAGTTAATAGAACTTTACTAACTTGGGAATTTTCAGTGTATTTAAACAAGTTGAGAGGGATTGGGGACTCAAGGGAGGATAAGAGGTGTAAGGAGCCCTCTGGAGGGATCTGTTGCAATCAGACCCTAGCCTGGAATATACGACTCTCCAATCCTAGAAGAAAATATGACCGGAAAGAAAACTGTCAGTGAACCATAGATAGTCCAAGGCTGCAGCCCCCATGCAATCATAACTTTGGCCTGAAAGCCCACTCCAGTGTCAAATTCATAGCAGTTAGAAGACAAAGCTAGTAGTAAGTATTTTTCAATGACCTTCTTACTTATCCCAAATGAAATCACAGGCAGTGTCCACCGGACCCAGGGGTAGTTAAGGATGTAGAGTCAGGGACCTTGTACCTTCTTTTACGGTTCTCAGGCATTTTATGAATGTATTGCTACTCAGAATTTATGTCCAAACCTACAGGCAGGACAGAACTAATTGCTGAAACAAACCATTTAGTTTAGTTTAGCATAGCAAAACGTGTACCTACTACTATACTATTAGTGCATTTGCTTCTGCTACTGATGAGTTTGTGTCCATATGTTGATCATTTAATAAAAGTATCCATTCAGACTCCATGTGCAGGATCATGCTACCCCCTAATTAGCATTAGTCACATGCTAATTAAACATGAACACATGCTAAATGAAGTTGCATACCCAAACCCACTAATGCCAAAAATGCCAGGTAAAAAACACTGATGCATCTTGTTACTTGGTTCCAGAAGTGTACTAAATGGATTTACGTCTCCTGCCTTCTCTCCCTCAAGTGGCCACAGGAAACATGTTCAGACTTACAGTTTGGCATACCCCAAAGTACAGCTTGACATCCTCATGCTCTCCCAAACTCTTCTTCTCTCCCTGATCCAAACACCAAACCCTGTCTGCTCCCTCTCCCAAACACCATCCTTTCTCTTGTAATGTGTTTGTGAGTGGACTGTACCACAACAGTGACTGTAGTAGGACGAGAGCCTGAGACATAAGCCCTTGTATCAGAGGCCTGGGCTAAAGTAGGCAAGTTAAGTTGTGAGCAAGAGGCAGGCCCTGCTCACAGAATCTGGCAAGAACGGGGTTGATACTTCAGAAACACCTTCCTAAGTAGTGCCAGGCACAAGAATATACACACAAACAGAAAGGTGGTACACCCTGATACCAGCACATTCCCCAAAGATAACAGGAACATGCTTACTCAGCTTAAGGATAAGGTCAGGATGACAGCATGAGGGATAGAGATGTTTTGATCGAACCTACAGGTACAAAGCAATGGGTGGCAACCTGATAGATCAGGGGAAATACATAACTTGTTTGTATTGGTGTATAAAGATGTATCTCAGAGGGAGTGTCTTTGGCCAGCCGAGGGGGCAATTCCCGCCATTCACTGAGCCGCATCCATTGTCATGGGCATACCTGTGCTAGTATAACTGTAGACATTGATCCAGGGAGCTAGGACTGTGCTTCTTTGACAATAAACCTGGCTGGGTGCCTTTGTACCTTAACGGAGCTTGTGGTCATTGGGCAGTTCGCTTGAGCTGTGCCAGTTATCTGCACAGAGCTGGGATAGCACACAGGAGAACACCCACCCACCGCTGAACATCTAACCACAGTGACAACTTCTGAATTGGAGAGTTGGCCAAGCAATGTAGGGCTATTTAGCAGCTTCTTACGCCTATAACTCCTGGCTTGTTTTTCAAAATCATGCAACATTTGCTTGGGGGGTAAGAGAGGAAGGAGTATACCAGGAGCAGAAAGAGACATAGCCTGTGGCACTGTTGTACTCCAGCTACTTTCAATTGTTGGACAGCCACTTTCCAAGTGGAGTTCAATACAACAACCAAGAGTTGGCTCCAGCACAGAGCATGCCTGAGAACCAGGGAGCTGCACACAGACACTGAGCAGCATGGCAGAGAATCCAGCCAAAAATATTGTAGAGTAGAAAAGTTTAAGTCCTAGGAAATTTTAACAAGATTTGTAAAGTGTTTTTGTGTATTCCTAAGAATACACAGAAACCTTTTTAGAACAGAAGATCTCTGTAAATTATTAATTTGCATTGTAGTAGTGACTGGTGCCCTCAACCATGGATCAGGACCCCATTGTTCTAGGCACTGTACAAATGTATCTCAACAATTTAAAATTCTATGAATGTGTTTACATACTTGCCTTCTGATATCTTAATTATTTTGTAACCATAATGAGGGAATTTTTGGGTGGAGGATGGGGCAGAATGCAACATTATTATATCTTATATTTCTCTTCAAAATAAAAAAGATTAACATACTCCAGATATACCAAAGCCCACACAGGCCTGGAGAAACAAGCTATGGCTTTGAGAGATATAGTTACGTTGAAGTTTAGGTTTGAGGCTTCTGTATGTGGGGAGGGATAGCTGAGTGGTTTGAGCATTAGCCTGCTAAATCTAGGGTTGTGAGTTCAATCCTTGAGGGGGCCATTTAGGGTTCTGGGGCAAAAAGTGGGGATTGATCCTGCTTTGAGCAGGGGGTTGGATTAGATGATCTCCTGTGGTCCTTTCCAACCCTGATATTCTATGATTCTTACTGATGTATAGCCTTTGTGTTTGGAAAGATCGAGGGGGGAAAAGATATTTTATTATTTTGATGAGCTGAAGACTTTTGTTTCTGCAGAGTTGGCCCGTAGGGATAGTGGTGAGCTTGTTATTAAAGATGTGCTCTCAAGCTCATTGATACTACAATTTGATTAACTCTGACTTCATTATCTGTAGTATTGCTATGTGTATAATTACAAATCATGCCAGCAAGAAGTACATATGACTGTTCACATTAGAGCTTTTCTCTATCTGATATCTGTATAGTATCTGATATCATAGCCTCCTGATATCTGTAGTAAATATGAGCTACTCAAATTAATGATATTACTCTGATTAGTTTTGAATTGATGCCTACAGTGCCAAATTTCAGAATAATTATAAATTGTGCTAGGGAAAACCCCTTTGTTTTACTTTTGATTCCTATTTTGTTCAGTGTGAAATCCCAGGGCTGAGCTCTTTTACCTCATCACTGCTCCAAGTAACTTTATTGCAATTGCTAAACTAAGTATTTTTGCTTAATATGCCTTGTTTCAATAATGGTGAATGCTGAATTTATGTGTAGTATGTAATATAGATGCTAAGCGTAGAATTTTCAAATACACAAAGTTACTTAGGAGCCTAAATCCCATAAACTTGAAATTAGATTTTTGCTCCTAAACTATTTGGACACTTAGAAAAGCCATCCCTAAGTATTAAAATGTAATTTCAATCAAGACAGAGTTTTCCGAAATGTAAGTTTAAGGCATTTTATTATTTCTCATAGTAGCTTTAATTATTTCCGTGTGCTGTATCTCTTCTTTCTGCTTTATTCCTATTATGGAGCTATAATCTATTTTGATTCATT
Organism: Caretta caretta; assembly: GCF_965140235.1. Lineage (NCBI taxonomy): Eukaryota > Metazoa > Chordata > Testudines > Cheloniidae > Caretta > Caretta caretta. The sequence goes on along the minus strand of NC_134206.1, from coordinate 149,759,039 downwards.
CTCATAGTAACAGCAATATCTTGCCAGCAATTTACAATAGATTTTAAATGCTCTCTCCACTAATATATGACAGTCATACATTTATATACAGAAACTGAGTTGTTAAATTCTTTCCCTGCTTCTTTTTTGTGACTTAAAGATACATAAGTATTGAACTTTTTTTTCTTCCTTTCTTTTTAGAGGGCCTTAATGCTGACAACATCAAACAAGCCTCAGAGCAGTTGAACAGTCGCTGGACTGAGTTCTGTCAGTTGCTGAGTGAGAGACTGGCGTGGCTGGAGTACCAAAATAACATCATTGCCTTCTACTCCCAGCTGCAGCAACTGGAGCGGACAGCAATTACTGCTGAAAACTGGCTGAAAGTACAACCTACATCAGCAGCAGATCCTGCTACAGTAAAGATACAGTTAGAAAAGTGCAAGGTTAGAGGCTCTTTTCCAACCCTTTCATTATTATGCTTGATATGTATTTCTACATTTTGTCAGATGATGGTTGCCAGTTTTTCATTATGAGAGTGGAAAACAGTCTTTATATCTTTCAAAACTAGGTATTGTCAATACCCAGTCTATGAAAGTTAGCAATGATGAGTGTAAAAGGACAGGAGGACACAGTGTATGGAGGTTAAAATTAAACATTTAGTTCTTTTCAGCAAATAACTAATGCTTGTTCTGCTGTACTTTTAATTGATATTAGATGTTGGATGGTTATAGCCATATGACCAGAACGTTATGCAATATCTTAAGACCATTGTAAGGAGGAACTTAATTTACTCATTAATGTTTGGTCAATAAAAAGAAGTGCCTGTTAAGGCTTGAAAAGTCAGCTCCTTGAAGTGACTGATTTCCTTGGGTAATTTAATGGTTTGTTATACTTTGCTAGTTTGTCCTCTGATTGCAACCCTTCTGGCATTTGGACTTTTGATACAAGTTTAGCACACCTTAATTAGGTCCCGAAGCAGCAGAGCACTTATACATGCGTTTAAGTGTTTTGCTGAATAAGGGCCTTATTGTAGAACATTATACATACTTATGGAAGCAATCTGAAGGTTGTATTTTCACAGATGAGTTCATGACATAATTTTAAAGCAACATTTTTTTATTGATACAAGGAATTTCATAGAGCTGCCTTCTATTCCTGCTATATCTAGCAGGATTTCAGTTTTGCTAACATATGGCTAGCTTATGCCCTGCATGCCATTGGGCCATCCTAGAGTTCCCAAGAGTAATGGAGCCTGACTCAAGAAGAGTTCCCAAGCAGTATTTCCAGTGTGTGTAGTGTATCACAGTGAAGCCTGCCCCTTTTTATGGTCCTGGACAGCTCTGTAGGTGGGGATACTAGAATCATGTCATGATCATTAGCCTTGCCCTGCTGACCTCTTTCTGGCAACTGGCACCAATAGGGGCCATAGAGGGGAGCATAAAGGATATGCTGATTTAGGATTCTGGACAGCCCTTGTGCATAGGCACAAGTGTGGAGAGCTCCCTACACATCCTGTATGTACATTTTTTTTTTAATTCATGTACTATGTTCCTGCTTCTGCACTTTGTTAGACCAGATTTAGTTTGGTGTCACTTTATTGAAATCAGTGCAGTGGCGAATTAGGCCCTATTTATGTATAGATTTATTTATGACTCTGACTCACTCTAGACTAATGCTCATTTCAATAACTAAAGTGTTTTTGGTAATTATAAATCTCCACATTAATGAAGAATTTATCATAGAAGGTAAGTTGAACCACAACTCTCCTAAACTGTAGGCATTGTTTGAAAACCAAGCCCAGAGCAGATATGTTTTTTTGTGAATGATTTTTTTTTAATCTTTAAAACACCAGTCCAAATTCTCATGTCTTATCTCTCTTAAATTATGAGATGTTCAAAATCTGGATGCAGACCTGAAATTTCCAACTTGAGTCTCTCTCCACTTTCTAGGGAAGCTCAGCCAATACCAAGATATTTTCTCTCCTCTTACACGGACACCAGCATAGTCACCTTTTAAAAAGTGGATAATGGTCAACAGTTACCATTTCATAACATGTCAAATTGCACAGTTATTTCTTATTCTCAGTATAAGAAAGTAGTTTTCATATCCGATACCACAAATGAGTAACTGTTACATTTGACTTTTTATGGTGACCACTCTACAGTGAAGATTGAGGGACTTCACTGAGCGTATTAAAATTTGACTGGACAAAACACTGGCGATTTACACAGTAGAGAACAATCCTAATCTGGCAGTAAGGTGAACTAAGTAAACTAGTACTCTAGTTCTTCTCCATCACCATTTTCTGTTCCAGGAATTAGGAATATCTGATGTTCTCTTTCCCTCTTTTATTCTATAAGAACAGTGATGATCTGATGAAGAATCGCTTATAGGATGATTTTATTCTGGAATCTTTGTCTTCCCTATACAGGAAGAAGTCTCCCGGTTGTCAGCCCTTCAGCCTAAAATTGTGCAGCTAAAGGTTCAAAGTAAAGCACTGAAAGAAAAAGAGCAAGGGCCAATGTTTCTGGATGCAGACCTTGTAGCTTTTACTAACCACTTCAAACAAGTTTTTGCTGATGTACAGGCCAGAGAGAGAGAGCTACAGACCAGTAAGTGTTGTTCATGGCTAGAAATTACTGTACCCAAGAAATTTTTTTGCAACAGAGTTTATTTTAATTTGCTTCTTTCTACCCAGTGTTGTTCTACAAAAGGGAAGTGAGTTGTGGTGGTCTATTTTCTGTAACTGTTTTAGAAATATCTATTAATCAGTTAACTGCATGTTTAATAATATGAACACTTGAGAAATTAAAGGTTTACTTGCAATCACAGCTCACACTCAGGATTGTTCTCTCACACAGCATTCCCAGGATAGCACACGTATGGCCAGATTCACCAATACTTCCCAGCAACACCAGACAGCCTTGATATAACTGTCCAGTTAAGCCAGGTTTACTTCTACTTGGCACCACTGAAGAAATGCAAAGCAGATAAATTGTACCAGTGAATATAGCCTGCGGAGTTGTGTAGCGCAGGTGGCTAACCCTGGGAGAGACAAAACAATAGTAGTGGCTTCACTGCTATATTAGGATCCATCATTTACCTGTATACGGAGAGTCACTGAGATATTTTTATGTGAATTGAAAAGAAAGATTTTGAAATTAATCTTGGGTGTTGTGGAGCTAGGTCAGTAGTATAACTACCAAACAGCACAGAAAAAATATTTAAGCCAAAATTTGGAGAACCACCCATTCATTAAGCGCTTGGTTGTGCAACTTTTTTACTCATGTTGGAAATCACTTACTCAAGCAAGTAGTCCCAGTGATGTTAATAAGACTACTAGTGTGTATAAGTGTATGCAACATTTGCATAGTCTAAGCCTTACATTTACTGTCCTAAGTTTTGGTGTTGTTTTTTTAATATTCAGATACTACTTGAAAACCTGGCTTATTTTCCTTTTGTTCATATTTTAATGGGTGCCTTATAGAAATCTGTTTTCTTGAAAGGCAAGGCACATAAGGAAGCAAACACGCAGTTGCTTGGAGGGCTTAGTGAGGCTTCAGGCGGGATAGGAGGCTTCAGTGCTGGGAGAGTGAAGAACTAGAGACAGTAGAGAAGTATGTCAGCATAAATATTGCTCAATTGATAAATCAACCTTGATAATACTTTGGTAATGAAAAACAGAACGCCATACATTGAATGAACAAAAATATATATTTGTATCCAAAACATCTTTTTAGATTGGCAACACCCTTTTACTCCTGTATGAAGATGATGCATTGATACTCTGAGATATAATAATACATTAGAAAATATGTTAAGTCCATTGACAACAAGGAGAGAAAAGAAAATACAAAATGAGCCTAAGTCTCAACACTGAGACATTCTTTCATTTTATTAAATTGGCCTGCCACTGTTGAGCTAAAACACTGAATAGCAGAATTGTAAGAGCTGGGTTTGTGTTTAGGTTTCAAATTTTCTTTCCACATGAACTCTTGATAAGATAGTGGCTATCAAAAACATGCAACATCTTTAAGAAAAAATATACTTACTTCTATTTCTGTAAGTTTCCTTGTTCACAGTGAAAGAAGAAAATTAGTATTTGATGCTTTTCCAGTGCAAGCAAAATCTGAATTACATATCCCCAACTAAACCCCTTTATCCTAACCTACCCCATTGTACACTTTGGAAGAATTCAGATCTTGTTCCAAACTTCACAGCTCAAGCAAATCTCTCCTGACTTTTGGAGGAGAGGGGAATGGGTTTTTATACACTGCTCTGCTATAAAAATCCATTTGATCCAACTCATTCTATATTGATCATTTGATGTCCATATGTATGTGCATTTTCCTGTATTTTCTTAAATGATTAGCTGAAACAGCATAGTGATTCTGCAGTGATGCTTCATTAGACACTACTTTATTAATTAGATTAGATTCAAGATGAGACTCTGTGGTAGCATGCTGTAGTAAATTAGGCAGGCAGCTAGCAGATTGCTCTGGTCTCAATTCTGTCATTGACTTGCTGTGTGGCCTTGAGCAAGTCACCTAAATTCTCCAGGCTTCATTTTCACTGTCTCTAAAATGGGGATTAAAGTACTTATTTACCAACCACAATGGGATATTGTGGAAAATAATTAGCTAATGTACGTAAAGTGTAAAGCTACAGCTGCTAAGAGCTATATATGCCAAGTACTATTATTCATCACGTGCTCAGATGCATCAACTTTTCAAAAACCAGAAAGTTTTACACCGCAGACACCCCATTTAAAAAAAAATCTGTGCAAGGAAGCTTTATACCATTTAAATTTGAAAAGAAGTGTATAATAAACACAATGATGGATTTGTTCACAAATGACTTACCCAAGGACAAACAGAGGCAGAACTGGGAACAGAACCTAGGTAATCATGAACCCTAATTTATATAATCCTACACATCTTTGACTTTTTTTTTTTTTTAACATTTACCACTTTTGAATTAAATCTTTTTTCAAAAGTAGGAAAATATTATGCCACTATTAGAAATTGACTTTACTCCTGATTAAAGATACCAAGTATTCCAGTAATAACCAGTAATGTGTGTGCGCACACAGAGAGAGAGAGAGAGAGAGAGAGAGTTCATGCACTTTCTTTATTCTGTATGACAGAAAATGCCTGCCTTTCATTGGAAGATTGGATATTTACACCTCTTGTTTGTATAAGTTCTTTCTGGTTAAATTTCTTTTGTTGATTAAATTTTCTGAGTTGTGAATAGCTTTTGGTAGTCCTAGCAGCAGCAGCGCTTGTGTCTTCACTTTATTTGATTAGTATCCCAAATGTGATAAACAAGGCATTGTGTGATTCAACATTAGGTTTTGTTAAATTCCTTTGTCTTTTGGTGGCTGAGGACCACTATGTTTTGAAGGAAGCAAAAATCTTTATTTTCTAGGTGGGTTTTTTTTTTTTTGCGGGGGGGGTGTCTCATTTTAGGAGATATTCTTCCCCATGTTCTGTTGCTTTTTTAAAGCACTATGAGCAATTTACTCCCTATGTATTGGGTTCAGTGAATTTGTTATCAGTAAGCTATGTAAAGCAATATTTATTTCATGTTCAAACAACTGAATTCCTCTTTAGATTAGCTTTCCCCTACCTATAATTTCTTCAAAATCTGTTCTGTTGTTCGTGTAGGAAAGAAGTGTAACCTTCTATGATTTTTTTTTTCATGAGACTGTCTGGAAAGATTTAAGTGGATTTCTAAAATGTTCAAACTTTGTAGGTTTTTGTTAATTATTCTTTACAATTAAATGTGTCATCTTAGAGCACTGGTATTTAGAAAAAGTAAAGCACCACCGTATGCAAAGATTTAGACCCAAGAGTTGAGAAGAATATCATATCCACCTGACATTGCAGGGAGCGTTTGGATATGTGTAACGTAATTACCCATTGGATATTTGGCCAGGACACTGGTTTATGTGGAGGGTAATTCGTAGCTAGTTTCATTACTATCTTGCTCAAGAATGAGAGGTTGGACAGTGAGATCTGCTTATCTTGAGATGTACAAGATCTGTTTAGTCAAGAGAGGAGGTGTCTTGGGAATAGTCATAGAATCATAGAATATCAGGGTTGGAAGGGACCCCAGAAGGTCATCTAGTCCAACCCCCTGCTCAAAGCAGGACCAATTCCCAGTTAAATCATCCCAGCCAGGGCTTTGTCAAGCCTGACCTTAAAAACCTCTAAGGAAGGAGATTCTACCACCTCCCTAGGTAACGCATTCCAGTGTTTCACTACCCTCTTAGTGAAAAAGTTTTTCCTAATATCCAATCTAAACCTCCCCCACTGCAACTTGAGACCATTACTCCTCGTTCTGTCATCTGCTACCATTGAGAACAGTCTAGAGCCATCCTCTTTGGAACCCCCTTTCAGGTAGTTGAAAGCAGCTATCAAATCCCCCCTCATTCTTCTCTACTGCAGGCTAAACAATCCCAGCTCCCTCAGCCTCTCCTCATAACTCATGTGTTCCAGTCCCCTAATCATTTTTGTTGCCCTTCGCTGGACTCTCTCCAATTTATCCACATCCTTCTTGAAGTGTGGGGCCCAAAACTGGACACAGTACTCCAGATGAGGCCTCACCAATGTCAAATAGAGGGGAACGATCACGTCCCTCGATCTGCTCGCTATGCCCCTACTTATACATCCCAAAATGCCATTGGCCTTCTTGGCAACAAGGGCACACTGCTGACTCATATCCAGCTTCTCGTCCACTGTCACCCCTAGGTCTTTTTCCGCAGAACTGCTGCCTAGCCATTCGGTCCCTAGTCTGTAGCTGTGCATTGGGTTCTTCCGTCCTAAGTGCAGGACCCTGCACTTATCCTTATTGAACCTCATCAGATTTCTTTTGGCCCAATCCTCCAATTTGTCTAGGTCTTTCTGTATCCTATCCCTCCCCTCCAGCGTATCTACCACTCCTCCCAGTTTAGTATCATCCGCAAATTTGCTGAGAGTGCAATCCACACCATCCTCCAGATCATTTATGAAGATATTGAACAAAACCGGCCCCAGGACCGACCCTTGGGGTACTCCACTTGATACCGGCTGCCAACTAGATATGGAGCCATTGATCACTACCCGTTGAGCCCGACAATCTAGCCAGCTTTCTACCCACCTTGTAGTGCATTCATCCAGCCCATATTTCCTTAACTTGCTGACAAGAATACTGTGGGAGACCGTGTCAAAAGCTTTGCTAAAGTCAAGAAACAATACATCCACTGCTTTCCCTTCATCCACAGAACCAGTAATCTCATCATAAAAGGTGATTAGATTAGTCAGGCATGACCTTCCCTTGGTGAATCCATGCTGGCTGTTCCTGATCACTTTCCTCTCATGCAAGTGCTTCAGGATTGATTCTTTGAGGACCTGCTCCATGATTTTTCCAGGGACTGAAGTGAGGCTGACTGGCCTGTAGTTCCCAGGATCGTCCTTCTTCCCTTTTTTAAAGATTGGCACTACATTAGCCTTTTTCCAGTCATCCGGGACTTCCCCGGTTCGCCACGAGTTTTCAAAGATAATGGCCAATGGCTCTGCAATCACAGCCGCCAATTCCTTCAGCACTCTCGGATGCAACTCGTCCGGCCCCATGGACTTGTGCATGTCCAGCTTTTCTAAATAGTCCCTAACCACCTCTATCTCCACAGAGGGCTGGCCATCTCTTCCCCATTTTGTGATGCCCAGCGTAGCAGTCTGGGAGCTGACCTTGTTAGTGAAAACAGAGGCAAAAAAAGCATTGAGTACATTAGCTTTTTCCACATCCTCTGTCACTAGTTTGCCTCCCTCATTCAGTAAGGGGCCCACACATTCCTTGGCTTTCTTCTTGTTGCCAACATACCTGAAGAAACCCTTCTTGTTACTCTTGACATCTCTGGCTAGCTGCAGCTCCAGGTGCGATTTGGCCCTCCTGATAACATTCCTACATGCCCGAGCAATATTTTTATACTCTTCCCTGGTCATATGTCCAACCTTCCACTTCTTGTAAGCTTCTTTTTTATGTTTAAGATCCGCTAAGATTTCACCATTAAGCCAAGCTGGTCGCCTGCCATATTTACTATTCTTTCGACTCATCGGGATGGTTTGTCCCTGTAACCTCAACAGGGATTCTTTGAAATACAGCCAGCTCTCCTGGACTCCTTTCCCCTTCAAGTTAGTCCCCCAGGGGATCCTGGCCATCCGTTCCCTGAGGGAGTCGAAGTCTGCTTTCCTGAAGTCCAGGGTCCGTATCCTGCTGCTTACCTTTCTTCCTTTCTTGTCCAACTATTTAATGCTTTTAGGATGGTTGACAGGTTCCCTTAATCTAAGTTGGTTGACCAGTTCTGTCTACAGGAGAGCTAAAGTACTCCCTCATATCCTTCATCAGCCATGATTGTCATAGATCTGAATCACATGTCCTAAGTGATTCTTTCCAGTGCTTCCTGAATGTCTTGCTCTGTGACTGCTGAATTCTTTGATGGGGCAAGATGTTTTTTCCAACCTGGTCTCAGTATATTGTTGTCTAAACAGGGCATCATAGCTACAGATGGTCTTCAGTGAGAAATGTGTCAGTTGTTCCTCATATTGAGGGGAGCTGCTCTCTGGGGTGGCATAGCAGAAGGGGATCTGCACTGACAAAGCGATTTGTGGCTCAGAAAAGTGCCCACCCCGCAAACCCAGTCTGAAATTTGAAAGTTAAACTAGTTTCTTTCCGGATTACTTACCCTTGTTAACCAGGGAAATGTTAAGAAAAAAATCCTTACCCTGCACATACCACTGTCTCCACCAAACTAAGATTAAAATGTAGTCATCCAAGTGGGAAGAACATGACCTGTACCTGTAAACTCAAGGACCCAGCTAAATTCCATAGTATCTTCAACGAATCCATACCAAACAAAAGAGCCTAGGAAAAAATCTGGTGAGATGCACCAAGTAGCAACTGAGATTCTTGTAACCAGAGTTTATATAAAATTCTGTTGCTGATGCATGGGACAGAACAGAATCTAGTTGATTCCTCCATAGCTGCACTGTATCCACAATGCTAATAGCAGTAAGAATGCTTGTTTGAACAGATAAGTCTGTACTCAGGGTACAGAATTATTGAGTACTAATGATACCACAATGCTAATAGCAGTAAGAATGCTTGTTTGAACAGATAAGTCTGTACTCAGGGTACAGAATTATTGAGTACTAATGATACTCAGATTAGATCAGAAAATAGCTCTTTTCAGCCATAGATCAGCTCTACATTGATATATTTTCAAAGTAGAACTGCACGGAAAAAAAAATACACTCCTCCTCACACACATGTGATGGTTGCTTTGGCAATGCACCCCCCGCCCCCCAAAAAAGGATAAAATGAAAACCTGAAAGCGAGTCTCAAATCTGTTTTTTCCCCCCATAAGCAAGTGGCTCATTCATACCATGAGATGGTACTTTTGGTAGATAAACTGCAAATGAAGGGTTATATAGTTAATTTTAGCAGCTGGCATGTTACCCTTTCTTCTTTCTATCCTTCCCAAAAGAAATTTTTTGAATGTTTTCACTTAATCATTTTGAGCTGATTTGCTTTTTTTCTCACAACCCCCGCCTCCCATCATATCCTTTTTCAGGATATTCCACCATTTTCCCTGGTAGCCAGTGTGAACCCAGTAACTTCAACAACTGCTGTATCCAAGAGTTCATGCCACTGGCAATCTAGGATAACTCCCCAAGACTATGCAAAACACAGTCACCACAATAAGATCAACATTTTGGTTTTCCTTCTTTCATGTTTTTCTTTAGTTAAAGAACTTTTTAAACCTTGAGCATTTCACATAGTCTTGCATAAGAGTCTGTAATTTAGAGATTAAATGTGCACAAAATGACACAGAATCCTATGATAAATATAGGTTTTTTTCAGAATGAACGTTGTGTATTTAAAAATAAAGTGCTGTCTTATGAATCATACACATGCAAATTATATTTGAGACCCCAAGCAGATCTAGGCTATGCATTATTTTTGAAAACACTTCTTTTTCTTCAATTAATATAAAATATTCCTTTGAATTGGCTTTTGGAGGGTTTTTTGGCTAGTTCTATATTTTATTTTTTAAATTCTGCTTCCCAAGATGTCATCAGTGATTGAACAGAGTTTTAATGAGAAGCACAGATATAATTTCATTTTTGTTAGGCTATATACTTTCTCATATTAGTATTTCCCCTTCAAAAAAGAAACAAGTTATCTAAGGAATTAATCTTTATTACATATTGTCCTTTCCTGTATGTCCAGTTTATCTTCCCCTCCTCCCTTCCCCTTCCCTCAATGATAAATTAAAATGGGGGGGGGGGGAATGCATGTGATATCATCTAATAAAACAATTGAATTTTGTTTTATTATATTGGTTCGTTATAATTCTTGTAAGGCTGGTAAAACCCTGTCTGTACCATTTCTTTTAACATGGAGATAAATCAGAGAAAGGAATTGTTAAAGCATTTTCAGAGCATTGACTGTTCCCTGACAATATGATGGAAGATTCTAAAAGGTTGCACTTTGGTGGTTTCTGATGACATGGAGGAAAAATCGGGGAAACCCACAGCTCTTATCAGGAGAAGAAGAAAAGCAGAAAAGCTTCTCAAAAGTTGGACTTTGATGATCAACTTCAAGGACAAGTACCACAGAATAAGTGAAAGGAAGAAAGTATGTTCCCAGAAAAGGAGTTGAGAAAAGTATGGTAGTTTGTATGATTTAAAAAAAATTAGGTGATCAGTCATGGTTGCTATTTTATGCCTTCTTTTAGTTCAGATTTCTGAGATTCAAGCTAGTTCATTCATTGCAGGAAACAGTTGTATCAGTTGAAATGATTCCATTGATTCAAATTTGCTGCCTGTCTTCTACTGTAACAATGAGCTGATGAATAGTGAATTTACCTTGATTATAGGGGGAAAGTGTAGATAGGGTGTGTGTATGGAGAATGTATGCTGGCCTGTCTGAGACTGGAATAAAATCTCTCCTACTTAATTTCAGGTGGTGGAAAAGAAATCTGTTCAATAATTATCTGGGGGAAGGAGGAGAGGGAGAAGAGCTGTTTTCAAATGTTGCAGTATTTTTCTACATGCTAAAAATAAATAGATTGATATTTGTCTCAATGAATTTCTTAGCCTAAGCTCACTCTTGTCCTCTCTCTTGGTATTTTCACAACCTTCATTGCCACTGATTGCTTTGATGAATTGGGACCCCAACTGATTTTCCCCATGCTCACACAGGAAATCTGTGGCAAAACTTGGAATTGATTACCCAAATCTTTGTCCCATATCTTTACCAAAAGGACCATCTCTCCTTGCTTTGCCACAAAGTAAAGATGTAGATATAATATTTCTCAGGAATTTAAGAAATCACAGTAAAATATCACTGTATACATTTTTGGTCAATATAAAGTCCTAGATCAAGTCTGCTGTAGGTGGCATGTGATAAGGCTTTGTATAAATGTGTTACTATTTTTAAAACTTCAGGCCCAAAATCTGGGTTTCCAGAGATTGTTCCCTTTCTTTAGAAAGGGATAAAGCTTTTCTTCAACTTAACAAAAGGTTTTAGGTATTTCTCAAAGGGAAATTTTGTGAACATTTGTATGACTAGAGGTTATATTCAGTCATTGCCTTCAAATAAACCAAATTTCCTATTAAAATTAAGGGTAATCTGCTCAGGACACATAGGTGAATGAAAAACAGGCACAGTGATGGAGTTAATCAGGCCAGAACTTTATTATCTTAACAATGGGGAGGGGCACTATCTGCACCCCCTCTTTGAGAAACCTGGCATTTAATTGAGTCCAGTTTGACATTACAGCATTCACAGTATATAATAACTTTGGGTGGAGGCTCTGCCTAACCCAGAGGTGGGCAAACTATGGCCCACAGGCCACATCTGGCCCATGGGAGTGTCCTGCCCGGCCATTGAGCTCCCAGCTGGGGAGTCTAGCCCCTGGCCCCTCCCCTGCTGTCCCCCGCAGCCTCAGCTCACTGTGCTGCAAGCCCTCTGGGTGATGGGGCTGTGAGCTCTTGCTGGGCAAAGCAGTGGCATGGCTGGCTCCAGCTGGGTGGCGTGGCTGTCAGTCCTGGTTCTCTGAACGACATGGTAAGAGGGCAGGGAGTGGGGTTAGATAATGAGCAGTGGGTCCTGGGGCGGGCAGTCAGGGGACAGTGGGCAGTTGGATAGGAGTGGGAGTCCCAGGAGGCCTGTCAGGGGGTGGGGGTGTGGATAGGGTCAGGGGACAGGGAGCGGGGGCGGGGGGGTTGCATAGGAGATGGGATCCCGGGGGGGATGGTTAGGGGTGGTTGGGGGTGGGGGTTGGATGAATTGGGAGTTCTGAGGGGGGCAGTCAGGGGATGGAAAGTGGGAGGGGGCAGATTGGGGTGGGAGGCACAGCCTTCCCTATCTGGCCCTCCATACAGTTTCAGAACCCCGATGTGGCCCTCAGGCCAAAAAGTTTGCCCTGCACCTGGCTGAACCCCTAGGACTCAGCTCACTTCTGAATCCTCATACCCTGTCATTTGTGAGAAGGGTTAGAGGGTACTCAGAGGGACCTCAGTCTGTGAAGTCTTCAGGTCTGCTCTTCTCCTTACAGGCAAAAGGTCCTCCAGCCATGTCCCAGCTCTCATTTGCCTCAGGAATCTGGTTCTGTAGCCGTTATCTGCCTGGGCCTCCAGCTGCAAGTTACAATGGACTAATCTTCCTAGAATCCTCCTAGCATTAGAATTCCTACTCTTCATTCTTTTAACTTAAACTTTGCTTCCTCCAGGCTGCAAGAAAAGGTGGAAAAACCTGTGAATCCCTGCCAATTTGATCCAACAGGAAAAATGTCGGTTCCCAGCCTGTAGCAGTGCATGGGATACTTCCATCCTAAGTTCAGGACTCTGCACTTGTTGAACCTCCGATTTCTTTTGGCCCAATCCTCCAATTTGTCTAGGTCACTCTGTATCCTATCCCTACCTTCCAGTGTATCTACTTCTCCCCACAGCTTAGTGTCATCTGGAAACTTGCTGAGGGTGCAATCTATCCTATCATCTAGATCATTAATAAAGATGTTGATCAAAACCGGCCCCAGGACCGACCCCTACGGTATTCCATTTGATATCGACTGCCAACTAGACATCGAGCCATTGTTCACTACCAGTTGAGCCTGATGATCTAGCCAGCTTTCTATCCACCTTGTAGTCCATCCAATCCATACTTTAACTTGCTGTCAAGAATGCTGTGGAAGACCGTATCAAAAGCTTTGCTAAAGTCAAGATATATCACATCTGCTGCTTTCCCCATATCCACAGAGCCAGTTATTTCATCATAGAAGGTGATCAGATTGGTCAGGCATGTCTTGCCCTTGGTGCATCCATGCTGACTGTTCATTTTGAAGCACTTAGAGGAGAGGAAGGTGATCAGAGTTTCCTTGAGGACCTGCTCCATGATTTTTCCTGGGACTGAGGTGAGGCTGATTGGTCTGGAGTTCCCCAGATTCTCCTTCTTCCCTTTTTTTAAAGATGGGTATTATATTTGCCTTTTTCCAATCGTCCGGGACCTCCCTGGATCGCCACGAGTTTTCAAAGATAATGGCCAATGGATCTGCAATCACGTCAACCAACTCCCTCAGCACCCTTGGATGCATTAGATCTGGATCCATGGACTTGTGCACGTCCAGCTTTTATAAACAATCCTTAACCTGTTCTTTCACCACTGAGGACTGCTCACCTCCTCCCCATACTGTGTTGCCCAGGAAAGCAGTGTGGGAGCTGACCTTGTCTGTGAAGATCAAGGCAAAAAAAGCATAGAGTACTTCAGCTTTTTCCACATCTGTCCCTAGGTTGCCTCTCCCATTCATTAAGAGTCCCACTTCCCCTAACCTTTTTCTTCTTGCTAATATTCCTGTAGAAACCTTTCTTGTTACCCTTCACATCCTTTGCTAGCTGCAACTTCAGTTGTGTTTTGGCTTTCCTGATTACTTCCCTGCATGCTCGAGCAACATTTTTATACTCCTCCCTAGTCATCTGACCAAGTTTCCACTTCTTGTAAGCTTTCTTTTTGTGTTTAAGCTCACCGAACATTTCACTGTTAAGCCAAGCTGGTCGCCTGCCATATTTGCTATTCTTTCTGCACATTGGGATGGTTTGTTCCTGTGCCCTCAATAAGGCTTCTTTAAAATACAGCCAGCTTTCCTGGACTCCTTTCCCCCTCATATTAGCTTCCCAGGGGATCCTGCTCATCAGTTCCCTAAGAGAGTCAAAGTCTGCTTTTCTGAATTCCAGGTCCATATTTTGCTACTTTTTCTTCCTTTTCTCCTGAGGATCCTGAACTCAACCATGTCATGGTCACTGCTGCCCAGGTTGCCACCCACTTCTACTTCCCCTGCTAATTCTTCCCTGTTTGTAAGCAGCAGGTCAAGAAGAGAACGGCCTCTGGTTGATTCCTCCAGTAGCTGCACCAGGAAGTTGTCCCCAACACTCTCCAAAAACTTCCTGGATTGACTGTGTACTGCTTTATTGCTCTCCCAGCAGATGTCAGGGTGATTGAAGTCCCCCATTAGATCCCAGGGCCTTTGTTCTGGAAACTTCAGTTAATTGTCCGAAGAAAGCCTCGTCTACGTCATCCTCCTGGTCCTGTGGTCCATAGCACATGCCCACCACAACATCACCCTTGTTACTCTCACTTCTAAACTTAACCCAAAGACTCTCAACAGACTTTTCTCCAGTTTCAGACTGGAGCTCTGAGCAATCATACCGCTCTTATATATAGTGCAACTCCTCCACCTTTCCTCCCCTGCCTGTCCTTTCTGAACAGTTTATACCCATCCATAACAGTGCTCCATTCATGTGAGCTACCCCATCAAGTCTCTGTTATTCCAATCCAGTCATAGTTCTTTGACTGTGCCAGGACTTTCAATTCTTCCTGCTTGTTTCCCAGGCTTCTTGCATTCATGTACATGCACCTAAGATAACTAGCCGATTGCCCTGCTTTCTCAGAGGCCCCCACTGTTGCACCCTCCTCCTTGTGTTTCCTCCCAGTATCCCACTTACCTCAGGACTTAGGTCACCATACTCCGGCAAACCTAGTTTAATCTCCTCACTAGATTAGCAAACCTACCTGTGGAGGTTTCAGAGTAACAGCCGTGTTAGTCTGCATTCGCAAAAAGAAAAGGAGTACTTGTGGCACCTTAGAGACTAACCAATGTATTAGAGCATAAGCTTTCGTGAGCTACAACTCACTTCATCGGTTGCATACTGTGGCTCACGAAAGCTCTTTCGTGAGCCACAGTATGCAACCGATGAAGTGAGCTGTAGCTCACGAAAGCTTATGCTCTAATACATTGGTTAGTCTCTGAGGTGCCACAAGTACTCCTTTTCTTTTTGCTACCTGTGAAGGTACTCCTCCCTCTCTTCGTTAGGTGGATCTCATCTCTTCCTAGCAATCCTTCTTCCTGGAACAACATCCCATGGTTGAGGAATCCAAAGCCCTCTCTCTGACACCACCTGCATAACCACACATTCACTTCCACAATTTGACGGTCCATACCTGGGCCTTTTCCTTCAACAGGGAGGATAGATGAAAACATGACTTGCACCTCAAACTCCTTTATCCTTCTTCCCAGAGCCACATAGTCTGCAGTGACCCACTCAAGGTCATTCTTGGCAGAATCATTGATGTCCACATGGAGAAGTAGGAAGGGGTAGCGGTCTGAGGGCTTGATCAGTCATAGCAAACACTCAGTCACATCCTGAATTCTAGCTCCAGGCAAGCAGCATACTTCTCAAGTCTCTCGGTCTGGTCGGCAGATGGATGACTCTGCCCCTCTTAGGAGGAAGTCCCCGATCACCACCACCTGTCTCCTCCTCTTGGGAGTGGTGGTCGTGGAACCCCCATCCCTACGACAATGCATCTTATGCCTTCTGGTCGATGAGGTCTCCTTCTGATCCCTTCCCTTAGATGGCTCTTCCAAATAATTCTCTGCAGTAGTACCCTTGCAGAGAGCCTCAAAATGGTCAGTCACCTTTGATAACTGTACCAAATAATAATAGTGGTTGTTATTCCTTCTAGGCAGAAATAAAAAAAAATGTCTAACAGTAGGGGTCACATGTGAAAAACAAGAACGTTTATAAAAGGAAAATTATTCCTGAAATACTGAGATATAATGTAGTACTGAAAAAAAATATTTATTCTGACTAACAGTGGAAACTATTGCAAAAATATATGGTGTAGCTGAGAGTTGTGTGGAAAAAGTGAAACAGAATTTACGTTGTTCCAGTGAAATGACAAGTGGCTTTTTAAAAGCAATATTTCATATTTAAATCAGTCTGCCACTGGCTAGTTAAAATTGGTATCTTTTTGATCCTGCATGAATTTTTATTTAGCTCTTTGAATAGTAGGAATCATAATTAATTTAAAATGCAGAAAACTGCTAGCTATGTTTGTATGACTTTTAAATTATTTCTGGCAGCGTTTTCAAAATAAAAGCTTTTGTAGAGCCTGTTCTAACAACAATGCTAATATGTTTGCATCCAGTTCTGAGATCTGTTCCAGCAGTATTCCTATATATACCTGCAACAAACTGTACACATTGCACATTGCATTCCTTGTGCAAGGAAGCGTTTCTCACCAAGTTTATTTTCCAACATCGTTAACCAGACTTTCTGGCCAGGACCCTTCACAGTGCTCAAGGTATTTGGTTCCTTTGTCGCCTCAATGAAGGATGCCAAAATGGCTTTTACTCTCTGTTTAGATCTTCTGAAAATTCATTGACTCTGCTTCAAGAGGCAGGAAGGTTTCCTGTGGGTGAAGTCTCTATCCCCCATCAAGATTAGGTGGTCATCTTTCCCCACTTGCCTTCCTGATGACTTTGTTGACCTTGCATATAAATGTGCTTTTCTTTGTCTTTGGTCTCACCTTGCCCAACTTATATCAGAGACACATTCAAGCAAATGGAATTGCATTCCTTTGTCTGAAACAGGCATGGCTTTGGCATTGCTTGCCAAATGCATTTTCAGAACACATTTCCAGCACCTATCTATGAAGTCCTTTATGGGTTTAACATACATACAGCAGCAAGAATATTAATGATCAGTGAGTAATTAGTTTTCCAGTGATGTATTATATACCCAAAAGGTGGCATGTAACATGACAACAGTGTGCCAGCTGGCTTCAGGATGATATTAGGGTCATACTTGTCCAAGCCCTGCCTCCCCATTTACACTGCTGTTTTTAGCACTATATAGTGTCCCATTACTGGAGCCCTCCCACTTCTGTGGGGAAAGACTCCAGGAGAGGGGATGGGCCCATCAGGGGAGTTTTCAAGCTCCTTCCCTCCTTCCAGACCCTTTCCTCCGCACAATGAAAGACTCTGGAAGTGGGGACTACTGAAGCCTTTCCCCGGTGCTGCCTCACGGCTGGAGTCTTTTACTGACGGGTGTAGCTACATACAGCAGTATGGATGCAGCCTGCTTTTCACTGCGGCATACCCTACATGCCGTCACCAGTGGTGTGTAAAGTGGACATAGCCTAAAGCTTGTTGTTTCCACTTACAAGATGTGGAGCTTCTAAGAAAGTCATTATTTACAAGAGTCAAAGATGACTTTAGGCTGAGATACTGAACTATGTTTCACTTTTCTAATAAAAATAAGACTTGAGAATTTTATATTTCCTTTCCTCATGTGAGCAGTATATAATGTAAGTGTGCCCTTTACTTTTGGAGCAGTATGTTTAAATGTTCTGTCCTCACAGAATTGTTGGTATATGACGAGTCAAAGATAATATAAATGTAATGAAGGAAAAGCGATTTGAAAAGACTAATTTAATGAACACTCTGTTCTGACTGGAGAAAAGCAGGAAGAATTCCCTTTCCAGTGTTTTCCAGATCAGATGTTAGGGGAGACTGGAATTTTGGATGGAGAAAGTACACTACAAGAAAGCAACACTTGTCCCTCTGTAACCGGATGCAGACTCACCGGTGGTGCCTCCTGCTGGTTATCTCAGGGAATTAGCTCACCAGCCTCTGGAGTGCCCTCTTCAGGCCGGTGCCTCACCTTACTGCTGGCTCCCATACCCCTCCCAGGACCCCAGTGCCCCTTTCACTGGGGGCTGCCCCCTGGCAATACCCCACAATTCTGGGTCTCCCCCTCCCAGGGGAACCCTCCACCCACTATCCCTACCTCACCTCACTCGTAAGCTCCTGCCAGTCACCAGCTAGCCCCCACACCCTGGGCAGACTGCAGTATGAGCCATTCATCACAGGCAAGCTTGGGTTTGGACCTGGTGCCTCTGTCTAATCTTGGGCTGTCCCCTGCAACCTCAGTACCTGTTGAGCCTAATGCTAGGCTGCAGCCTGGGACTTTCCTGGCTGGAGCACCCCAGCTCCACAGGCCCTTCCCCAGCCCAGTTCCAATCTAGGTACTCTGCTTAGGTCCCTGCAGCCAGGTCCCTCCCTCTCAAAAGTGAGAGAAAGAGTACTCTTCTGCTCCTGGCTTAAATAAGGCCTGCTGGGTCTGTTTGGGGCATGGCCCCCAGCTGCAGCTGCTCTGCCAATCAGCCCAGCTCTTCCCCTGCTCCAGCCCTCTCCCAGGGCTATCTTAAACCCCTCACAACAGCAAACACTTTTTCTTACAAATCCATTGTCACCGGTCATGATGGCCAAGTTTTTTAAAAGCAAAAGGTGATTTTAGGTGCATCAATTTGTGGGTGCCCAACTAGAGAGAGCTTAGAGGCATACAATTTTCAGAGGGTGGGTGCTCGGCACTTTCTGAAAATTAAGTACCTTTAAGCAATCACAAGCCAAACACCGCAAAGTTGAGGCACTCAGAATCACTGATTATGTCTCAAAATCTTGGTCAAATTGCATTCACTGTTTTATTAGAATGTAATCAAGATGGCACTGAAAACCTTACGTAAGTACAAACTTTATCAGTTCTCAGAGGAACAGCCGTGTTAGTCTGTATTCGCAAAAAGAAAAGGAGTACTTGTGGCACCTTAGAGACTAACCAATTTATTTGAGCATGAGCTGTAGCTCACGAAAGCTCATGCTCAAATAAATTGGTTAGTCTCTAAGGTGCCACAAGTACTCCTTTTCTTTTATCAGTTCTGCATTTTGTGACTATGAAACATTCTTTCTTTCTAAAATATCTTTTAGAAGACATGCACACTGTAGATATAATAGAGGTACAATAGTTTTGTGGCATTTTTAGTTTAATGTGGTGTGGCAGAAATTGAAAAATATTTTATTTTCAAGTGGCCATTAAATCTGTGTGTGGTTTTTCAGTGACTGCAGTGCAAGCTATGGTGGAGGCAGAAGGGAGCAACTCTACTTATGAGATGCTCGTGTCTATGCCAGATGTTGTCTATTTAAGACCTCTGTAATGTCAGTTTAATGGGCACAGTCCAATAAAATTCAGCTTGAATTTCTCTTTTATGCTAATGTTATAAGTTTTTAACAGCTGTCCTAAGTAGAACATTTTACCTTAACAGATATGCTAGACACACTAACATGAGCCATAAAACGGTGATGCCACTTCCTACAGCAGTTCTAAAAGCAGAACTGAGGTCCAAACAAGAGAAGATACAGTGGTCGGTCTGTCTGGTATCAAAAATAGCAGTGTTTAGATATATTGTGCTGTAACTACCAGTACCATCCCACTCTGAAACTAAAGAGCCAAAACACATTAAGTAAAAAAACAACAACAAAACCCAGCAGTAAATAATAAATGTAAGGATGAATGTGTAAATTATTCAAAGCATTTTGTCCTCCTGTACTTCTTTGGGTACATTTTTGAAAAGATCTAGTGGTGAAATTCTGGGCCCATTGAAGTCAGTTGCAAAACTGCAACTTCAAGAGGGTCAAGATTTTACCTAGGACTTCTCAATATCCTGACAATCACATACAGTTCAGTTAAGAGAGAATGAAACATTTTAAATTTCTTCTCCTTTTTCTCTCTGCATTTGGTTTAGATTTTGACAGTTTGCCTCCTGCACACTATAAGGAGACAATGAACACTATCCTTTTGTGGATCCAGCAGTCAGAAAACAAACTCTCCATACCTCAGGTTATTGTCACTGAATATGAGATCATGGAGCAGAGACTCAGGGAGCTAAAGGTAAGTGTATGGACTGTGGAAAAGTCTTCTGATTGAAAAACACAAGAGGAAGGAACTTCTGCTGGCTTAAACCATCATAACTCCATTGAAGCCAATGGAAGTATGAGTGTTTACAGCAGCTGAGGATTTAGCCCAACAGCTATGGTTGGGGGGAGGGGCTACTTACTGATCTCAAAAAGGATTCTGAATGTTATTGAAAAAGCACCACGGTTGGTATTTGCCAGTTGAAACAAATACTTAAGGTACTGAACACCTTAAAGGAATAGCTTTTGCATTTTCCCATAGAAACAAAATGTTCTCAGAGATATTTACAGCACTTAAGCAGGCATTCAGCTCATTGTAATGAATGTTTTCATGTATGCATTAGAAACTAGTATTATGAAAAATACAGAACATTTACTTCTCTCCATCCCAATCTGCAACTCCTGTTAAATTTCCAAGCAGAGACAGATGTGGGATGAGCTTTGCCAGTGGGCATAAAGCTTCTCTGCATGTGGACTTTTAGTATTATTTTATTATCCGATGGCTAAAGAGCATTTTACTGGATGCAACTGGCAGTGAAAATATAGAAATGTAAAGCAGAAAATATCTGTTCTCCATGCTGATCAATATATTGATCAATGTACTGATCAATCCTTGATTCTGAAGATAAGTGTATAGTAATCATTGGGGACATAATACGTTATTTAATGGAGTATACAATGTCTCAATGAATTTAATTATGCAAGTATTTATACCGTTAAAATTAGGAATTGAATGTATTTCTAATCAGCTGTTTTCTGAATAAGATTAAAATTTTACTTAGGTCATGGTAAAGTGTCTAATTCTTTTCTTTGAACAATTCTTCTAATAATTTCAGTCATTTGCTCAATAATATTTGACTACTTCTGGGGGGAAAAGTGTTCAAAATAGCTCAGTATGTTCCAAGTGAATGAATATAATGTTAATTTTTCATATCACAGGCTTTGCAAAGCTCTCTACAGGAGCAACAAAATGGTCTAAACTATCTCAGCACAACTGTGGAAGAGATGTCCAGGAAAGCCCCTGCAGAGGTCAGCCAGAAATATCGATCTGAAATTGAGGGGATCGTTAGTTGCTGGAAGAAGTTATCAGCTCAGCTGGTAGACTGTTGCCAAAAACTTGAGGACCTGATGACTAAGCTCCAGCAGTTTCAGGTTAGTAGGGGTTCTCTCTCTCTCTCTCTCTCACACACACACCCATCTTCTGGTGTCCTGTGACATTAAATGTTTATATATGCGTGCATTTTTATATATTTCTGTAAAAGTTAATTCTTGAAATAAAACAAGATAGAAGGGAGGAGTCCCAGGTCAATCCATGTGTGAGATTCTTGTATTGCACTGGATATTTGAATCAGAATAAAGGAAATTTAAAAATTCTAAACCTTTGGCAGGTACTAAGTGTTGATTGACTGACGCAATGATGATCCATTTGATAGATTATTGTAAGAGTGAAATCCTCACCCGACTGAAATCAATGGAAGCTTTGGTATTGACTTCAATGAGTCCAGAATTTCACCCAGAATTCTTACCTTTTGCCAGTTTTTGCTTGTGTCAAAACCAATGACAAAACTCCTATTGATTTCAGCGAGAATAAAGTCAGCGCCCCAACGCTGTAATCCTTCAAACACTTTTCCATGCAACTCTAACCTTCTTGATTTCAATGGATTACTTTCATCGTCATTGTTATCACTGTTACTTCTATTGTGGTAACAACTACTACAGGTCACTAATCAAGGATCAGGACCCCAGTGTACTAGGCACATAGGTAAAACTATTTATATACAAATTTGCAGGAGTAGAGCCCTAGACTGTTTTCCTCATGGCAGAGATTTTATGTAGACATTCGTTGGCAAGTCATCTGATGCACTGTTGGTGCTCACCAAATGAACAACAAGACCAGGGGAAACCTGGACCTACAAATATTATAATATGTCATTCATGTCTCAATTTTGAATATATTTCTGTTCCGTTTGTATATAATCCTAAAGCACAATTTTCAAACTGATTCTGATTAATCAGGCACCAAAATTCCGAAAATATTCTGCAGGAAATATCTTTACATTTTATTCTACCCTCCTTCCATGTAAACGATCACTTGCATACTCATAAAAGACAAGGGAATTAAAGTAACCCTGAAGCCTTTTTCAAGGCTGACCAGCACAATGTGAGTTGTTACATACAGTGCTCCATTTACAATTTATGAATATTTCAGTCCCTGTCCTTGGTTTGTTTCAAGTAGAATTTGATTGTTGCTTTTGTGTTATGGAATATAGCAAAATAGGATTTTTTTGAGTGAGTTCAGACCACTGTTTCCTATTTAATCCAGTACAGTCATCTGGTCAGGAATAAATGTTCTGTTAGCAGGGTCATGGTTGGTCTTGTATCCCTGTTTCTGCAAAGAAAAACCCAGTAGCAAAATAACAAAGCATTCATTCATCTGATTCTGTTTGACCATAGGGGAGAGTTGACCATAAAAAAAATATCATAAATAGGTAATCAACAACATAGCAATTTAAGAACTAATCTTCTCCAGAAGACCCCAACAATCCTAAATTTGGTTTAATTGGAAGCACTTTGAGTCTGAAAATAATAAAGTTGGCTGTCATAGCAAGACTTGGGTTTGTGTTCATTGCTAATATAATGAAATATTGGGAAGTACGCAGTTTAAGGTACTATCCTTTCCTTAAGAAATTTAAATTGGCTTTTTATTCATAACCGCTGGCTTTCCGTGTAGAAGTTTAGGAAGATATCATTGCCTTTTTCAAAAAGACAGACCTCGGTGTCTTAAATAGCATTACATCTCTCAGTAAAACACTTAGTTTTGACAATATAATGTGCACTATTTCTGAGCGCATAATGGCTACTGCTATGTTAGCCTTCACCGTATTACTAGGATCACTGCGCAACAAGTGTATGATTCATATAAAACTGATTGCTTGTATATCCCTCTAGTATACTTTGAGTGTTTAGTTAGTTTAGGTGGCTTCTTGGCTATTGCTTCCTAATGTAGTGTATCGTAGAGGTATATGTTCAAATCACTACTGATAGCAGATAAAATACATATTCATTTCAGAATGTGATCCATTTATTTGATCTTCACAGTTTTTGAAGAGTAATATCTGTATCCTTAGTTAACAAAAGGAAATCTTCAAATTGGTATTTTTCTCTTTAGTGAAAAATGTTTATACATGCATGTTAAAATACTGAAATCTCATAATAAAATATGATTCTGGATTACTTTTACTCCCTGACAACAAAAGTCCAGAAGAAATCACTTTATTCGCTCTTTTGGTAATTTTGGTATTCATTGCTTTTATATCATTCATTTTTATTGATTCAATTGATTTTGCAAAGTAGCCTGGTGCTATAAAAATGAGCTGGAGCATTTTCTTCATGGGTTATCCGATATGTATATTTGAGTGTGATTTGAACAAATTTGGGGCACAATATTATTTAAATGAGAACTGTCTGCTTAAAAATATAATAATTAATTATTGTGTATAATGCTGAATGTGTATTTTACAGATGTTGATAAAGCAATACTATGAAGAAAAAAGTGATACTATTTGAGTGTTAATTCAGCAGCTCATCATTTGTATAACTTGATGATGCTCCTCCTTAGCTGACACATTAGCCTTTAATAAAGGGATAACATAAGCTTCTTCCTGACCCCCAAAGGCTAAGCATTGCAACACTTTAACCTCTCCATGGTTAAAGAAGGCTGGATGTAGCTCTCTTCAGAGCTCATCAGCACTGATTCAAGTATTTGTTGAAGGGAGTCAAAAAAATAATTGCATTCTGAGAGCTCAGAGCTGGACTTGAATTCTCCGTGTGATGCTGCCATCGGGTTGCTAGGCCAGCCCCCTTGTGGGGTTTTTTGATAGAATTTTATATTCAGCTGTTTTCCCAGTTGCTAGTGTTGATTAAAGGATGTGGTCTTAGAATTAGGGTTCAAATGTGGCCTAGTGGTTGGATCAGGGGATTGGGAATCAGGATTCCTAGACTCTATTCCTAGCTCTGGAACTGATTCATTGTGTGACATTCAGAAACCCACTTAGAGTGTGTCTACACTGAAGCTAGGAGTGTGCCTCCCTTTGCAAGTAGTCAGACACATGCTAACTCTGCTTGAACTAGCATGCTAAAAATAGTAATGTTACCGGGGTAGCATAGATGGTGGGTTGGAATAGCTGCCTAAGTATGTACCCAGGGGATTTGGGCCAGTTTGTACTCAGGTGGGTTGCCCAAACTGCCACCCATACTACTCCGGCTACACTACTTTTTTTAGTGACCTAGCTTGAGCAGAGCTAGTGCATGTCTGTCTACTCATTCTGGGAAGCATGCTTCCAGATGCAGTGGAGACCTGCTCTGTATCAATCTCCGCTGCAGTTAACCTTGGAGTAAACATAGTACTCCATCTGTATTTTTCAAAGGACAGTTTTTCTACATTGTGGCCTCTCAGTTAGTGAAATAAGATGGTCTTTTTTTTCAGTTATTGTGTTTAAGAAAACTTAAAGTGATGGTGAACCGCAATTAAAGGACAATTTTAAATAGTTGGAGACCTTTAGAAGTGGTGATATATAAGTGGAAGGTGGTATTCTCATTCTTCTTATTGCTGTTTCCAAAAGAGGATGAGGGAAAGGGTTTCTGTATTCTTATCATTAACAAATAAGAGAAACAAAATCCAACCTGTTTATTCCTGAAAACAAGAAATGCTAAGACTAAAATGATCAAAATGCAGGCCAAATGGTGAAAGGCAACCCCCGCCCCCAATGTATTTGCTTGTTTGCATTGTTCAAAGTGCTGTGACCTCTTCCTAATTTTAGAATTATTTTGTGCTGAAGTTTAGTGATAGTGTCATGACGAATTCTATTATCATCAGTCAGTGCTTGTAGCATACCATAGATTGTTGTTTTTAACTAACAGAATGACACTAAAACCCTGAAGAAATGGATGGCTGAAGTGGATGCTTTTCTGAAGGAAGAGTGGCCTGCCCTCGGTGACTCAGAAGCGCTGGAAAAACAGCTTGAACAGTGTACAGTAAGTAGTCCTTGTGTACTGGATTTTTTGTGTGTAGGTGGCTGGGTGAGTGTTTAGAAGAAGAATCAACCCAAACTTTGCCTACCTAGAAATACATTTAAAACTGAATCGCTGTTGATTTTGTTTATGCAATGTATGTGAAACTGAATGTCCTGGCTTTGAAGGAAATACTGAAAAAAAAAGAGGAAGTTGAATGTACAAAGGGAGTAACATGGATGCTGTAATACTGCATCCTTGTGGTATGTCCAGGCTGGACAAAACCAGAAAGTTTGAAACATTGTGAGCGCCTTGGAGCTCCCTTCTTAAGTATTTGAAAAAGTACCTGGCACTTGAATGAGTGCTACTATAAATAAAATAAATAATAATCATAATACGGTGAGAGCATACATTGCCCCCAAGATATCATTTACTTTTTTTTCTTGTTGCCATTTTGTGGTAGTTTCTCATTTCATGGAAGCAGGAGACACAAAGTTGAGAGCCAGATTTGTATCTCTTAGACTGCTGTAAATTCAGTGTAATTCCACTGGAGTCTAGGGGCCTAAATTTGTAGCAAGTGTATAAAAATAACTCCTTCGGAAGTCAAACACTTCACTAAAAAGCTGAAATTCTCATCATTGTCCAAACTTTTCTTCTCCTCACCATATCCATCATGTGAGAAGCTTTGCTGTCCTCCATGGCATTCTTAGTGATCTTCGATTAAATATTCAGACTCAGACCAAATCTTGTCACTTCTCACTTTATAACATTTCTGCAATCTGTTCCTTCCTCTTCTATTTCTGTTCTTCACTCCCACTTCAAAAGCCTTCATTCATATGATGATCCCTTCTCAAGTCTCCCTTCTTTAAGCTATCCAATATTTAGCAGCTGAAATTACCTTTTTCTTCTTCCGTTATGACTGTGTCCCCCCCCCCCCCCCCCCCGAGTCTCTTTTCTGGCTTTTTGTCTCTTTCTGCATAAAGTTCAGTCTGCTCATTCTGGCATTTAAGTTTCTGCTGAGTCTCCTGTCATGCTCAACTCACTACCTTTGCTATTCTAACCTTTTCCCTTTCTTTCTTTCTTTCTTTCTTTCTTTCTTTCTTTCTTTCTTTCTTTCTTTCTTTCTTTCTTTCTTTCTTTCTTTCTTTCTTTCTTTCTTTCTTTCTTTCTTTCTTTCTTTCTTTCTTTCTACTGTTGCCTTCATGCCTGTTTTCATACTGCTCCCTTCACTTGGCTCACTGCCCTTCTTAAAAAGACAAAATATCCTTGTTTTCTTTCTTCAAAGGCCTCCTCAAAACCTATTTCCTTTGCCTTATTGTCACTATTGACTTTCTTTCCTATGCAGTCTATTCCTCACTTATCCTACCAGATCCCATGATTGAAAATAATCAGTATATGATTTGATTCCTCTACATGACTCCGTTTTTATTTGCTTTAAACATAATCCTTTCTTTCACTTTACTTTTGTTGTACTTTATGCTTTGTTCAATTTAGTTTGTACAGTTTTGGGAGAAGAAACCTTAGTCCCACTTCTCTATTGAGACTCGGCTCTGCTTCATGAAGAAACAGATAGGGATGGAAAAAGTAACTTTATGCCATGTTATGGTATGCCACTACAAATCCTATCAAGTGATAATATAAAACTTCCATTGATTTCAGTGAAATCTGAATTAGAGCTGGTTAGAGGCTGAGCTGGTCTCTTGTGCAAATTACAACAGCCTTGGGCTGATCTAATTTGCATCCAAATGACTATACCCCCATGGGCAGATCCAGCAGCTGGGAATTGCCAGAGTATCACTCAAGCCTCCCCAGGAGGATGTAAGATGGGTAGCATACAGCCACCCACAGAGGGATAATTCCTGTGATAGTCAAGGAAGATGGCTTTACAAACCATTTATAGCACCAGAGTGATGCAAAAACACCGAATAATACTGAAGAATTGAGCCCCATGCCTCTTAAACATTATGCCATATTATAATTCTGTATAAATGTTATTAATTCTTTTTTATCTTGCATAGAAAAGCTAATCCTATAAACTCATTTTAAGACTGTTCTTCCCTCTACTCTGTATTTTGCATAATATTCTCTATTAATTGTGGTCATTTCAACAGGGATCTGGACCAAACACACACATAGTAGCAGAATATTTTATGCACTTACTTTATTGGACAGTTTTATAGAAATGGCATATCTGTAACAGTATCTGCATGTGTTGTTTTCATAAACCTTCTACTATTCCTTTAGGCCTTAGTAAATGATATCCAGACAATCCAGCCCAGTTTGAACAGTATTAATGACGTTGGGAAGAAAATGAAGAATGAGGCAGAGCCCAAATTTGCTTCCAGAATACAGACAGAACTAAAAGAACTCAATGCTCAGTGGGAACACATTTGCCAACAGGTACTGACTCTCTTGCTGTGACTGGTTCTCTTTTAATTAACTTTCAGATTTCTCATTGACATAATTCCTCCCCCTCTATGCATAGCCAGTCAATGTGAGAGAGAATCTAGACATTTTTGCTCATTAACCTTCCATTATACAAAGTTTATCTAGCATGTAGAAATATGTGCAAAGCAAATATCTTAAACTATGCAATTTAGTCTAGCTGTACATCTTATTGCTGATGTAAAATTAGCTCTTTATGATATACACTTATTTTGAAAAAAAGATTTCCATCTGCCAACATCTAAACTTCTGCACTGGGTAGTTTTTATTGGAACTTTCTTTTTTTTCTTCTGATATTTTATTATACTGACTAGTAATTCTCAAGATCAAGTCCTTCTAGTATTCAGAGTTCAGTAACTTAGAATTATAACTACCCATCCATTTAAATTAGTGTCACAAGTGCCCACAAATGTAAAGGACAGGTGGTATGCAGTATTGACCTGAAAGGATAAGTGTTTTATTTTTACAGTGTTGATGGTGAACCAGTGATATTTACCCATAAAGAAAACACATTAAACAGCTAGCAGTGGTCAGTGTAAAGTTACCACTTTGTATAATATGACTGCTAATGGCATTACATAGTAGAGATAATCCTTTACAGTGTTTAGTATTGTATAATAGGTATTCTTCTAATGTTTCACTTGTTTTATCTTTAGTCCTGTTAAATCTGGGTTATTTTAAGCTTTTTTTGTTTGTGTGCTCTATCAAACAAATCCCCATGTTTACATATTAAAACTGTTGACCTCAAGAGGGTTTGAAGTTTTCTAAAACTTTCTTAAAACACAGAAATACAATGATTGTTTTGTACTTTTTTGTTTATCTTAACATTGGCAATTTTTAAAAAGGGATCTCTATATTTAGTTCATTATAAATCATTCTATTTGGATTGACCAATCCGGATCCATTCCCGCAAACTGAAAAAAGCACGCTTTCTTTACTTTGGAATGTCTTATATAAAGAAAACGAAAGAAAAATATTAAAGATGATCCATTCTTCCTTACAGAAATTTAATGAATCCACTTTAGCATCTCTTGACAGATCAAGAGCATTGCTTTCTTCTTACTTACAGTGGTAGAACTGGTTTCAGAGTAGCAGCCGTGTTAGACTGTATTCGCAAAAAGAAAAGGGGTACTTGTGGCACCTTAGAGACTAACAAATTTATTTGAGCATAAGCTTTCGTGAGCTATAGCTCACTTCATTGGATGCATTCAGTGGAAAATACAGTGGGGAGATTTATATACATAGAGGTATTGGCACCCTGACAGCAGGATTGTCTGGCTATGTAGATTCCCTCTTCAGGTCCTACACTACCAGCACTCCCAGCTATCTTTGGGATACCACTGACTTCCTGAGGAAACTACAATCCATCGGTGATCTTCCTGAAAACACCATCCTGGCCACTATGGATGTAGAAGCCCTCTACACCAACATTCCACACAAAGATGGACTACAAGCCGTCAGGAACAGTATCCCCGATAATGTCACGGCAAACCTGGTGGCTGAACTTTGTGACTTTGTCCTCACCCATAACTATTTCACATTTGGGGACAATGTATACCTTCAAATCAGCGGCACTGCTATGGGTACCCGCATGGCCCCACAGTATGCCAACATTTTTATGGCTGACTTAGAACAACGCTTCCTCAGCTCTCGTCCCCTAATGCCCCTACTCTACTTGCGCTACATTGATGACATCTTCATCATCTGGATCCATGGAAAAGAAGCCCTTGAGGAATTCCACCATGATTTCAACAATTTCCATCCCGCCATCAATCTCAGCCTGGACCAGTCCACACAAGAGGTCCACTTCCTGGACATTACGGTGCTAATAAGTGATGGTCACATAAACACCACCCTATACCAGAAACCTACTGACTGCTATTCCTACCTACATGCCTCCAGCTTTCACCCAGACCACACCACACGATCCATTGTCTACAGCCAAGCTCTACGATACAACTGCATTTGCTCCAACCCCTCAGACAGAAACAAACACCTACAAGATCTCTATCAAGCATTCTTACAACTACAATACCCACCTGCTGCTGAAATGAAGAAACAGATTGACAGAGCCAGAAGAGTACCCAGAAGTCACCTGCTACAGGACAGGCCCAACAAAGAAAATAACAGAACGCCACTAGCCATCACCTTCAGCCCTCAACTAAAACCTCTCCAACGCATCATCAAAGATCTACAACCTATCCTGAAGGACGACCCATCACTCTCACAGATCTTGGAAGACAGGCCAGTCCTTGCTTACAGACAGCCCCCCAACCTGAAGCAAATACTCACCAGCAACCACACAACAGAACCACTAACCCAGGAACCTATCCTTGCAACAAAGCCCGTTGCCAACTGTGTCCACATATCTATTCAGGGGACACCATCACAGGGCCTAATAACATCAGCCACACTATCAGAGGCTTGTTCACCTGCACATCTACCAATGTGATATGTGCCAGCAATGCCCCTCTGCCATGTACATTGGTCAAACTGAACAGTCTCTACATAAAAGAATAAATGGACACAAATCAGACGTCAAGATTTATAACAATCAAAAACCAGTCAGAGAACACTTCAATCTCTCTGGTCACTCGATTACAGACCTAAAAGTGGCAATACTTCAACAAAAAAACTTCAAAAACAGACTCCAACAAGAGACTGCTGAATTGGAATTCATTTGCAAACTGGATACAATTAACTTAGGCTTGAATACAGACTGGGAGTGGATGTGTCATTACACAAAGTAAAACTATTTCCCCATGTTTATCTCTCTCCCCCCACCCCCCCACTGTTCCTCAGACGTTCTTGTCAACTGCTGGAAAAGGCCCACCTTGATTATCACTACAAAAGGTTTTTTCCTCCCCGCTCTCCTGCTGGTAATAGCTCACCTTAAGTGATCACTCTGGTTACAGTGATTACCATACTGTACATACAGTGATTACCATACAGTGATACCATACCATATGTAACACCCATTGTTTCATATTCTCTGTGTATATAAATCTCCCCACTGTGTTTTCCACTGAATGCATCTGATGAAGTGAGCTGTAGCTCACGAAAGCTTATGCTCGAATAAGTTTGTTAGTCTCTAAGGTGCCACAAGTACTCCTTTTCTAATGGCAGAACTGTTCAGCTTTACAGAGCGCATGCTCTGGTAACGTGCCCTGAGCACCACCCTGAGATATTTTTGACCCGCCAAGAAATGCAAAAGCTTGTCCATGGACTCTCTCTCTCTCTCAAATTGCTTTTATATATATTTTAAAAAAAAGAATTTGAAAAATAATGTGACTATAGTTAGTAACCAGCCCAAGATTGTTTTTCAGTGTTATGCATTCTGAATGGGGACTGAAAACTCTACAGATTTCCATACATACACTTTTAACTGTAGTTTAAATTAACACAAACCAAAATACCTTAGGTTTTAAAATTAGATTCTGGCCAAGTATTACCACTTGTCATACTTCACTTACCCATGCTGCTGAGCGTGAACCATGCAATGCCTTTCCATCACCTCTGTCACTGGGCACTTCTTGCCTTTTATGCTGAGAATGAAACAAAAAAAATTGTCTGGTGAATTTGATGTCTCTGCCATAAAAACCAAACCTTCAACTTGATGAACTGAATGTCCATGTTCTACTTACTCTTAGCCATATTTAACCAAGAAAGTAAGGTATGTTACGCAACAGATTTAAACTTGAGGTATATTTCACTAAACATTCTGTTGACAAACTGTACTACCATCATGCTCTACAGAAGGAGTCCAGTTCAAAGAACTCAGTGCTTACCCTTGCAAAATATAACTCCATTCAGAGGTTTAGAGAAAGAGCTATTTAAAGTGAACAGTTTAAAGCTTTCCATTGCATGGATAAATATCTCAGACAGATTAACAAAATAATACTTTGCCCTCTCTGTTTAGAGATTTTTCAGCAGAAAATCTTTACAAAAGCAGGAATGTATGTTTATCCCCATTTTATAGAGGGAGAAATTGAGGCATGGAATTTGTAAGTGGCTTTGCTGTTGCAGAATAGTTTAATTATATCTGTTGGGTTAACAAGTTACTGCTGTTTTAGTATGCTTCTTTGAAGTTTGGAAAGCACTTACTTGGCCCAGTTCCACAGTCCTTTCTCAAAGAGGTCCCTTTCACGAACCTGCCTTGGAGCTTTTAGTTGTTTGTTTTTATTGTGTAATATTGATGCATGTAGAACTTGTTTTAAAGATCTCCTTTCTTTAATATCTCATGTACTGCTTGCTTACAGAAATTCCAGTTAAAATTCTGCAGGGGGAAAAAGCCTCTAAATTCTTGATGATAAAACTTGTGGATGATTGGGGTTTTTTATTTTATTTTTTATGGCTTGCATGATATTCTATCAACTATGCTGATGATGATCAAAGTATACATTGCCAATGGGCATTCTTAACATAGTAACTTCAATGATAGCTATTAAATACATACAAGAAGTGCGTATAAAAAGCATTTCAAACTGCAGGCATTTTTTTAAAAAATGTGAGGAAAATCAGCTAAGATTACCACATATGCATGCAGTGTGACCTACACCTTTGTAGATAAGGGAGAATTGCCAGAGGGCAATCATGTACTCTTTTATAAATCTTATGTGGCCACTTGAAATGTTATCTGTTCTGGGGCTGCTGCTAAACAAGATGCAACTTTGTGTGTTATCTGTTACGGGGCTGCTGCTAAACAAGATGCAACTTTGTGTGCCTTGTGACTCAAAATAGATACTTGCTAGGCTTCAACTTTTTAAAAAAAAATCAATATTTATTTGATTCAGTGTTAGCATCTGTAGTTTTTACTTTTTACAATGATGATGACCTTTATTTTTGTGCAGTAGAATCTTATATCAAATACCATTTCATGCTTCTTTCTTAAAGGCCTATGCTAAGAAGGCAGCACTAAAAGGTGGTTTGGATAAGACTGTTAGTCTTCGAAAGGATTTGTCAGAGATGCATGAATGGATAACACAAGCTGAAGAAGAATACCTGGAGAGGGATTTTGAGTATAAAACACCAGATGAATTACAGAAAGCGGTTGAGGAACTGAAGGTAAAAGGCAGACTGAATTGTTTAATTTATGTCTGAAGCTCTTTTTTGAAGCCATCGCTGCACACAATCTGTTTGCTCATTTAAAAGAGTTGCTTTTTATATCTAGTTTGAAAATCTGAAATTTGAAGTGATAGGTGGCTTAAAGTAATTTGTTTCAATTTAGAGTCTGTTGAAAGATATTTAAATCTTCACAGTACTCTGTTGCTACAGGGTTTGGGTATGTTTGTTTTTTTCCCATTGCTTTATTGGATTTCAGATTCTTTGCAGTCTGAGCATTAATTTAATTAAGCAATAATTTCCGAAGAATCAGTTGTTAGCAGTAGTTAACCACTAGGTAATTACTTGATAAATCAAGGTGAAATTGGTTTGATTGTTTAACTATTACATTAAATAGAGAGAGACTATCATTTAGGAATTGAATGCAGGTGTTGTGCATTTATGATTTATTAGTGTATACTCTAGATCAACTGCAAGACATGGGCTTGATGCAGAAATTTATGGTGTGGGTTATGCAAGAGATAATCATAATGGTCTCTCTGGCCTTAAAAAAAATCTCTTTGTTATGCAGAGGGTTTTATGGAAGTTTCGAAGCATGTACCCCTGCAGCAGAAGAGTTTTTCTTTACCAGCTGATCGAAAAGAAACCATGTAAATTCCTAAAGAAATCAAAATGGGACAACAGCGGTTTGCCGTGAATGAAATGTAACCCAATGTTAAAAGTCAGCATATGCTATTGGGGCATAATTAATGTGTGGAAATATCTATATTACAATAGTTCATGGCACTTTAACGATATACTATCCATTGAAACAGGTGTGGTAAGAAAAATTATGTAAAATTTCCTAATGGGTCAGTTTCCCAGTGAAATGAAGACACAGTTTTTGGCCTAGCATAATACTTCATACAAATATAAGAGAATAAAATGCCATTACTGAAGTCTGCGCGCACACAACATGCAATTTTTGACTAGATATAAACAGACTTGAATAATTGCCATTCCCTCCCTGACTTTGATCATATCGTGAATACAAATTCTAACGAACAAGACTTGTACTTACCCTGACAGTACTTCTACATTACTGGGCAAAAAGATATTCCCCAGCCTAACATGGCTCAAAGGAGAGGCAGGTAGGAAGGAAAGGTATATTCCCACCTGCCCTATCCATTGGCACATGGAGGGGGCCCAGAGCATTGGGGGAAGCATCCAAAACCTCCTGAAAGGATGTTGTAGGAGATACGTTCCTCCTTTTGTGCTGAGACGCTCCAGGAGGAGTTCCTCTTGAACCTCCCACTGAGGTGGTGCAGATCTATACTACTCCAATAGGGTACAACTGAGCCCATAGGTCCCAGTCCTGAAAAGAATTATGCGGGTGTTTAGCTTTGAACATGTGAGTAGTTTCAAGACTCCACTGAGACTTATCACACGCTTACTGTTAAGCACATGCTTAAGTCTTTGCAGGATCAGTACCTCAATCTGGAGACATTTTGGGGCAGGGAACTGTTGTCTTACATATCTGTAAAGGATCCAGCACATTAATGGTACAATGTAAATAAACATTACCTTAGTATTTTTAGCAATAGCACAGTAATGTCTAAAAGTACCCGTCACAATCAGGACCCCGTTCTGCTGGGTGTTTTATAAGCCCCTAAGGAGAGACCTTACCTGCACTAAGGAGCTTCAATCTAATGAAAGTCAACTCATAACTAATGAGCGTAACAAGCAGTAGGAGAGAAAGAGAGCACAGATGAGGGTAAAAGTAATTAGTTGTTGTGATTATGTAGGCTAACAATGAGAGCAGCCTGGTGGTTAAATGTGGTTTAATTATTTTTAAAATTTCCTATTAAACTGTGGTCCTCTGTGATTGCCTAACATTTACTTTTCTTTGACCTTTCTCACTGGGATCGCTGCTCACTTCTTACTGCATCTTCCTCCTAAACCAAGCCATGTTCACACCTCAAGCCTTCCATGCTTCGCTGTTACTCCAGGCCGTGCTATTGCGTGAGGGATTCTCTCCCTACCTCCTCAGCTGATTCTGGGGATGGATGGGACAATCCAAAGAATGCTCACGCTGAAGCTTAAATTTGAAAATCAGCTGTGACATCACTGGAGTCCTAGACAGAAAATTGATTTTTTTTTTTAAATCTCCCCAGCTGACTGTGCACTGTTAAAGATGGTTAATTGAATTTATTTGGAAGTAACACAAAATATGTTTCAATCTGTAATTCGAAGTATTGCGGCATTGATGCCTGAAGCATTTTCTCAGCAAGTATATTACTGAAATTTTGTTTTCTCACTGCTCCAAAAGATTCAGTCGTTCTATATTGTGTAACACATTTATTTGTTGTTCATGATGACCTTGTGTGTGGCCTCTAAAATGAAAACAAGATGAATACATTTTCATTGCACGATCAAAGATGATATCAGGATGGTTGGGAATTACATCCTTGATTCTTCCTTCTTTCAACCTGTGGAGAATCTTGATGCAGTTATTTGAACTCTGCTTTCTTCTCCACAACTCATGACCAAAGTCATGACCATCATTTACTTCTGTTTTACAGAGAGCAAAAGAGGAGGCCACACAGAAAGAGGTGAAGGTGAAGCTGCTCACAGACTCTGTGAATAATTTTATAGCAAGAGCTCCACCTGTGGCTCCTGAGGCCTTAGAAAAGGAACTTGACGTATTAATTACAAACTACCAGCGGCTCTGCAGCAGGCTAAACGGAAAGTGCAAAACTCTGGAGGTCAGCTGTTTTGTTGGTCTTTAATATTATAACTACTCAGATGGATTAGCAGATGATAAACTCTTATCTTTGTCCCCATTGCTACTGTCATGCTAAATAAACTGTGCTCGTATTCAGTTGATGTAAACATAGTTAGCCACAGAATCACAATAGTTATCCTGATGGAGCACAGTTATATATTCGGCAATGAGCTGTCGCTCACGAAAGCTCATGCTCAAATAAATTGGTTAGTCTCTAAGG
Organism: Caretta caretta; assembly: GCF_965140235.1. Lineage (NCBI taxonomy): Eukaryota > Metazoa > Chordata > Testudines > Cheloniidae > Caretta > Caretta caretta. The sequence goes on along the minus strand of NC_134206.1, from coordinate 149,723,435 downwards.
TGCCACAAGTCCTCCTTTTCTTTTGGCTAAACACAGTGGAGAGTAACCTACCACAGAGATTTTAAACTTGGAAAGGATAGTAAGGTTTATGGAGTTTCGGAATGTTTTACTTACAGTGCCTTTGTTTAGGTAGACAGCTGAAGATGATATTAAAATAGCAGATTTTTAAATTATCTGAGAATAACATAATTAAGATGGGATTTTATGTTTTAGCAGTCAGTTTTAAATTCCAGCATCTAGGCAATCTTCAACAATTGCATTCAATGTGGCTTAGAATCAAGTTGTGTCTAAAATATAGTTCAGTTGAAACTGATGAAGGTGTTGTTTCTCTGAAACATCATATTATTATTATTATTATTATTTGTTTTCAGTAAGGTATTTAAGAAAATTGCTAACCCATATAACTTTTCTAGAATAAATCTTTAAATAAAATTTACATCTTAAAGGCTTAGAAGAAAATTGGAAACAAATATATATTGATTAAATAAAATATAGACATTTTCAAAATCAGAGTAACTGTGAGGATTCTATGAAAATCAACTTTTTTTTCACTAGACTCTCCTTACCTGCTACTGTGTTGGCCTTCTGTTGAAGGCACTAGGCACTTGAAAGCACTCCAGACATGCATGAAACTCTCATAGATGCCAATAAACTCTGGACAAACTGTGCTTTGAATGTATTGATTGAAAAATGTCTGATTGACTTTGCTTTTATCTACAATGACGTGATCAGTTTGTTTTTTAAAGAAGCGTGAAACTATTTAGGTACAAAATGGAAAACTTGTGATGAGCCCATTGATATCAATGTGGTTCTGTAAATGTGCAAAAATAATTTTGAGATCTGCTTGTTCAGGTTGGAGAAAGAATGTAGCATGTGGTATTATAGAGGGTATAGGATTTAACAGAGAACTTCGGAGGGAGACGACTCAGACGGCAGACCTTATGTGGTGGGATTAATGCCAGGAAGAAGCAGCTATGATTTTTTTATAATTTTGATTTTCTATCTAAAGGTACATTTTTTTCACCAGGAGGTATGGTCATGTTGGCGTGAGCTATTGTCCTACTTGGATGCAGAAGAGAAATGGTTGAATGAGATGGAGCTGAAACTCAGGGCAACTGAAAATATCCAAGGAGGTGCAGAAGAGATCTCAGAGGCATTAGATGTAAGTGCTGGCTTAACTGATATAAAATATCAAGGCACATAATGCATTATACCAACAACATTTTGAAAAACCTTCCATTACATATGAAAGAAACCATAAATCTGCATAACTATTTGGGAAGATACAGACTATTTGAAAATCACAGAGTGCTACTTGATTCAACAAATCATAATTTGATTTTAATATGTGTGCATGTTTTATGCTGATAACTACCATGTAAATGGAATAGAGTAATCCCATGTGAAAATACTGATTTCTCAGTATGTTGTTGAGGATAAAACATAAACTCTTAGAAATCCTGGCCCCACTGAAGTCAATGGCAAAACCATCAATGATTTTAGTGGGGTCTGTATTTTATCCATAGGGTCTGGTCCTTTCAGTCTTTATTCATTATGTATGAAGGCAATGGGCTAGCTATGAATTATGTTTTGGTTTGTCTACATGAGGATAAAAGCCCTGCCGCATAGCCATGGCTGGTCCAGGTCAGTTAACTTGAGCTCACGTGGTTTGGGCAGTGGGGCTAAAAAGTGCTGTGTAATCATTTGGGCTCAGGCTGGAGCCCTAGCTTTAGGACCCTCCACCCTCACGGGATCTACACAGCAATCTTTCAGCCTGGAGCCAAAGCTCCACAACCTCGAGTCAGCTGATCCGGCCAGCTGCAGGGAGGATGCTATGATTTTATTTATATAATTTTGATTTTCTATTTCAATAGACATTTTTTCACCAAGAGGTATGGGCATGTTGGCATGAGCTATTGTCCTACTTGGATGCAGAGAATAAGTTGGCATTATTCATGTTTAAATTTAAGCAACTTTAAGGTTAAGTACTTTGCTAGACTTGAGGCATTAGTTGCAAAAGCATGATTTAAGTAATGCATAGTGAAGAGTACTTTGTGGCATAAATATGAAATTGTTTGATACTTTGATCTGATGTCTGCACTTCAATGGTGTCTACAATGGAGGGTTTCTCTCTTACACATGAATGAGAGATGAGTGCTCTTCAGACTTTTTCAGCTGGTCTGAGAAAAAGGAGAACAAATCATGATCTTTGTTTTTTTTTTTTTTTTTAAGTCTTTGGAAAGCTTAATGCGACATCCAGAAGATAACCGCAATCAGATTCGGGAGCTGGCACAGACTTTAACTGATGGTGGAGTCTTGGATGAATTGATCACTGAGAAACTGGAGAAATTCAGTACTCAATGGGAAGAGCTGCAACAGGAGGTATGTATAATAAATCATCCCACTTTTTCATTCTTTTCCCTTAAAGAACTGGCACTCTAGCAGTTGACCTAATTTCCTAAAAATAAAATTAGCTTCCTAATTGCATAGGATATTTGAAAACAATAAGATATATCATTACTATGCTTCCTTGTATTGTTACCAAGCAGCACTTTACCTTAGAAACAAGGGAATTGCTTGGGTAGCCTTTACACTTCAAAATTCGTGTCCTCCCTTGAAAAATATCTGTGGTGAATTTAATATTCAAGAGCCCTATTCAGCACTTCTTACTCAGGCAAAACTCCCACTGGGAAGCCAACTGTTGTTTCAAAATTAAATGTCAAGTGTAATATTCTTTCACAAGTATATTTTCTGCCGAGCATGTCATAAAATGAGAACTCATGTCCATAAATAGCTTGGTAGGAAAACGTCAATAAAGCAAATATGTTTAACATGAGCAGTGTGAAATTTGGGCATCTGACACAGTTCATAATGATTCTTTTTGATGTGGAAGTTGTTCAATCTACTTTGACTGAGACTGAATAATTATTACTAATTCTTTGACAAAACCTACTAAATTCTTTATGCTTTTTACTGAGAAATCTGTTCAAAACTATAGAGTGAGAGAGAGAGTATGTTTTAAAATCCTGTTGGTAGAAATAAATAAAATAAAAATCTTGCTCTGGTGTTGTCAGGAAATAGTTTAAATACTATTTCCATTGACAAAATAAGTTTCATTTTTTGAACTAAGGTCTACATGGAACATGTAGTTTAGTTTGAAGGAAAATGTATTTATGAAAGTGTGGGGTATGTTTGTAATGGTAGCAGTGAAATAAGCAAGTGGTTGAGAGAGGTTTTTTGAAATCAAGAAGTAAGGTGAAAATCTTGTGACACCTGCTACTGTGGTTTCTTTTCACTGTCTGACATGAGTAGAAATGTAGGATAGCTAGTAAAAAAAAAATTACAGGTAGTCACAGCTCTGTGTCACTTTCCAATGCCATCCCAGAGTGCTTATTTATCATTCTCATTTTGAAAAATACCAGAGTTGTGTAAATGAAGACTAGAAATATTTCCGGAATAGAAGTAGTGGCCTGACTTTATTATCCAATTGGACCGTGGCTATTATAATGGGGACTAGATTGCACTGGTTACTTTGGTGCTCTGCGAAGGTAAAATCATGGGATTATAAAAACATATCTTTAATTGTTCTTTATTGAGTGGATCAACCTTACTTTAAAGTAAATGCAAAACTTTGTTGGTGTCGAGGGGGGGAATCAATGAAAAGAAGTTGAATGTGTTGTACTAAGTGTGAGAGACAGTAAAAGAAAAACATGGGAAACTGCCTTTGCCATGAAAGGAAAATTAATTTTAACTTGCCAGTCTATAGTGTGCATCTGTGTTTTATTTGGGAGCTGAACTCTAAGAAGACTTGACTGATAGTAATTTGGGAGGTCATGTCAAATGACTTCAAGAAACTTGTAACATGAGGGTTTTGCACATGTAGCCACTTGTGAGCCAGTGTGCTGATGCAACAGCACCCCCTTTGGTCAGACAGAGCATTGCACAGAGTTTACTTGATCTGGCAGGATGGTCCGTCAGCTCCTTTTGCCTGAGTCTGCATGGTAGTCCAATTCTGGGCTATGAAGTGGGTTAGTCTTGCTGAGGTGTGTGGGCTCTTCCCCTTATTCCTGTGGGATTTGGTACTGTCAGGATTTGGAAAACCCTTTAGTTTTTAAGCCTGAGGGATTGGTAGGGGAACCCAGGCTCCCCACTCCTTTTGGTTACAGATCAGGGCCCTTAAACCAGACAGGGGGAATCTGTCCTCAACAACTCCTCCTGGTGTACCCTGAGCTCCTTCCTACCTACCTTGGTTTCTGTCGGCTTCTCAAGCCTTTAGATCTGGTCATGCCTTCTCTGCTTGCTGGCCCGTGTTTCCATTTCCAGTCTGCTTGCTCCTCTGGCAGCAGCCCCGCCCCTATGCTTCTCAGATGTTTTATTCTCCCAGCTGCTGTAAGGCTGCCAATAAGCCTTGGCTGAAAGTTCCTGCATTAATCCCTTGGCTGCCCGGCCAGCCTGAGGTACATACACCCCATGCCATCGCTGTTGATATTAATTGGGATTATGCAGGAGTATTTAGCAGGATGGGGAATGAACCCCAAATATCTTATTAGATTCTTTCTCACCTCCAAGTGACAGCTTTAATTCTGATTTGTAATGCATTTGCTCCATTGCTATAAAAGTGTGGGAGAGTAAGGGAAACATCATTTACTCCACCTAGTTTTTAATGGAATGATCTGAAATAGACTAAGTTATTTTGCAAACAAGAAAACAGGAGAAAACCTCTTCACTAATAAATAAATATATTCTCTAATTTTTATCTTCTACTGTATCCGCTCTGATTGTATCATGGGCAGCCAAACAAACCTATTTGCTGAGCTACAGAATCCACCTTTCAAGTCTCAAATCAACCTGTTATGCTGAACTTTGGAAATATTGCTCCTTGGGGGTTTTCTGACCTCTGTCATAACTGATCAGTAGAGGATGGGTAATCATTTCCTTTCTCAGACTTTTCATTTTGTTTAAATCCATTGATATCAGCACTGATGTGAAGCAGTTTTTTCTAATATAGTTTGGTCTAGATTTGTGTTTCTTTTAGTTTCCAATCGGCATTGGAATTTGATACTGTTTGTATGCTGATACTTACGGTTAATACAACTTTATGGTTCATAAACTGAGCAATCAGAATTTGGGGAATTCTAAACATAAAGGTTAAACTCTCCAACTTCGCTCAGGTCCCTTATGCATATAACCATAACAATGGTTGGTTCTTATTTCATTATAGCTGGAGCACATTGTGACATGTATAATTAAAGTACTTTACGGATATGTCTACAGTGCAATAAAACACCCACAGCTGGCCTCTGTCAGCTGATATGGGGCTTGGTCTGTGGGCTATAAAATTGCAGTGTAGACGTTTGGGTCTGGAGTCTGGGCTCCAGCCCGAATATGTACACTGCAATTTTACAGCTCCATAGCCTGAGCCCTGTGAGTTTGAGTCAGTTGATAGGGGCCAGCTGCAGATGTTATATTGCACTTACCTTAAATATTTGCATTCATATCGTATAGGTTGAATTGACTATAAAACTTGAAAGAGTGGAAAATGAAGCCCTGGGTGTGAAAAAAATTAAATAAGGTATCATGCGTAGTTGCCAAGTTTTGTTCTGCTCCAGCTATTGTACTTTTTTTTTTTCAAATGTTCATACTTGAAAATAGTGTGTGTATATAACAGTAGATGTATGTGTGTGGTCAGAATAATCTGCTCTGAGCAGTGGCCATTTCTAGTTAATAGATCTTCACCAAACTTATCAAGGGGGAGATGAGTAGAGGAGTCTGAATAAGAAACTGGAAGGTAGCTGCCTAGGTCTCTGCTTGGAGTTGCTGAGGAAATAGGTGAATGGGGATTGGTGGTGCCGCAGCTACTGGGAGATGAGTGGTTGCTGGGGTTTCCTAGGCAGCAGAGAACTTCTAGTGGGTAGATGGTGCTAGAGAGAGAAAAGGGCTCACTATGAGGGAAGGTGGGGAATAGAAGGTGCTGTGGAGCTTGGACATTTTGGGGTGGCAAGTAGATGGTGGACGTTGGGGCAGGAGGCTTCTGGGTAATAGATGGGTGCTGGGACTGCCCGGGGCAGAAGGCAGCTGGGTGGTAGAAGGTGTTTGACTTCCTGGGCTGCAAAGGCTGGGACTGGGGAATGTGTGTTGGTGTGCAACTGGCTGCAAGGAGGATGGGTAGGGAGAGAGTGGGTGAGCTGGGTCTGATGTTGGGCTCGGATCCAGCAGAGGGAACAGAGAGATGAGACCCCTGTCTGCCTGCTCATAAAGTGCAACTGTGGCCTATATTGGCCAAAAAGGGGAACTGCCTGCATCTGTCATCTTCCTTCAGCTAAGGCAGATGGACAAGAATCCAGCTGAAATGTTAGAATGAATTAGAGGGCTGCCAAATGCATGGATATCATATAAGATACATGGCACTTGGCTTCCCTGATCATGTTTGTGTTCTCTGCTCAAAAGGAAGCAACTTGTTCCATATTTCCTGATGGCACAAGAAAATACATTGGAAAAGAATTCTTGAAGGCAACTGTATATGAGTTATAACAGTGATACATTTTCATTATGTTCCCCCTCCCCCCCGATGCTTAGAAATTCATTCATACTCAAGCACAGCAGGAATAAAGAGACTATGCAGTAAACTACGGTTCAGGCAGAGGCCTCAACTATATTGAACTTAATCCTTAGGGGTTTAACTCCCCTCAGTGGCTAACTGGCACCGACAGTATGGGTAGGCATAACAGGGTTAGCCCTGGGGGAGGCTTGGGGGGCTATAGCCACCCCCAAATTTTCCTTAACCCCTATAGCCACCTCTTCCAGAGCTGGGCATCTGGCTAACAGCTGCTGCTCTCCAGCTGCCCAGCTCCTGGTGCTGTGGCAGTCTCCCCTTCTTTGGGAAGTTGATCCATGACTGGCATAGCTCTGGGGGAGCTCACCGGCTGCTAGACATGGATGTGCCCGAGTGGGACTCTGCTGAGCGGGGGCAGGGAGCCTGCCTGTGCTGGTGTCTTTGGCCCCGGATTGGGAGCTGTGATGGCCGCTGTACTGAACAAGCGTTCAGACTCCTGAGCGCTCGGGCTTAAAGAGACAGTGTGCTGACACTCTCACTCAGGCACACACGGTCTCCTTCAACACTGCCACCAACCCTCTCTCTCTGTCTGTCCTCCGTCCCACATACACCCCCAGCACGCACACACACTCCCCCACTTACTCCCCAAAACACTCACACTCACTCTCTCTCTCCCTCACACATTCCCTCCTACACACACACAACCACACACACTCTCACATAGCCCTCCACCTCCCAACACATACACTCACTCTTTCTCTCACATACAGTGTCCTGCACTTTTGTTTGTATATATTTTGTTCTCCTTTTAAGGATAACCTAGATAAACACATGTTTAAGTGTGTATTGTTAAAAAAATAAATAAGTATGTGTGCCCACCAGATGTATAGCGCTACCCCTCCAATTTTCTGTCTAGCCCACATTAACCCCCTCCCCCAGGAAGAGGCTGGACCTGCCCTGGGCATAACCATAGGGGAAGACCAACCTTAGCCTAATGTAATCAGCACCATTACTAAAATCCCAGACCCCCCTAACTCCTATGAGGGTTTAGGATACAGTCCCCCTTTCTTCACCAGACTTTGCAGCCCACCCCTTCTACATATAGTGTAAGACCCCTCCTGCTGATCTTACACTACCCCTCCTACTGGTTTATCAAGGATGTGCCCACCTTTCATCCAAAAACCCTGCACTGGACCCAGTAAAAGTTACGACAAATGTAGAGAGACATCTAATCAGATCACTATCCCTTACCAAGCCACTTTCCAGCAAAAAAACCCCACACTAACTGGGCCAATTTGGCAGTGAAGGAAAAATTCCTCGCCTGCCTCACAAAAGGCAAATGGCTGCCCTTTACCACCTCTGGTTGCTTGGTCTGGGTGTGGCTATTTATTCCAGGAAGCTAATTAGGCTCCTTCTGCTCCTTTCCAAGCAGCCAGTTCTGTTCTACCAATTTCTGTTGCCGGGGAGAAAAGTTCTCTCCCATCATGAGGGACCAAGGAGAAGAGAACATAGAGATGGTACCATCCCCACCTGTACAAGGATCCCTGCTGGTCCATCAAAGCTTTCCACCTTCCCCCACATGTTCAGACCAAGGAGGCATTTCTGTGATAGTGAAGTTTTCTTTTCCATTTATTTTAATAAAGAACATATTTTGTGACTTGCAGTCTGTTTATATATGTGTTCCGTAATGGGAACAGCTATCTATCTGCCCTTTTTATTTTCTTCTCTGAGTTACTTAACTTCTGTATGAATTCAAGCCTATTCCTTAGGGATCTAGCTATATATTCTCCAGCTGCTGTATCACCACTGAAAGAACAAAAGTGGGACTGCTCCAAGTTCTATCAATATAGGGAGTAGTGTCTTCAGGTTGTCTTACGGAGGGAGGGGATGGGACACTATTCTGTCTTCATGATACTTAAACCATGAATAATAAATCAATTTCTCATGCCAATTGTAGGGCTTTGGAGATTTACTTATGAAGAGATAGTGTGCAATGCCAGACTTCCAGAGAGGGTCTTGATCAATCTGTAGATAAAAGATATGAAAAAAAAGAGACTGTCATACTAATACTTTCATTTTAAGTGAAGAGGAAAAATTGTTTCAAAAGTGTTACAGTTGCAGTCAACTTTTAGTCTTCTTGTATTTATCTATCAAGCTTCCTCTTCCTGATTAAAACTGGAGGGTCTCACGTTTAACAAACTATCAACTGTGAAAACTGTATCTGAAGATTAAAAAAAAAATCATAGTAATCCAATAGAAAAGTTACTTTACTCAAATTAGAGAGACAAGGTGGGTGAAGTTAATATCTTTATTTTGACCAACTTCTGTTGGTGAGAGAGACAAGTTTTCAAGCTACACAAAGCTCTTCTTCAGATCTGGGAAAGGTATTCAGAGCGTCACAGCTACATACAAGATTGAACAGATAGACTATCGGCTACTTATGCTAAACTAAGAGTCCATTCACCAACCTCGTCCCCCTAATATACTGGGACCTACAAGACTACAACAACACTTTTCTCAAGTTACTCAGTCATACTGTTTACTTGTCCTAATAGTTACCTTACCTTTTCTCCCAGAACAAAATTCACTTTTTGAAATGTTTGACTAGAGAAACCAGTGTTGCATTCCTTGCTACGAAGATTCCTCGAAATTGAATTTTCACTCCTCTCTGTACCCTCAAATTGTGCTTCCAGGATCATGCAATGTCCTTGCAGAATAATGCATTCCAGGCACAAAGTAACAAATCTGTTCAAGGTTACTGTATTTTGAACTGGCTATCTAAACCAGGTCTCGCTATTTACTTTATTTGAATAATTGTGCAGGTAATGTACAATAATCTCATTGTGAGCAAAAACTTATCAGTGAAATATTTACTCTGTTAATTGAGCAAACAAACCAACCTATTGCAATATGACTGGTTCGTGAGAAGAAACTGTGCTGCTACTGAGTGGGAGAGATTTCTCTTCAGAGGCGGATACTGTTGTTATCTTTGTATTCCTTCTCTTCTGTAGTTATCAGAGGAAGACGGTGTGTTTAGTTTTCCCTTTGATTGTGTTGGGCATGATGAATAAGCAATATGCATACCCACTGTTGCCTTTTTAAGTGACTGATTCACATATAGCCATGTGGAAATGTGTAATACTGGTGCCCAGAGAACTTGAAGTGCTGCAAGCAGCTGTCATGACATTCCTGTAACTTTGAAAGTGACTTGTAGCCCACCCAACACATTTGTTAGAAAGTGAGGAAAAACTTCCATAAAGCTGGGAAAAGATGTTTGAATTTAGATTTGCGCTGTGTTGAATGGAAGTTTATTCTTGAGGGCCAACCCCTTTTCCCCATCAGGATTCCCTTTTTTAACACTCCCCAATCTCCCTCCCTGCCACCCATTTTTCCAAACGCTGTGCTATATTTATTCATTTCATTCATTCATTCAATCAATCTTTTGTTCTTCTCTTGTGGTGAGTGGGGATATCCTTCCTTCCGCCCACCCTCTCATTATCTCTTCACGGACTGCTAACTTGGCTCCTCTTCTGATTTTTGGAGAACTGGCAATATCAGCCTCACTCTGTGCAGTAATAATCCCCAGGACAGCAGTTTGCCCTTCTTGCAATATCTGTCAGTTTTGGAACACAAAATGAATAAAGATGTCTATCACCATGGAACCAAGAGGTCAGGGGTATTTTTTTTTTTAATTCCAGACAATTGTATTTTGTAGCCCCTTAGCTCAAAAATAGTGTAAGAAATATTGCTAAAGTTTCTAAGAGAATTACTTCTGGCATGAGGGCATGGAAAATATCAGCCCAAAGTTGACTTTCAAAATGTTGAAAGCATGTGAAAATTGTGTTTATAATGAAAGTCCCAAAATAACCTTATCTATTCCCAGACAAAAACTAAGTTAAAATTTAGTTAAGGTTCAGAAAAAAGAAAAGGAGTACTTGTGGCACCTTAGAGACTAACCAATTCATTTGAGCATAAGCTTTCGTGAGCTATAGCTCACTTCATCTGTAGCTCACAAAAGCTTATGCTCAAATAAATTGGTTAGTCTCTAAGGTGCCACAAGTACTCCTTTTCTTTTTGCAAATACAGACTAACACGGCTGCTACTCTGAAACCTGTTAAGGTTGAGAGTATATCAGTAATTTGGAGAAGAAAAAAAAAGGGGATGTAATTATCCCAACAACAAACATTATAAACCAAGAGTTAAGTTAAATTTAAAATAAATCCAAATATGTTAAGACATGGAAATGCACAGTTAAGGCATGCAAAGTACCTTGACTCTGCACTGGGTTGACACCATCCAATAACCAGAAAATATGCATGAGTTTTAACCATTTCAGAAGTCTGAAGAGTCTGTTGTTCCATTATTGAGATGACACAGGACAAAAAAGTCTAACTGGATGCTAACTTTTTTAACAGATGTTTTATTAATTTCAACTCAAACTAATAAAGTTACTTTTGAATTCTCAGAAAATTCATTCTGTAGTCAAAGAGTAAGTGCTGTAATTTGGGAGTGCATATGCTGTATTTTTCACAGATAACACAGAGATTACATTCTTCAAGTGTAAAACTCTGTTTTCCCTTTACTATAAAACTGATTAGAACCTCCATAATATATATATATGGAACTACCTGTACAGCTAAGGTTATTGAAAAGATTAATTATATTATTTGAGAAATGCAGCAATAAGTGAACATGTATTAAAAGGCTACATCATAATGTATACCAAAAGGGATTTTATCAAGAGGCATGGGGTATAGCATTAAGATTGAATGAGCACCTTTAACTGTCATATTTCTTTATATTTGAATGCTTCACAGTGTATCCTAATTTCTCTTAATGTAAAGTTTTTATATGGAATATATTTAACATTTAGTGTGTCTGCTGAGTTTTCCAGATGTTGATTCTTGAATTATACATTGATCTCAGTTATTTCTGTACTACAAAGTAACAATTTTATGCTAAAACATTTTAAAAATCTATAAAATGGCCATTGAGACTGTCAGAAAAATTCAGTAATTAACATGTTTCTGTTTTCATTCTGCAGTTTCCTAAAAGCATAATTTTTTGCTTTTATTTTTCTTGACAGCTGTCAAAATTTCTCTAGGTCACAAATATCTAAGCAGTTGGTGCTTGCCCTGAAACTTCCCATTTACCAATAAACTGTTGGAGATGTTGCTTTACATATTGGAGCCCTCAGCTTTATTGTCTGATCTGATAGTAGGGCTAGAGCCTCTTGTTTTGCTCTCAAACCTATTTATATACTGTGGTGCTGAACCATTCATTTGTGCTGGATGTTCTTCCACCTAAAGGAAAGTGTAGTTCAGCTTAAAAAACTAACACACGCAATGAACATATTTAATTTCTTCACTATCTTGCTATATGTAAAAGACATTTTTCAAATGTTAGCTAATTTTCTTGCACTTGTGGCCACTGTTGATCTCAAGTCCATGGCTTGGCAATACCCTTCCCTGTATGTATGCTGGCTGTTCCTACGCCACTATTCCTAAACAAAAGGTTACAGCCCAACCTAGCAACAAGTTTCCCAGCATTAGAGAGCACACAGACTGTGTGAAATCCTACTGTATAGCAAGGTACGTGGTGCTCTCAAATGGTAGCCACTGTGAGCTAGATTTTCAAAAGAGCCTAGGGGCAGATTTAAGTGCCCAGCACCTACAGTTAGGATGGATTTTCAGAAGAGCTCAGCCCTCCATTTACATACCTTAAGAACCACAACCTCATTTCTGTCCCGACAGAGGTGCAACAATGTAGTATTAAAAAAAATTAGAAAATATTGCACAATGTTATTTCTGCAGTTTGGTTTAAGGAACATATAAATAACGTTTCATGTATAATACATCTGTCATCCTGGTCCTGAAACGTAGCTTCTATGCTGGGGGATAAACTAAGTAGTTCTATTATTTATTAAATTAAGTTATTGTATTCTAATACATATTGCTATAATTTGTTAAAAGGAGACATTTGCATATTTTAATATAACTTGTTCCCACTTTAACTTTAAAATAGAAATCTCTTTCTTTACCAGCTTACTTTGTTTTCATCTTATGTGGAGTGGTTGGTTATTCTGTAGAATTTGAGTTCAGGAAAGGTGGAACTTCTTAAGGTATTTAGAGAGATGAAGTAGTGTGTGGGAATGGTAATGCAGGTTTTATTTTAGGACTGCCAGCCTGGAGAGTGTCCTTTTAAAGTAGTGTTTTTGAGTGTTTTATTTTTCACTGATGCACACACCTTGAAAAATCTAGATCATGTTTTTAGATTGTCCTAGTTGTTATAGTTAATAAATTTCACTGCAGTTTATTTACTCCCAGTAATAATACTAATATAGTGCCAAGAAGCCTCAGTCATGGCCCAGGACCCCATTGTATACAATCCAGTATAGCACCTCTGTCCCCCTATGTTTATAATCTAAGTAAAGTACATAACAAATTTGGATGATGGCTATTATTTTAGCATCTGAAACCTGAAGTGAAATCTTATGCACACGTGAGCACACAATGCCGGGGGGAACACCACTGCCAGCTGGCTTTTCTAGCTATTACTTTATGGTCCTCATTTTCAGTCACTGTTTTTATAAATGATAGATGTTGACAGTTTTCAAAACTGAACTTACCCTTTTTAATAAAAGACAGATTAGTGTTCTAAGAATTTGATGTCTCTTTCCTGAAAATGTCCATATTCACATTGACTATAAGAGAAAGTTAAAACCTCAAAGCAGATGAAAGTAAAAGTCATGAAAGTAGCAAAGTCTAGTGGTACATTATGAAGTAACATTGCTTCAGTAATTCATTTTCTGATGTAAAGTGGATTATCTAAGCACTATACCCAGATGTACAGACATACTTTTCTTAACCTGCCTACTGTAATTTTTTAACATTAGCTTTAATAAAAAAAATGTAATCTGCTCTTACTTTAGTACCTCAGGTGCTTCCAATTAACACTGACAGCATGGATCCAACCTGCAAAGCTTTTCTGTTCCACAGAAAATTCCTAAAACTGGCAACCACAGGGCTGTTATCTAATAAGCTGTTTAGAAATAGTACAAAGCATCTTACAAACACCCAAAATAGTAAATACTGATAGGGTACTCTATCCTTTCACTATTAACATCAGCCAATGAGAGTGTTCAGAATAATAACTCTCTGACTGACTGAAAGTAAGGACCTGAAAAGACCAGCATTCCACTTAGAATATATTATTACCACAGACACACAAAACACTAGCTGATTGTCTGATAGATATTTCAAACCTTTTTGACAAAAGACATTGGGTCCTAAAAACTGAAGGTAGCTATGAAGTCAGAATAAAATGCAACTATCCCTTGCTCAGCAAACAAATCTGTATTTGGTGTGAATACCCACATCCCATGACCAGACAACATGATAGTCCACCCCCAGCGCCGTCTTACTTCTCCTTTAATTCATAATTTACAAGGAAAGTTAGTCACTATCATATTATGGGTAGCAATGTGGCTGGACTTCTACACAAAAAAGCTAATGATCCCAGACAAAGACTGGTATCATTGTTTGTCTCTTTTTGTAGCATGGTATGGAAAAGATTAGGCCCCATTGTACTAGGCACTGAAGAAATATAAAGCAAAGGGATGGGGTCCTTGCCTTCAAGAGCTTACAATCTAAATTCAGGTTTCAGATTAGCAGCCATGTTAGTCTGTATCCGCAAAAAAAATTGAGCTTATGCTCAAATAAATTTGTTAGTCTCTAAGGTGCCACAAGTCCTCCTTTTCTTTAATCTAAATTCAATATGGGAGACTACAAGTGGATATAACAAACAGATAGTGGGAAGCACAAGGTAATGGGGAGATAATTACAAACAGTATAATAAGCACCAGTCACAGCTTACCAGCTGATTTATCAAGTGTTTTGAATGCATAATGGCATAAATGGGTTGTTGGGGAAGATTTGAAGGAGTGCTTTTCTCAAAATTTGACAAGCACCATTGTACTTTCTCCCATGCTACCTCTTACGCGTGGAAGGAGTTCCCCTGGGCTATTTACTGCCCTTTAATCTTTCCTTAAAATGCAGTTTTGGCTTGATAATACAAAACACTTGAGAATGATTAACCAGCTGGGGTCCACATTTCTACAGAGTAGAAGAGATTATATAGGATGAGGATAGACCATGAAGGGCATTAAAAATGAAGACAAGGATACAATCCTCCTTTCAGAGTTAGCATTCAGTCCCTACTCCACGAAACTTTATATTTCACATGTGAGAGTTCCTTCTCGAGAGATCTTTTATTCCTCTCACTTGCTGGAATGGATTATCTTGGATTGTGATGACAGTAACCCCATTCTGAGTAAACAAAATCTCTTGAACTATATAATGAGATCAGGAGGCCCATCAGGCCCCAGTGTGGAACACTGCATCAGGGAGGATGGTTTTATTTTACAGTTTTGCTGTCTCCTCCTCACTATAGCTTTGGCTTTTAGGGATCCTTCAAACCTTAGAGTTTTTCTGAATGGGTGGCAAAAAGAGGCGAAATTTATCTTACAAAAAGGTGGTTGTGAAAAAGTCAGGAGTACTAATTTATGCTGCAGCCTATGTTTATGAGAAGAAAATATTGCGACTAATTTTCAATGAATTATGTATGTGTTTGTTTATTTGCTGTTGTCTTTAGGCTGTGAGAAGACAAAAGGTTCTTGAACAAAGTATCCAGTCTGCCCAGGAAATTGACAAAACCCTTCGCTTGATCCAAGAGTCTCTTGCCTTCATTGACAGACAATTAACAACCTACATTGCAGAGAGAGTTGATGCTGCACAAGTCCCTCAGGAAGCACAAGTAAGTTACATGTGGGTTAATAGTCTTGAACTGATTTGTTGATCACAATGGATTTCTGAATCACTGAAGAGTGATGGGCTTTCTGTCTCTCTTTTTTTAAAATAAGAGGTTTAGAATTTTTGCAATGCTCTAAATTAAAAAGACGGACTTGCAACGGGTTTTTATAACACACTACATTTGAAAGGACAAGTAAATTTTAGATAGAAGTATTACTTAAAGGGGTTGTTTATGTACCAATAAAATCTTACTTTCAACTTTTTTACCTGTGCCTCTCCAGATGATTTAAAGGACCTTAAATGCCATGGAAGATTATACAGTAACATTAAAATGGCAATGAAAAACAAAATGTGGCTCTTTAAAATCCAAACTTTCTTATGCCAGAGTTTACTCATCTGCTTCTTCCTACTTTTAGTTGGTTTATTTGTAAAGCCAATTAGATGGCATATGGATTGCTACTGAATTATCTAATCACAGGTACTGTGGTTAATTGTTACTTTGATTTACATAAATATCCTTACATTTTTGTTCTTCAATTTAGGCAAGTTTAAAAGAAAATCATCCTTTCCTTTCCCTCCTACAACTTATTTGTTCAGGCTTTGAACCTACAGCACGTTTACCATATGTGACACCAGTTTGTACTTTTTACCTATTTTCACTGTCACATCTATCCATGGCCTTGTTTAAAAACAAAACAAAAAAATTAAGCTGAAATAAAGAATAAATAATTATTTCTAATACCAAAGTATTCAAGTTGTACTATAGGAAATCCAATAGCTTTTCAGGTAATTAGATATTAAATAAAAAGTATAGACAATATCAGGAGAAAATAATATGGAAAAGTATCTATGGATTGTAGGGATTTGTAAGGCTACTGCCAACTGCATTTGCTTTTGGAAATAGTGATTCCTAAATTCAGATGTCTGGCAGGTAGAAGCTTGAAGAGTTGGTCTCAGATATAGACAAAAATGGTCCAAAGACATTGTGGGCCTGATTTCAGAAGTACGGAGCTCCCACTGAAGTCAAAGGGAGTTTGCAGTTCCGCCACAACTCTGGAAATCCGGTCCTGTGTCTTTTATATTAAAAATAATTTAAAAAGTTAAAAATTCCATCAAAAATTATTTATAATTTAAAGCAAAAAACAAATATTTAGACCATACCAGGCCTTATTCTGCCCTCAGCCTAATTTTACACTGTTATAGTTACTGATTCTAGTTGAGTTGTTCCCATCTTACACCAGTGTCAGAGTGGAGTCCAGCTTAGATGATTTACTCCTCATGTATCAAATTTCAGTCCTAAACTATAGTATTTACCCATTGTCCCTTTAAATTTTTTGTTCTTCCTCCTCAAACTTTGATCAACAGAGAGTATTATTTGGTAACTCAGGGCTTAAACCAGCTTCCGTCAAGGTAGCATTGGTATGATTTTCATCTTCTAAATTTATCTCTCTAAAGATTAGCAGTTTAGGAAACATTCCGTACAGTCCGCTTGATATTGCTGTTTATGGACCTTTTCAAAAATATGCTCTGATCAAAATAAATTGTGATTTATACATCCTTTACAAACTGGCACAGATACATCCACAGATGTAGTATTGATGGTGATTCAGGTTTTATATAAGAAGCAATATTTCAGTACTTTAACCATTGAATCAGGGTAACACTCAACCAACCAAAATTTAAGCTGGAATATTTTTGGATACATGGGCAAACTCATTTCTCTTTCTCCAAAAAAATTGTGTTGCACATGGATTTATTGACTCGTGTCTGATGTTGAATTCACCTAATTGTAATAGGTGTGAAATCAAACAACACAGAATTTGTTGAATCTTTTCCCTTCACAATTTTATTTTAAGATTCAGGTAAAGTCTTTTGAGGAAACCAAGTTCTCATCAGAACAGATTAAGCTCAAATATTACTGTTCTCTGAAGCTCAGTCTGAAGTTCCTGAAAATGTACAATGCATTTTAAATGGGTAAATTATCCTGATTCATTCCACCAGTGGCAGGGCTAAGGTACTGGCTCATCTACTGAGGAGTATCTGCTGGCACACCTCCCACAAAGAGATCAGAGCTTTTTCTTCATGATAGAACTCCCATGTCAAAGTAGTGGCTGTCCTGCTACCTGCCTTTTATAGAATCATAGAATATCAGGGTTGGAAGGGACCTCAGGAGGTCATCTAGTCCAACCCCCTGCTCAAAGCAGGATCAATCCCCAACTAAATCATCCCAGCCAGGGCTTTGTCAAACCTGACCTTAAAAATGTCGAAGGAAGGAGATTCCATGACCTCCCTAGGTAACGCATTCCAGTGTTTCACCACCCTACTAGTGAAAAAGTTTTTCCTAATATCCAACCTAAACCTCCCCCACTGCAACTTGAGACCATTACTTCTCGTTCTGTCATCTGCTACCACTGAGAACAGTCTAGATCCATCCTCTTTGGAACCCCCTTTCAGGTAGTTGAAAGCAGCTATCAAATCCCCCCTCGTTCTTCTCTTCCGCAGACTAAACAATCCCAGTTCCCTCAGCCTCTCCTCATAAGTCATGTGTTCCAGTCCCCTAATCATTTTTGTTGCCCTCCGCTGGACTCTTTCCAATTTTTCCATATCCTTCTTGTAGTGTGCGGCTCAAAACTGGACACAGTACTCCAGATGATGGGACCTAGACAAATTGGAGGATTGGGCCAAAAGAAATCTGATGAGGTTCAATAAGGATAAGTGCAGGGTCCTGCACTTAGGACGGAAGAACCCAATGCACAGCTACAGACTAGGGACCAAATGGCTAGGCAGCAGTTCTGCGGAAAAGGACCTAGGGGTGACAGTGGACGAGAAGCTGGATATGAGTCAGCAGTGTGCTCTTGTTGCCAAGAAGGCCAATGGCATTTTGGGATGTATAAGTAGGGGCATAGCGAGCAGACCGAGGGACGTGATCGTCCCCCTCTATTCGACATTGGTGAGGCCTCATCTGGAGTACTGTGTCCAGTTTTGGGCCCCACACTACAAGAAGGATGTAGATAAATTGGAGAGAGTCCAGCGAAGGGCAACAAAAATGATTAGGGGTCTGGAACACATGACTTATGAGGAGAGGCTGAGGGACCTGGGATTGTTTAGTCTGCAGAAGAGAAGAATGAGGGGGGATTTGATAGCTGCTTTCAACTACCTGAGAGGTGGTTCCAGAGAGGATGGTTCTAGACTATTCTCAGTGGTAGAAGAGGACAGGACAAGGAGTAATGGTCTCAAGTTGCAGTGGGGGAGGTTTAGGTTGGATATTAGGAAAAACTTTTTCACTAGGAGGGTGGTGAAACACTGGAATGCATTACCTAGGGAGGTGGTAGAATCTCCTTCCTTAGAAGTTTTTAAGGTCAGGCTTGACAAAGCCCTGGCTGGGATGATTTAATTGGGGATTGATCCTGCTTTGAGCAGGGGGTTGGACTAGATGACCTCCTGAGGTCCCTTCCAACCCTGATATTCTATGATTCTATGAGACCTCACCTTTAGAGTGAATGCCATTCTTTTTCCAGGGAAGGGGATAATTCATTCGTGATGGTTAATCAAACCCAGAGACTATAAAATAAATTCTTCAGTAAAGTATGTTGCACTCCTAGAAGAATAGAAGGAATTTTAATCAGAAAGATGTCAAATCCAGGGCTGAAATTGAGAGGAAATGAAGTGAAATGCAGCTCCTCTTGTTAAACTAAAGTGATTACTTTGATACATGTAGAGAGATGGCAAAAGAAAAGGGGAGTTTTCAGTGTTAAATATGCGCTATTTTAGCCCTGCTTTGGATCACCTTTTGAATACAAATTCCATGTGCTTCTTACTCCACCATGTGGCACTGAGAATTTAATGCTACAGAACTATTGCCGGGTAACAGACTACTTGCTGCCTGTCTCTCTCCACCTCCCACTGAAGATAATGTATTCAAACACAGTAGCCTAACCACTGCCATTCAAAGAAATTAATGGGTTCAGATGCCTGTAAAGCAAAGTGATAAAACCATGTGTTGAAAGAGAATAAAATAAGACAAATCTTAAAAAATATATTCATGAAGGAGGAGAAGTCATATCTGTGTATGCTTGACCTCACTATTCCACAATGACGTCTTTTTAATCTACATGAATATACAAAGGTTGTGCAATTATTAAAATCATTACCATGGACATTTTCTCACCCTTTATTTTTACAAATGCTCTTTCATTATATTTTTTATTTGAAGTACATGGAGTTTTTAAAGTTTTGCTATTACAAAAAGAAAAAAAAATCTATTGCAAATATAAAATTTGTGTGCTACTTAAATTACTCATTCTCTAATAAACAGTCTACTTACTGTGAAAGAAATTTAAAAAAAAATACTTATGTGCTGCAAACTAATTTCTAGGTTTTTTTCCAGTTGGCATTTTTTATTATATAAACCAGTTCCATAACACTTATAGCATTTTTTTTTATTCCTCAGTTTATGATGTTACTTTGAACTTTTCTTGTTAAAGTCCAATTATTAGTGTAGGCTCCAGTCCTCCTAGTGTAGGCCCCAGTCCTCCAAAGACTTACATTATTGCATAAGTTTGTGCTCATAGTTCCACTGAAGTCTGTGTGTTTTAACTAACTGGTTGCATGTTTTTTAATGCTAAAATTTTAGGTTTGGTTTAAAAGAATTTTAAAAGAATTTTCCAGATAATTAAAGATATGGCATTGTATAAATGCTTAGCTTTTTTCATAGTACACATTCTGTTTAGTTCAAGAAGCAGCATGGCTTTTTATGGTGTGTGAAAGAAGCATCTTCCTGGGCTCAGCTAAACATTGCAAATCTCTTAGAATAGGCTTTTGTCTGTTTTTTCTGCTGTGCACTTGTCTAAAATGCAGTGCTAAGGACAAATGATCTACATAAAATTACTTAGTAAATGAAAGAGAGGCAATAAATATCATATATTGCTTTTCTACTATTGCCCCTTCACATTCTGAAAGAGTAATATTTAAGTAATCATACTTGTATGTTGGTATGCATTAAACTTCTGATTACATCTTAAGTGAGAGTGGTTATTCATATGTTGTTAAAATACCCTTGTGCCTTGTACTGGAGCAATGCTAATGTGATGCCTTAATAGGAAAAGTTGTTGAGTTATATGACATCTCACTTAATGAGGAACACAACATGCTACACATCATTGACTACAGAGTCAGTGACTTAGGATAAAAAATTCACAATGGAGTATGCAGCTGATAATGTTAAAGACATTAATACTTTTTTCATGTTCAAAACATGGAGACTTATTTCATTGAGTTCTCTATGGAACATTAGTACTCAAAAGGGAGCAGCTGATCTAAACATCATTCTGAAATCCAAACTCAGACTTTATCTGAGTAATTTGAATTTCTGCTCAGAATTCTGTTGTTCTATATAGATTCTTATATTGTCCTTATCACCTGTGACAAAGCTCTGCCCTTGTCTCCATGTGTCCTGCATTTCCTGGCGGATTTCGCTAGCCTCAGAGGCTCACTGTGACCCTCCACATAGCCCTTCTCTCTCTAGAGGCAAGGGTCACAGCTTACTGAGCCATTTTCATTGTAAGCCAGCAAGGGGGATGAAGAGAAGCAACCCTCCCTCACACAGTGTCTGTTGTCTCCCAGTCTCAGTGATTAATCGGAGGGGGGGGGGGAGAGAGAGGAGGGGAGAAGAGCCTAGGCCCGCCGTCTACTCTGGGCTCCAGCCCAGGCACCCTAATAGTAGCAGTTATGGTAGCTGACTTTTTGGAAATAGGACATATACAATTCCCTGGGCCACTTCCCCACAGCAGCCCTCACTCAATATTTCCTTCACTGTTACCTCAAGGCCTCCTTCCTTGCACCTGATATGGATTTGTACTGCTTAGCTCCTCCTACAGCTCCTGACACACGCAACCTACTGGGAAGCTTTTAACTCGTTCCAGCCAGCCCTTGATTGGCTTCAGGTGTCCCAATCAACCTAGCTATCTCCACTGCTTTCCAGAAGGATCTTAATTGGCCCCAGGCATCTTGATTAACCTGGAGCAACTGCCATTTGGTTACTATGGTACCAGGGATTTGTTTATCCTGGGGCTAACATACCTGTTCCTCGCTACTTTACTATAGCCTTGCCCCGTCACACACCATAGTATCTGTATGCCTTACAGTAGTGTATTAAGCGATGTGACTGACATCAGTCATGTGTGGTTTGTTCTTTCTGTCAGCTTCACAGAGGAATAGGTCTGTGTGCAGGTAGTGTTTTGTTTTGATACGGTTTTATTTGGGTTTTTTTTTTAAAACGCATGTTGCTATGTGTTTGTGTTAGAGAAAGCACAGTGGAAGCCGTGCACCTTGCACTTGAAGTGAAAGACAGTGAATTAGTGGTGGTCCTTAGTTCCTGTGGGAGTTTGTGTCATCGTCGGACTGGCCCCCCCAAAAAGCAGAAGGGTAGAAAATGCGCTATGTTGCATTTCCATTTTTTATTTGTAATTTACATAAATTTCCACTTCTATATAAATTATAAGCATAGAGTATAATCTGCTGTTAGATCAATCTGTGGAGGAAAATGTTTAGCTTAGAGTTTAGTATAGAAGCCGTCAAGCCAAGGCAGGCACAACCTGCCTTCATTCATTCATGTTTGAGTAGTCCTTGAGGAGTACCTTTTCCTGAATCTCACTCTCACTTGGATTTATAGATGTGACTGCAAGTTTGAAATTAGCTATGTTGTCTACTGACTAATGCTGAAGTCCAGTGAAAAGACACTAGAAAGTATAGAGAGTATGATTAAACAGGGCTCAGAACTAAAATACTCAACACGCCATCTACTATGAAAAGGTGTAAGTAACTTCGATCAATCCCATCATATATTGCTGTTTGGGAAGGAGGAATCCATTTAAACTGTGAAAGATGCCTGCTAGCCTTTCTTACTTGCTATCTGTTTTTATTAGAGCTGTGATGGAACAGTTTTTCATCAAAAATGTTGATTTGACAGAATCAAAACATGCGGGGAGGAGGGTGAGGGGGGCTGTCAATTCTGTCAAAACTTTAAACAGAAACCAGGCAGGCTAGCTTCTCTGCTGCCCCTGTCACTGACTGGCTACCTGGCCAGCTTGCCACTGTCCAGTTCCCCAACATTACATTATGACATGAGGTGTCATTTTTTTTCATTTATATTATTTTATTTTATATTGCTTTGTATTATATTTATTTTATATTTTTATTTTACTTTAATTTATATTATTTTCATTATACGAATTAGAGTGGGAAATTACCAACCGAGTTGCCAATTAGGATACCAATTACAAATAACCAGTTGGCATATCAATTACCAGTGAGCAAACAAAGTTCTAGTTACCAAACCTATTACCCATATAAATATTAATTACCAACTACCAGTTAGAATACAAATAACTAATAACAAATTAGAATACCAATCACAATTATTTTTTTCATTTTATAATACATATTCAAAATAATTATTAAATGCTCATTTTAAAATAATATAGTCAAAACATTTTGACTGTTATATTATATGTCATGTTATAATTTAATGGTCAAAATGTTTAGACTTTTATATTCTATTATAAATTATTATGGAATGCACTATATCCTATGTCTAGTCAATACATTTGAAATGAAAACTTTAGATAAAGCCAAAAGGAAGGGTCTTGTCAGTTTTTCCAACATATAATTTTGAAATTTAGTTTCACAAGAAATATCAAAATTTTGATATTTTCTGATTTGGAACAGGGAAAAAAATAAAAATTTCAGCTTGTCCTGAAGAATGGGAATTCTGGGGTCTGGTTAAAAATAAATAACTTTTCCACCTGCTTTAATAGATCTTAAACCATGAGGATTTTTTTTTAATCTAAATTTAGAGTTACCACCTTTCAGGGTAACTGCACCTGTATTTCCTCCTTTTTTCAACCAAGGGCACTCACTCTCGACTCCCAGCTCCTCAAGTCATCACCTCTCTTGGACAGAGACCTGTGGCTATTTTCCTCCTGACTGCATGTTAAGGCTGCACAGCTCCCTGATTTACACTGTGATATTCCCAGCAAGCCAGACTGTCTAAAAGGTCAACTTCTGCATTTTGCTTTCTCTCCAGAGGCTATGAATAATGCAATTGTCTATATTTAGGTGTTACCACACAGCCCTTTCTAAGCAAACATGTTTATTCTTAAAATTAAGGCATTACAAAAAAAACCCCCAAAACTGTTCAAAACAATAAAAGAATCTACACATATGCTAAAAAGCTTACCAGAGGTAACCCCAAATCCAGCCCTGGCTCTGATAGTTGTCAGTCCTCCAAAACCCACAACTGTTTTTCCCAGTGGTTACAAGTTCATAACTGTCTCAGATTCAGAACCAGAATCATGACTGAACAGATCAGCCTGTTCCTTTATATAGGTTAGGTCTTTGATCTCCAACCTCTGAGAACAGATAATCTGCACATAATCACCTTCTCTTCAGGGTGTAGCTTCAAAAGGCTGGGTTTAACATAGGTTAAACGGAGGTCAGGCATTTGCATTAACCTCTCCGTAGCTATTCCCCAAAGCATCTTCTTCACACTTCTTGTCACAAACAGTCCATTCTCGTCTGGCACAATCTTAGTATAGTCCTTTGAAAATCCAGGGCTCATATTACATCTCCCTCTTAGAGAGTCCCGTCCCACAATAATACATGAACTTTCCAATGAGATTTTTTAAGAATATTGCAGAAATTGTCATATCTTTCACATACAGCAAATGCACAAGTGCACCTATGATGAATGAAATATTGTATCGAAACTATTTTCATACTCTTCGTAATTATATTTTTGATCCTGGTTTTATAGTTTACACCTAGCATATAGGATGTTTGCAAATAAAGTAGTAGTGTGGAATGTTCCCGTTGACTCAAAGCTGCAGTGTTGTGGTCTAGTGGTTATACATTGAACTATCATCTGTTAACTAAAGGTACAACTGTTCAAGATCTATTTAAATCACTGTTTTTTTAAAAAAACCTGTTTACATATACACTTCATGCACCAATGGAGTTTTTTTTTTAAGTTGTAAAGCAAAGTAATTTGTAAAGATGTTAGCTGTTGCCTGCCAAACTCACATTGGCTCAGAAATGTTTCCTCTATTCTGGACCCACAAAAATTATTATTTCCTTCTACTAACAAAAACCTCTGTGCCTAGTGGTTTAGAAATACTAAATTAGGTGTTTAGTAAATGTTCTTTTCCCAGGAGCAGATTGAATCTGAGACTCTGCCCAGCCCAATTACCATATATGGCAATCACATCCTTGGGAGCAATAATAGAGGACTTGCTGAACATGTTGTCCTAACAAAGGAAGTTATTCCCAAGCTGTTTGCTGTCAGTTGTCTACAGAAGAATTTTTACAGGGAACTTAGTCTCAAGTTATTGGTTTTTCCCTGGCTAACAGAGCAAAGACCTGAAAGTGGAAAAAAGCAAATGGCAATGTAGTCTAAAAATTTCCAACCCCATCTTTTGCAGTGTGGGGGGACTAGAAAGTGTCCCTAAGACTCTGCAATAGTATAATGACTTGTACCAGATTTTCTCCATTCTCTGATGCAGCGGCGTATTAGCCCCTAGGCTGACAAATTTGCAGGGGCGGCAAATTTATAATAGCAGCCAGAGACAGCTTCCCCCGGTGTCGGTTCGTGCCCTCTTCCCCCGGCCCCGCCCCAACTCCACCCCTTCCCCGCCCCCTCCCTGCCCCTATTTGTCCCCTTCCCCAAATCCCCGTCCTAGCTCCGCCTCCTCTTCTGAGCAAGCCGTGTCCCCCTTTCCCCCTCCTTCACGAAGCTGTTTCACACACAAGCACTGGCAGGAAGCAGGGAGAAGCAGGACCCAGCGGCGTGCTCAGGGGAGGAGGTGGAGTCAGAGCGGAAGTGAGCTGCGGGGGGAGGGGGGCAGCAATTATTTCTGGGCCTAGGGGCGGCAAAATCATTAATCCGCCACTGCTCTGATGGGCATACCCAGATGAAGGAAAGGATGGTCCTGAGAATTGAATGAGCTCTCCTGTTTATTGTGATCCTAGGAACCCCACAACTCACCTCTTTAGAGGAGATTTAGATTGTGTGGGAAGAGAGGAAGGAGCATTTCCACAGTTGGTCAAATTTGAAATTAACATATACGTATGTTGTAGATGTAATTCTTGTAAAACTTCAAGGACTAGGAAAACAAATGACATTCCCTTTCAGATGAGATCCAGATGTTAACCAATTAGTTTTGTGATTCTGAATTCCATGATCCACATTTTAAACAATGGGCTCTTAAAGTTAAGAGTCTTGATGTGTCTTTAGTCAAGCTAATAAGCACTTGGGTACCTACAATGGTTATTTAAGCACTTACATGCAGTTCTAAGCCCCTAACTTTATGCATCCATATAAGAATATGTGTCCGGGTTTAATTATATTGGGTTTATTGAATATGTTCCTGAAGATAACCTTATAGTAGGTCCAACAATAATTACAAATTAATTTGCATTCTGCTGTAGAGAACAGACATTGTTAGCTATTCTGTTCGGTAATTACTACATTTTTCAAATAAAATTATCTCCAGCTCTACCATAGTGATATATACCATCGCAGAATAATAAATAGGTGTCATGATTAGCGTGTTCCTTCGTGGGTGTCACAGTAAAGAGTATTGTTTTGCTACCAGTCACACTCTCTGAGAGGCTCTCCTTTTATGTCTCTCTGTCTTTCTCTCTCTTTCTGGTTCCCTTCCTGCCTTCCATTCAATTTAAAAAGGGAATTTCATGGATATTACATTTGAGAAGTACCCTAAGTACTTACAGTGCTCTGTTATTAAGTAGCACATGTCTACATAGGGCATCTAGATAAGTAGCAACTGATCAGTATACATGATCAGTATTATTATATTGAATGGCTAAATATTTAAATCTAAACTGTTACTTTGAAATAAGTAAACTGGAAGATAAAGCGAGCACCATCCTTGAAAGCCTAATGATAATGAGTGGTAATTACAAGCCTTTAACATCAGAAAACCCCAAACACCAGGAAATTTTGGCAAGCTACGTGCTGCAATTCAAGAAGATGCACATAATTATATAAAAAAGTAAATATTACACTAGCATGCAGAAACACCTTCTTCTGCCACCTGTGCACTTGTGCATGTATTGTTTATTTGTGGAGTACACCAGGCTCTTAAAAATAATAATAATAGTCACAGTTAAATCTACAACTCTGTATTCTCATTGGTAATTTTGGTAAGAGAGCTCAAATTATGCAAAAGGCTCACTATGTTTGCAATTAATCTAATACATTAGCATTTATATTCAATTACTGCATACAAAACCAAGGTATAACAAAAGTGCATGATTACTCCTACGTCATGTCTCATTAATATCTTACCATATTAGTCTAACATCAGTGTCAGAGCCCATAGAGTTGTATAGTCTCTTTTCTCTGGCATGTCCTGATTGAATCTGTTCAGAAAATTGCATGGTTATACAGCAGCCCACAATTGGACTCTCTGTTGGAACTGCTAATGGAGAAGAGTGGTTGAAAGAAAGCCACATTGGCCTCTCCTTCTCAAAACCACCACTGCGTCTGCTGGAGAAGTCTGTGGCTGGTTGCCTAGTTTTCAGTTATTGGCAACTGCTGGGTATTATAGTTTGTTCTCCTGCATAGCAATTTATTCCTGGTACCTGTTCATTTTTTTTAAATAGCTTTAAATTCTAGCATGATAATTCCTTTCTTTTTTATGATAATAGATTTTCAGAATCAGGCTTCTAATTTTTAAATGCAACATTTTGACACCTGAGATGGGGAGCTCAGATGACACCCCCATACCTCCTCACTTGGGCCAAAACTTTGAAAGGTCTCAATTCTGCCTTCTTCCTGATTTACTCCTCTCATGATACTGCTCTGCTACCTACCCTACCCCAGTAAAGGAGACTAACAACTTAAAATGCCTTGTTCAAAAATTTTAAGTAACACTTAACTTTCAGGTTTCAGAGTAACAGCCGTGTTAGTCTGTATTCGCAAAAAGAAAAGGAGTACTTGTGGCAGCTTAGAGACTAACCAATTTATTTGAGCATGAGCTTTCGTGAGCTACAGCTCACTTCATCAGATGCATACCGTGGAAACTACAGCAGACTTTATATATACACAGAGAATATGAAACAATACCTCCTCCCACCCCACTGTCCTGCTGGTAATAGCTTATCTAAAGTGATCATCAGGTGGGCCATTTCCAGCACAAATCCGGGTTTTCTCACCCTCCACCCCCCCACACACAAATTCACTCTCACTTTGGATGGGCTAGCACCAGCAGGACCCCAATGTTCCAAAGTTCTCACTTTCTAGAGTCCATTTTTATAGGAGTTTCTTCCTTTGCTAGTCTATGTGAATTGCTTCATCATGCTGTTGCTGAATCAATCAGCAGATATCACATTCCTGACGACTCCGTGCTGCCAGATGTTATCATGTTCTTTGGTTCTCCCATTCTTGAGGCTGTTGGGTGGATTCCAGTCTGCCCTCTGGGGGTCCTCTGGTTATTTCCACTTGATGCCTTCTTCAGCTGATGGACACTGCATTCTTAGGCTGGCACCTCCCTGATCATTCAATTATTACCCACACCAAGCATCCATCCACATACATCCTCTATCTCTATTTTAATCACAATTGTTAATACAACAAAAGGGCGGGGAGACTCTGGGTGCTGTTTCTGTTGTTACAGAGTATTGCTTTGACTCTCTCTCTGTGTGAATTACTTTGAGAACAGACTCTGTCTTAGAATGTACTAACGCAATTAGCAGCTTGCAAGTTTCACACATAGAGGGAGAGAAACAGTACCAAAAACCAGGAGACCTCTTAATTAGTAATACCCTGGAATTTAAACTATGGGGAATCAAACTCATTTGTGATTTTAATACAGAACTTCTTTAATATGATCCAACATCCATACCTGCCCTATAAGTGGCAGAGGGTGCTAAGGCCTCATGAAAAGGCCTCATTTAGTTCTTGGTCCTTGTCCCTCTCCTTTGCCTCCCTGTGCTATATCAGAACAAAGCACAGAGTCACAGTCCTTTGTAATTTTTTGCATGTCAATTTTTATGCATTAATATACTTGAGCTCAGAATTAAGTAATTGGAACTGATAGAAACTGGATTTTCCGTTTCCTTGGAAACTATGTGATTTTGAATTTTTTTCTGTTCCTTAATAGGAAATCTCCTGTGAAATGAAATTTGGGGGTGAGGAGGGGGGAATTGATCAAAGTATTTTATAAAATGGAAAAGTTTTGTTCTGATTTTGACATTTTAAAATTTTATTATATAATGTCAAATATTTAAATATCGAAACAAAAAATCATTTTGAAATGGCAAATCAAACGTTCCATTCTGAAAAGGTTCAAAATGGAATATTTGACTCTCTATTCTGATTTTTTTTCTAAAGTAATTTTTTTCTAAGTCAACCTGTTTCGGCTAAACATTTCACTTTAAAGAAACCATTATTTCCTGACCGAATTTTCCATCGGAAAATTTCTGATGAGCTCTATAAATAATACTGACTATCTCTATAAATAAAAAAAAATATAAATAAAGCCTCAGAAATATAAAGGGGTTAACATTGCTAATGGGGTTTTACAAATTTCTGTACACCTGTTTCTTTAAAAATGTATTCTAGTGCATGTATGGTACAGCAGGACATGAGGGTGCCCAACTACTCCAAGATTCTTAGCTCTTATTGTTTTATTATACGCTACACACCATTATAAAAAAGTCTTTATGCCCATGTTGATCACACACACATGCAGCATATAGTATATATATAGCTTTGTAAGCAACATACAAATGAAGATGTGATTTTAAAAAAAAAATATTTTGCAATTGTAAAATTTGTTCACATTTGAACTAAATGAAAAAGCTTGGTCCTAATTTGTGTGGCAATATAAAGTTGAGGTTCTTATTTATTTTCTTGAAATACAGTTTTTTTGTATTAAGAGATAGTTGTACTTTAGAAATGCATCTACATATAGGTAGGCTGTAGTGGTTTTGTGAGATTTTTGTATAACTAATACAGGGCATAGATGAAAGTTACAGTAATTTTTTTTTCCATTTAGCAATAAAGGTTTCAAATAGTCTTCTTGATGAGAAAAAAGCTAATAGTTATTTTGGAGTTCCTATTCTCAGCAGTAATTGTTAAGTAATCTGCTACTAGCAGATATTAATTTTCTAACAATTTCCATATAATTTGTTTTGAAATGGTCTAAATTGGGTTATATCAATATGCATTATATGAATTGTTTTGCATGTTACAGCATTGGTCAGCATTGCTTAAATCAATTGGTGTCTTTTTATCAGACTGATTTATGATGAGATGACAAGGGCTGAAATTTGCATTGTAGTAATTTGATCACCTGCTGGTTCTTGCTGAAAATGACAGATACAAATATTCACTAAAAAATGGCTGAGATGAATGCATGAATGTCTTTTGTCATCAGCCTCCTGTTGTACATTTTCCCCTTGCTAGTGGACAGTGAATACAAGTTTTGGTCAGTGAGTCCTAAACCACAAGTTAAATAACATTTATAGATATCGGGAATACATACCAGTGTAAGATGATGTCATTTACTGTAAATATCAGATACTTTGATCAAGACATTTATATTTCATATCAGAAATCTCCTAAAAAGCTATTATCACAACAGGTCAAACAAGAAATAAAAGTATCCGAGTAAACTCCTTTACCTGTTTATGTATATTTCTTTTCCATAATTACTTTAGATTTTTTTCCAAAGGCAAACAATTGTAATCCATCTGTTTCTCTTGAGAAGGAAATCTATATTCAGCATCTGCAATGTAATTGTAATGTCCTTAGCAACGGATTGTCATCATTGTCACAAACTCAGAATTTGGTTTTACATTTAAGCAGAAGGAGAAGGTATTATTGAGTTTGCACACAAGAAAAGTAAAATAAAATGAATTATAAGGCAGTAAACAAATAATTCTCCTTTAAATTATTTCTTCCAGAGTTTTATTATCGCTTAATGTCTCTTTAATATATGCCAGGAATTAGATACTCTGATTCTAGCAGGATACAGTTCTGTTTCAAACACATCTGATTACTAAATTTGTTTTCCAACAGAAAATACAATCCGATTTGACAAGCCATGAGATTAGTTTGGAAGAAATGAAAAAACAAAGCCAGGGTAAGGATGCTGCCAAAAGAGTTTTCTCCCAAATTGATGTTGCACAGGTATGTAACCTCCATTTCCTCTGATCCTTCCTATACACAACACTGTGTTTCTATGTTGAAATATTCTTGATGATTTATATTTATGTATATGTGGTGGTTCAGTTGTTCCTTGAAACTTTGAGCTACTATGTAGCAGTAGTCTGCTTAACAAATCATAGAATTTGATGACAAATCTCCTGCTATATTTTATTTTTTTTATTCCTGCCTTCCACAATGTATGGCCAAAATGGTCAAAAATTCTCGCATACCTAATGCTGCACATATCAAATTTTTAATCAAATCAGTAGACCTATTGTGGAGTAGATCTTTTGAGTGTAATAATAGCATAAAAAGTAACACCATGCAAGATCTGTTGGGTATATCATCATTTGAGATATATTAAGATATTTGTATTAAAAATAGACCAGTTGGCAAGTCTATGGGACTTCATTTTAGGGACAAAAGTATGATTTTAATAAGTCTTCTGTGTACTGTGAATATTTTTGGAGAACTATTTGCAGGATATGTACCCTCATTTACAGTTCTCGTATTTTAAGCACTTGCCAGATGTAAGTGGAGTACCAAAGTCCAGCCTGAGCAATTGATTGCTGATTAAAAGTGATAACTAACATGTTATTCCAACTCACTTAATAAACAAAGGGAGACACGTCTGATATGAGGGCTGGCTTAATTACATTTAGGAGCAAGAAAATTCCATTTTCTGTTTTGTGCCCTCCCAAATGGTCTTTGAAACATTCCTGGCCCTATAATCCTCTTCAGTCTATTCAACTTTTGGCATGAATACTAAACTTCCATGGTGCTGTGAAATAAATACATTGATACTCATGTTAAAATACATCACTGATCATCTCATCTTTCATGGTATGGTAAGCAAAACACCATGATTTAACAGCAGAGAGCAAGAGTTTCATCTTGTGGTTAAGGCACAGGACAATGAGCAAGGTTATCTGTTTTTTCCCCAGCTCTGCCAAAGTCGTCTTTAATATGCATGCCTCAATTTCCCAGTCTCTAAAATGGGAATGATAATACTTCCTTAGCTCACAGACTTGCTGAGAGGATGAATTGATTAATGCTTGTGTGTAATGTTTGGTGCTGAGGGACATAGAAAAGCCAAGTAATAAAATGTTAATAGTTATTTATTTTGAAAAACACGTTTTATGCTATTTAATATCTCCTCTTCCTTATGGGATCTATTCATTCCTTGATGAATATATGTACCTACATACATATCTCCTGTTAACTCTCTCCCTGCTGGTCTCCATGGCAACTCTGATACTGCCAGCATTCCATCAATTAAATGCTGGGTTCAAAAGGATCCGTACATAGATCCTTGTACATTCAGCAACACAACTGGTGAACACTTCTGGGCATACTGGGCAAGTTAGGGAAAAGCTAACCTTTATGGAGATGTGTGTGTATTGGGAGAAGAATATCCTCCCTAAAACAGGTCTTATTCAC
Organism: Caretta caretta; assembly: GCF_965140235.1. NCBI lineage: Eukaryota > Metazoa > Chordata > Testudines > Cheloniidae > Caretta > Caretta caretta. The sequence continues at coordinate 149,691,403 of NC_134206.1, read as the reverse complement.
AGGAGGAGATGAACAGATGGAGAGATGATCCGGTTACTGAGATTTTTAGGCCTTAGTGTTTTTGGAGTTGTTTGATACATATGCCATTAATTTCTTTTCCTACGTGTGATAGAGTTGATTCCTTAACACCCTTTTGTCCTGAGAGAGTTCCTCAAAAGGCCTCTAAATGATCATGCACGTTACTATGAGTTTTGTCAATCTGAATTGACTCATTTAGATAACATGCAGTTACTTAGATCTGAACCAAAATTGGTTAATTTACAAATTTTAAAGATTTTTTTGTGTGTACATAAAATTAATCACTATCACAGTTTTACTGAAAACTAAACACATTATACTTAACCTAAAAAGTTGCCTGATTTTTCACTTTGCTACTCCAGTTTTAAGACAGTGCAAGAGCAGAGACATTTATAGATAAATACTGTACACATTTATTTTTTGCTCTAAGAAAAATTCCTTATATGCATTACCTACTCAATATGGTGATGATATTCATTGAAATATCTAGGCAGAAAGTAAATGGTAGCTGTAAAAAAGATATAATTGTGCTTAAAGTGATGGAACTGCTACTCCTTTGCCAAACTTATCTCTTTTTTTGTATTAACATATCTTGGGAGCTATGTTCTGAGCCTGAGAGAAGGAAGGGGGAAAGCAGGTTTAGCTAAAACAATAATCTTATTTTGTCATGGTAACTAATGAACCATTTACTCCTAGTAGGTTAGAAATATTTTGAGGAATTGAAAACCAGTCCCATGTCCTTTATCATAAAGTGATATTGTTGGGAATTCAGAAGTAGATGATTTGCTCAAAGCAGTCATACAGTGGACAAAAGGAAACATTTCTATTTGCGGGGGAGGAGGAGGGTTATTTTGCTTATTGTAGAATCGTAGGACTGGGAGGGACCTTGAGAGATCATCTGGTCCAGTCCCCTGCACTCATGGCACAACTAAGTATTATCTAGACCATCCCTGATAGGTGTTTGTCGAACCTGCTCTTTTAAAAATCTCCAATGATGGAGATTCTACAACCTTCCTAGGCAATTTATTCCAGTGGTTAACGATCCTGACAAGAAGTTTTTCCTAATGTTCAATCTAAACTGTCCCTGCTGCAATTTTAGCCCATTGCTTCTTGTTTTATCCTCAGAGATTAAGGAGAACAATTTTTCTCCCTCCTCCTTATAATAACCTTATGATCTTTTGTTACTTAACACATCTTGCTCTAGAAGAAGGAAAATGCTCAGTTGACTCCCTTTCCTTGCAGGTGAATGAAGAATACAAATTATTAATAATACTTCAGAATTATTAAAATATAATAACCAGAGAATCTAAAAGTATAAACATTACACTGAATTATTGACCAAAAGGATTGTGTCCTTTCCTTGCCTGAAACTCCACAGTTGCAGTCTGTATAAAACACTTTACTGTCAAGGTTACTTATATGTAAGTGACAGCCAGTTACATTTTAGGGTACCCAAGTGTTAGACCCTCTTAGACAAAAATCAGCGTAATACATGGCTTAATAACCCATCTCCCCTCCCTCCCTTCCCAAAAGGGCAAAATGTGATGGAGTACATGAGTACTTCGTTGGATGAGAACAACAATAAAGAGGAAATGTAAATTGGTACAATGGAGACTTTACTAGCTTTTATGCAATTCATATATATTGGTTTCAGAGTAGCAGCCGTTTTAGTCTGTATCCGCAAAAAGAAAAGGAGGACTTGTGGCACCTTAGAGATGAACCAATTTATTTGAGCTTAAGCTTTCGTGAGCTACAGCTCACTTCATCGGATGCATACTGTGGAAAATATATTGGTGCAGATGACCTCTTGGTCACTGATTCTAAGAAAGCCGAGGTCACTAATGATTACCATTAGTGCAGTTAACTGGTAGATTCAGGTCGTCAAGCTAGATGATCACAATGGTCCCTTCTACCTTTAAAATCTCTGATTATATGAGAATCAAATCCCAGAGCCTGTGCCAAGCCTATGAACAGTGCACAAGCTTCATGCAGGGCTTCTTTACAGTGAGTAGAGGAAGGATAATCTCCCAATCCCTATAAAAATATATCATGGAAGTGAGCTGCATTTCTGGTGTCTTATGTATAGTGTGATCTCCCTTTGCAGGGAAAATGGATACTGGAACCAATCCCAATCCCCCTGCATGCTAGTAAACATTGAGCTTTCACCATCGGCTCTGCACTGGTAGTATAGATCCTTACACAGGCACCTTCTACCCATTCCCTTCTTTCCCATGCAACAGAATATCGCCAGTTCTGTTGCATTTAGTTGCCCTTTGCAGGTGCAAGTGAGAAGGGAAGGATTTTCTTCCTTGTATAAAAACCAAGACTGGTGTCAGCAGAGGTCTAGTTAAAGAATCAAATGTTTTGAGGTGCAAGAAATCATGAGAAAACATACTGATTGGTAACCCATTCTGAGAATGACTCCATTTTTTCCTCCTATTTTTACCACTGACCCATATTGACTTTTCAGAAAAAAATACAAGACGTCTCCATGAAGTTCCGCTTGTTCCAGAAGCCAGCCAATTTTGAGCAGCGTCTACAGGAATGTAAAAGAATTTTAGATGAAGTAAAATTGCAGGTGCCCAAGTTGGAGATGAAGAGTGTAGAGCAGGAGGTAGTGCAGTCACAGTTGGATCATTGCATGGTATGTATGTACAGTCCAGTGATTTTTTTTTTCAAATAATTTCCTGCCTTTTCACATGTCAAGTATGTCTCGTTGGGATTTATATATATATATATATATGGGTGAGATTTTCAAAAATGCCTAAGAGATTTAGGAGCATTGATCCCATTGAAATTTAGGGAAATTTGTGATCTTACGTATTTTAAGAATGTTTGAAAATCCCACCCCATATGTTTATTTCCTACTTCTCTCTTTCTTGCAAATCAAGGACTCATCAATTTTAAGTTGTCTTAGATGCTACACATGTGCCTGAGTCACTCTGCCACTTTTTGCAGTTTTAAAATGACATTTTCCCTATACTTTTAAATGTGTTTCAAACTCTACAAACAATCAAGGGAAACTGATTATATGGTTGAAATGTTGAAACTGGCTACTGGAGCTGGTTGAAAATCAAACTTTCCATTCTGTGGGAAATTTATAGGGTGGCCTCTCTGGCCATGCTACATCTCCTGTGATGCACTACAGTCATGGGATTCTGTTGATGAACCATGATGGTTTAACAAAGGGGAGGGCCACGGTGCATCATGGGAAATTTAGCCCATAAGGCATCTAAACTAAAATGCTTATGAGACACCGCAGCAGCTCAGGTAGGCACACTATCATAAGAATGAAATGGAAGTTATAAATTCTGGGTTTACAATGTCTCGATTCAGCAACTAACTTTTTAGCAGAAGAGTACTTACAGTTGCGATACACTAGACAACCTCATATTGTTTTGTCCTAATGTCCTTGCTTATCATTTTTACCTCTGCTGGTGGATCAGCATGAGCTGCACAACAGCTGTCTTCCTTGCTGTGCCCTGTATACAAAGTTGGCTGCATTTCAGTGATGAAGTATGTGTTTATCTTGCAAGTCACATGAGGATCCTTGGGAAAGAATGGGGATATAGATATATATCCCCATTTTATATATATGTAAAATTATATTAATATGTTTTTGAGAATCAAGTTGTTAATGAACTTCAGATTAAACTATAGAGAGGATGTGCTGAGTTTCTCTTATCAGGTCTGCAATAGAAAAAGCATCATATCTTTACCTGAACTGTCTACACTTATTGGACATGGAATTTGTTTCACTATAATATCACAAGAGGCACTGGTAATAATAAAAAAACCCACAAAAATACTTAACACAAGCTCAATCAGCAAGGAAAGAAATACAGTCTAGATTCTTTTAAAAGTTCTGTCAACGTATATGAAATAAGTTATTTCAGCACATCACAACAAAGTGTGAGAGCATATAATGAAGCTAAAAGAACCTCAACAATAAATTTCAAGAACCTTGCCATTTAAATTCTTCACTTTTTTATGTTTATTGATATTCTATAGTTCAGAGGAGTGTCTCTTTCCCAGTTCAGTGTAATAAATTTCTAGTGCCATAACAGAATTCAATTTTAAATGAAATGAAGGAAACAAAGTTAAATTACATATTTAAACAGAAAAAAGTTAAGGATGTTTGTTTGGATAAGGTTTATCCAAAATAATTTCTGCGGGTGCCAAATATTAGATCAGTTATTTTGGATACCAGGTTATTTGGCAACCCTGTTATATATATATATAGATGTTGTTGTTGTATCCAGGGAATCAGGGTTTGGACAGACAGGTAGTGCTATCCCTTTTTTAATCCTCATTCTTTTAAAAGGTAAGGGGAAAGCATGGTCTATGCACACTGATTGCATGTCATTACTTAAATAAATGTTTGTTTTGTCCACACTTGCTGCTTAGTCATTTGAAACAATTAGAAAAGATAGATGGAGGTATATAATATATTTTTTCTTTAAAAGGCAGTAAATCTCTTTGCTTTTTAGGCCATTAAAAGCAATATTAAACATAATTAAATGGAAGGGGAAATCTGTGCTGTATCAGTCGAAGGATTTAGTGTATGGGGAACTGTCAGATTTCTGCTCAAATTAGGCTTTTAGATTGTGGGTGGTTGAGGACGTGAGTAGGGCAGCTGCTATTATTTTAAGTGCTGTATTGTCTAAACCAGCTGAGATCAGACCTTTGTCTTATGATGTTACAAATTCTGGTGGCCACTGGCTTCTTGACTCAGCACTTCCACCATGGCTGCCACCGGTGGGACGTTAAAACCAACAATAGCAGAACATTCTAGATGAATAAGTCGAATGTAGACATGGACATATAATTTTGAATTCTGATTAATAAATAAAGCTCTAACAGTCTTGTAAATGCTTTTGCATTATCTGTATGTGATTTATGCATAACTAGAAGCTGGCATCTCAAGTTCCTTTAGTTTCCATAGGAGTTGAGGGTCCTCACAGTCTCACAGGTGACGCTCTTATGCACCAAACAATGCCAAGATTGGTAGTAGTTCTGCATAATCACTTCAGTCCCAAGATTGCATTGCTTTTATTCATTTATTTTATTAATTTTGGTGTTTCTCTCTTCTGTGTTGATTTGATTAGAAATTGTATAAAAGCTTGAGTGAGGTGAAGTCTGAAGTGGAAACAGTGATAAAAACTGGACGTCAGATTGTTCAGAAACAACAGACAGAGAAGCCCAAAGAACTGGATGAAAGACTTACAGCTTTGAAGCTGCAGTATAATGAATTGGGCGCTCTGGTATGTACTCTGATATACAATGCAAAACCAGGCTCTGTTTCTGGCTTTTCAAGCTAAGTACATTCTTTGTATTGTGTGGTAACATGTATTGTTTGTTTATTCCTTTTAAGTCTCTGAAATCAATCCTACCTCTGTTTATAAAAGTGTAATCCTTGTTAGGAAGCCAAAAACAATCAATTAGATACATATTCAGTTAGGTCCAAGAAAATATGCAAAACTCAGAGACATGTAATATTGATTTCTTTATCAGGTTTTAAGGTTATTCTTTCCTAAAATTGAATTTACTTTTTGCCTTCCAAAGACTTTTTTTAGATCGATGGGCTATTTACCAGTCACCAATTTAAAAGCACTCTAGGTAGGGCTACATCTATAGATGAGATCATGGGTTTTTCATTCTGTGCATTACATTATAAGAAAGAGAGATCTCCCAGTTCTTATTTGCATAGGTCTCAGAATGCCTCATTCTGCAGGCCACCATGAAAAGGTCAGTTGACCAAGATGCTTGTTGCTGTTGCAGCATCCCTATGGGGAAATTTTAATACCACTGCAGCTGGCTTCTTGCATGTGACTATACACACATTAATGGGTTTTGTGTGGTAACTCTTCCCCTGTACATGCCTCATGTGGCTGTGCACTGTCTCCAGTTAGAACCCTTGCATGCCTGTTTACATTCTTACTTTCACTGTGATAGGTACTGATTTTTGTATATGCAAACCACACAGAATGTTGTATTCATGAGCATATGGAATAATTTATACCTATTTTGCTCCTCATACACCTTCATAGACCTATTTAGGATTTCATACTTAGATCCTCTCTCCTTGCAGAAGCTGCTTCCAAATTTCCTTAGTGTTGGGCAAGAATAAATCAACAGTATTGGTAGGCTAGGGCTGAAAATACAATGCCTTGAAAACTAGCCCTTTGGGAAGCTGTGGTACTGTAGAATAGCTGGCACTGTTGTTGTATTTAGTTTGATCATTTGATTCATATCAACATGATGATGAGGACTTAATTAATATTCTCCCACTAAGGAGCACTTAAAGACGATAAAGTCATCGCAGAGAAACTAAATGAATTTTTTGCTTCACTCTTCATGGCTGAGGATGTTAGGGAGATTCCCAAACCTGAGCTGTCTTTTGTAGGTGACAAATCTGAGGAATTGTCACAGATTGAAGTGTCACTAGAGGAGGTTTTGGAATTAATTGAGAAACTTAACAGTAACAAGTCACCGGGACCAGATGGCATTCACCCAAGAGTTCTGAAAGAACTCAAATGTGAAATTGTGGGACTATTAACTATGGTTTGTAACCTGTCCTTTAAATCAGCTACTGTACCCAGTGACTGGAAGATAGCTAAAGTAATGCCAATATTTAAGAAGGGCTCTAGAGGTGATCCTGGCAATTACAGACCGGTAAGTCTAATGTCAGTACCGGGCAAATTAGTTGAAACAATAGTAATGAATAAAATTGTCAGACACATAAAAGAGCATAAATTGTTGTGCAAAAGTTAACATGGTTTCTGTAAAGGGAGATCATGTCTTACTAATCTATTAGAGTTCTTTGAAGGGGTCAACAAACATGTGGACAAGGGGGATCCAGTGGACATAGTGTACTTAGATTTCCTGAAAGCCTTTGACAAGCCCTCACCAAAGGCTCTTATGTAAATTAAGTTGTCATGGGATTAGAGGGAAGATCTTTTCATGGATTGAGAACTGGTTAAAAGACAGGGAACAAAGGGTAGGAATAAATGGTAAATTTTCAGAATGGAGAGGGGTAACTAGTGCTGGTCCTCAGGGTCAGTCCTAGGACCAATCCTATTCAACTTATTCATAAATGATCTAGAGAAAGGGGTAAACAGTGCAGTGGCAAAGTTTGTAGATGATACTAAACTGCTCAAGATAGTTAAGACCAAAGCAGACTGTGAAGAACTTCAAAAAGATCTCACAAAACTACGTGATTGGGCAACAAAATGGCAAATGAAATTTAAAGTGGATAAATGTAAAGTAATGCACATTGGAAAAAATCACCCCAACTATACATACAATATGATGGGGGGCTAATTTAGCTACAACTAATCAGGAGAAAGATCTTGGAGTCATCATGGATAGTTCTCTGAAGACGTCCATGCGGTGTGCAGCGGCAGTCAAAAAAGCAAACGTGATGTTAGGAATCATTAAAAAAGGGGGAGAGTATAAGACGGAAAATATCTTATTGCCCTTATATAAATCCATGGTACGCCCACATCTTGAATACTATGTACAGATGTGGTGCCCTCATCTCAAAAAAGATATACTGGCATTAGAAAAGGTTCAGAGAAGGGCAACTAAAATGATTAGGGGCTTGGAAGGGGTCCCATCTGAGGAGAGATTAAAGAGGCTAGGACTTTTCAGCTTGGAAAAGAGGAGACTAATGCGGGATATGATAGATATAAAATCATAAATGGCGTGGAGAAAGTGAATAAGGAAAAGATATTTACTTTTTCCCATAATATAAGAACTAGGGGGCACCAAATGGGTAGCAGGTTTGAAACAAATAAAAGGAAGTTCTTCTTCACTCAGCGCATAGTCAACCTGTGGAACCCCTTGCCTGATTGTGAAGGCTAGAACTATAACAGGGTTTAAAAGAGAACTGGATAAATTCATGGAGGTTAAATCCATTAATAGCTATTAGCCAGGATGGGTAAGGAATGGTGTCCCTAGCCTCTGTTTGTCAGAGGGTGGAGATGGATAGCAGGAGAGAGATCACTTGATCATTACCTGTTAGGTTCACTCTCTCTGGGGCACCTGGCATTGGCCACTGTCAGTAGACAGGATACTGGGCTGGATGGACCTTTGGTTTGATCCAGTATGGACGTTCTTATGTTCACTATATCTATTCCTCTTCTCTCAGTTTTGCATGGTCTGCTAAAGAAAACTTGGTTATCAGAAATTTCCCAGTCTATTTTTATCTGAAAATGTTGATGATAGTTTTTTAAATGCAAGTACCGTTAATAAGGCAAACTTTTCCATCTCCATAGACTTTGCCTTTGTTGAACCAAATTTTTGTAACCTGTTAACTTTCTATCAGTGTACCTGTTCACAGAGCACATGTACAACAATAGTTAAGCACACTGAAACTCACTGAAAACTGCTGACAGCTAAACATCCATTCATTTCTAGAAGGTTCTAATCGAGCAGAAAATACTGATTGGGTTCTGCCCTGTCCAAAAGGCTGTTGATTATGACTTAACAATATGCTGTCCTATCCATAGAAAATGTCATCTGTTGTTCATAGGCATAGTTTGACTTCTGTATTTGGGGGGCAGCTCCAATCAGGCCAACGGGGTTGCTCATGTGGGGGAGATACAAATTCCGTGCTTGCCCACAGGGGTGCCATTTCAGATTGGGGCAGGGAGGGGAGGGCACAACTTTAACTAGGATTCCAGGGGCTACTTAGGCAACTGAAAACTTTAGTGATTTTGCAGATAATAACTTAGAAATTATTTGACAGGAGCATGGTATCTCCTATATCAAGAAAGAAAATTAAGTAAATATCAGCCCACCTCAGCTGTAATACAAACATGTTCTGACATCTTGCGGCAAGTCGTTTATGGGACACTGGTTAGGTTTAAAATTGTAATGTATATTCTTTCTCGGATACTCTTACTAAAGTCAGAAGGGACTATCCTGATCATCTACTCTGACCTTCTGCACATGGCAGGCCACAGAACCTCACCCACCCACTCCTGTAATATAGACCCCTAACCTCTGACTGAGTTACTAAAGGCCTCAAATAATGGTTTAAAGACTTCCTCTAGTTTAAACCTGCAAGTGACCCATGCCTCATGATGAAGAAGAAGGTGAAAAATTCCCAGGATCTCTGCCAATCTTACCTGTGGAAAAATTCCTTCCTGACCCCACATATGATGATCAGTTAGATCCTGAACATGTGGGCAAGACCCACCAGGCTGATAACTGGGAAAGAATTCTCTGTAGTAAGAGCCCTCGCCCGGTAGTGTCCTGTCCCCAGCTGTTGGGGATTTTTGCTACAGGCAGTCGCTGATGGGCCACATGCCATTGTAGGCAGTCCTGTCATACCATCCCCTCCATAAACTTATCAAGCTCAGGCTTCAAGCCACTTAGGGTTTTTTGCCCCCACTGCTCCCCTTGGGAGGCTGCTCCAGAACTTCACTCTTCTAACAGTTATAAACCTTTGCCTAATTTCAAGCCTAAACTTGTTGAAGACCAGTTTATATCCATTTGTTCTGGGGTCCACTGATCCCTAACTTAAATAACTCCTCTCCCTCCTTGGTATTTATCCCTCAGGTATATTTATACAGAGTAATCCTATCTCCCCTCAGCCTTGTATTGGTTAGACTAAACAATCCAAGCTCTGAGTCTCTTCTCGTAAGGTAGGTTTTCCATTCCTCAGATCATCCTAGTCACCCTTTCTCTGCACCTGTTCCAGTTGAATTCATCTGTCTTAAACATGGGAGACCAGATTTGCACACAATACTCTAGATGCGGTCTCACCAGTGATTGTATAATGGTACTAACACTTCTCTGTCTCTGCTGGAAATACCTCGCCTGATACATCCTTGGGCTCCATTAGCTTTTTTCACAGCTGCAGAAGCAGGAAGGGTCAGGAAGGGTCAGATGCCCCTCCCCAGATGCCTGGTGGGGGGCAGGGCCGGTGCCCCAAGCACCTAGGGAGTGGAAGGGGCGGGGCCAGAGCCAGGAGGGAAGGGCCGGGGCCAGAGCCTCTCCTCTTCTGGCCACACTGCTTGGGATGCATGTTGCACAGTGTTACTCTCTCCTCTTCCAGCCATACTGCCTGGGGTGCACTCTGCCCGGTGCAGCGCAGCAGCTGACTGGGAGAGTGCCTGGCTGTGGTACCAACAGACTGCCCCTCCAGCCCCACCCAGGCTCAGCTTCTGGGGACAGTGGTTGAGTGAGCCAGAGCCCCCCAGCCCTTCCAGCATGCTCAGAGTCAGCTTCTGTCCACAGAGGCTGAGCCTGGGTGGGGGGTAGCCTGGCACTCTTCCAGGCAGCTGCTGTGCTGCACCAGGCAACATCCGAGAGTGACCCTAGGGCCTGGCTGCCAGGAAGAGCAGCTGAACATGCCATGGAGAGCCAGGGCAGTGGGAGGACAGAGCCCTTCCCTTCCCAAGTAACCAGTTAGCCTCTCCCCCCTCCAGCAGGGGCCCTAGACTGGAGGTGGTGTGGGGAGGAGTCAAATGAGGAGGTCATGTGCCCCCCCTTTTTGCTGGTGCCCCCCTTTCTGTCCCTCCCACGAGTTGCCCATGCACAGATCAATCACACTGACAGCTCATAGTCATCCTGTGATCAACCAATACCCCCAGCTCTTTCTCCTCCACTGTCACTTCCAACTGATAAGTCCCCAGCTTATAGCAAAAATTCTTGTTCGTCACTAAGTATGTGACCTTGTACTTTGCACTATTAAATTTCATCCTATTTCTATTACTCCAGTTTACAAGGTCATCCAGATCTTCTTGTATGGCATTCCGGTCCTCCTCGGTATTGGTAATACCTCCCAACTTTGTGTCATCCGCAAATTATATTAGCACACTCCCACTTTCTGTGCCAAGGTCAGTAATAAAAATGTTAAATAAGATTGGTCCCAAGACCGATCCCTGAGGAACTCCACTAGTAACCTCACTCTAGCCTGAGAGTTCACGTCTCAGTATGACCTGTTGTAGTCTTCCCTTTAACCAGTTCCTTATCCACCTTTCAATTCTCATATTAATCCCTATCTTCTCCAGTTTAACTAATAATTTCTCATGTGGAACTGTATCAAATGCCTTACTGACATCCAGGAAGATTAGATCTACTGCATTTCCTTTGTCTAAAAAAATCAGTTATCTTCTCAAAGAAACATATTAGTAATTTTGTTACTACCTCTTGAATACAACAATTGAAACAATTGTTGAAAAATCTACAATTACTTTCTATCATTTGGGATACTTACTTTTTGCAGGTTTCAGAGGAACAGCCGTGTTAGTCTGTATTCGCAAAAAGAAAAGGAGTACTTGTGGCACCTTAGAGACTAACGAATTTATTCGTTAGTCTCTAAGGTGCCACAAGTACTCCTTTTCTTTTTACTTTTTGCAGTTCACCAAGCTTGGCAAAGATCATTTAACTTTAGGAAAACATCGGACCAGCCCTTTGTTATCTTAATTATCTGTTAATCACTCTGTTTATAAACAACATTATGACTCCTTGCCTCAGAGGCACAAACTGGGAGCAGCATGTCTCCTGTCTCCTCTGCTGCCTGCCTGAGGCTTGTAGCTTGGGGGGCAACACCCTCCTTTGCCCCCTCCCCCAACTCCACCTATACTGCTGTTGAAGCACAACCCCATCCAGATGCTCCATGGAGGAGATGCAGTATTTCTCTCTAGAAGAGAGTTCATGCAAATGTTGCACTTAACAGCAACACATGATGAATCTATTCTCTTCCTCTTCCTGCCCCTACTGGGAGCACACAGCTCACAGGACTTAATTAAAACCATAGCACTGGAGTAAATTTGGTGCATTAAGTGGCTGAATGCACCCTGTAGGATGAAGGTTGTGATTTAAATGTTTGCTTATTGCAGACATAAATATAATTTTAATAAACAGAGTAGCAGAAAATGCATAATTTTTGTCAGATTAAAATTTATTAAGTTAAATTAACAGCTAGTTAACAGCTAATAAAGAGAGTCCCTATTAGCTACAAGAGTCAGCCTATGTTTTAAGCACATGGTGGTGATCAAACCCCACAGTCCTCCACACAATAACCTTTAAGAATTATATTATTTTTGGAAGAACTAATATTCATTTCGGGAATGAATTCATTGGGGGAACCTGTATCAAGGCAATTATCTATATTTAGTTTGGAAATTGCTAGAAAGGTAAAATAAACAAAGATATTAACAAATATCAATCTTCTGAGTGCTGGGACAGCTAAAAGCCTTCTTCAGAAAGATTGGATGACATTGTCATTTGAGATTAAATATTTTACTCAGCACATTTAATACAATAAGGCATGTTTGATCAATTTTAAAAAGTGTGGATTGGGGGTTAAAATGTGCTTTGTAACACATGCACACTGGGTTTATCTCTCATAACTTCTTTAAATTAAATAGTTCCATGCCATTTATTACAAGACTACATTTAGCATTAAAAAAAAAAAAAAAGATTGCATGAAATGACTGCACCTGTATCTTTGCACTGGGTAAAGGATGAAATGTTTAGTTAGAGAACAATTAGTGGCCTAAAGTGCTTTGTTTATTTTTGTTAATATAGACATAATAGTTCGCGTTTATTTTTACCTGGAAGGACTGTTAACAATTTTAGTGAAACAAAGCGACCAAGGCTATGACATACAGTATTTTCATATGCATTTCAACTTTTCAGTTCCCCCAACTGCATATTCTAATGAAAGCTAAATATTTTGCCAAATATTTTGTTTTGAAGAGAAAAATAGTTCATGTAAAATAAAAATCAGGATTGAAATATTTGGGTCCAGTGTACCATCTTTACTTGGACAAACTCCAACTGAGAATTTTGCCTAAACATGGACGTTTTGAGTTGGACCCAAATGTATTGTCTCATGCTTATGTTTATATGTATACTTATATATGCCCTGATTCAGGGAAGATTCCCTTTACAAGACATTACTTAAGCACATTCTTAAAGTTAAGTGTATGCTTAAGTACTATCTTAAATAGAGATGGACTTAAATACGTGCGCAAGTGCTTTTCAGAATTGGGGCCATATATTGTATAGGCCTCAGATGGTCAGAACGAATATAACTAACAAAATTTTAGAAACTTCTATCTATTACCAAATATAGCTTTTTAAAAATATGCACAGCAATATCATGTTAAGATCCAATAACATGTGACCTTTGGGAGCTAGAAAGAAGTGCCTGTGTCCCAGCTGAAAGCTAGGAAACTATCTTGTAATGAGAAAAGGAGTACTTGTGGCACCTTAGAGACTAACCAATTTATTTGAGCATGAGCTTTCGTGAGCTACAGCTCACTTCATCAGATGCATACCGTGGAAACTGCAGCAGACTTTATATATACACAGAGAATATGAAACAATACCTCCTCCCACCCCACTGTCCTGCTGGTAATAGCTTATCTAAAGTGATCAACAGGTGGGCCATTTCCAGCACAAATCAAGGTTTTCTCACCCTCCACGCCCCCACACAAATTCACTCTCCTGCTGGTGCTAGCCCATCCAAAGTGACAACTCTTTACATAATCAAGTCGGGCTATTTCCTGCATAAATCCAGGTTTTCTCACATCCCCCCCACCCCCATACACACACAAACTCACTCTCCTGCTGGTAATAGCTCATCTAAACTGACCACTCTCCAAGTTTAAATCCAAGTTAAACCAGAACATCTGGGGGGGGGGGGGTAGGAAAAAACAAGAGGAAACAGGCTACCTTGCATAATGACTTAGCCACTCCCAGTCTCTATTTAAGCCTAAATTAATAGTATCCAATTTGCAAATGAATTCCAATTCAGCAGTTTCTCGCTGGAGTCTGGATTTGAAGTTTTTTTGTTTTAAGATAGCGACCTTCATGTCTGTGATTGCGTGACCAGAGAGATTGAAGTGTTCTCCGACTGGTTTATGAATGTTATAATTCTTGACATCTGATTTGTGTCCATTTATTCTTTTACGTAGAGACTGTCCAGTTTGACCAATGTACATGGCAGAGGGGCATTGCTGGCACATGATGGCATGTAATGGAAGACAACTCCTATTTCTAGTCCTGATGGGTCTTGTGATATCAGACCTCAAACCTACCACTGGTTCAGGACTGAATATTGTCTGTCTAGAGTCTAAGGCCAGTATAGTTTGGGCTTGGTATGAGAATTCCATGCAAATGCGGGGGAGGGAGGAGATAATTTCCTAGCACACTTCTTTTTTAAATGGCATCTGTTTTAAACCCCTCAATGGTTTTAAAATTTAGAAATGGCCCTCATAGAGACAGGTTAGTGAGGAGAGTGCAGAAGGTTAAATGTGTCACTTGTGTATCACCATCACATGTGGGGTGTGTGTGTGTGTGTGCACGCGTGCACGTGTGTATGCACACATGTTTACACAAAACATATCTGTCTCACACACTTATAATGCTTTGGGATGGTTACCTTACTTCTGAATGGCTGTGCAAGGCTAGAAACCACTTGGCAGTCAAGGAGGAGTGGAGTTATGGCCCTGCCTCTGTACTGTGTCAGTATAAAAGAGGGCTGGACCATGTCAAAGGGACTGGGAGGGGCAGTCCATTGAGTGTGTTCTCCTGTCCTCCCTGAACCACTGCACACTCTCAGGCAAGACCTACAGCAGGTGTACAGTCCTTCCTCAGCAATCTACCACGATCCAGAAATGTGGCTTAAAGCCACAAGAGAGTCCTTAAGTGAGTTCCTTTGTGTTTTATGTCAAAATATTTTCCATCTTATGAAGAGTTGTTTTTGTTTTTGTTTTTTTACCAAATCATTGCAGTTTCTCTAAAAGTACAGTTTTGTAACAGAGAATATCAGTAACAGAAAAAGTAACAATGATCACTTCAGTAAAAAGAAAATAATATCTCAGAAACGATGCTAATTAGCAGTTTTTAGTATAAATGGCACACATTCTATTTGGGGTTATTGTATAAAACAAAAGGCCTTAAGATGGCAGTGTTTCCCATTTTTTCTTTTAAATACAGATTTTAAAATTGCTTTTAACAAAGCAGGGGAAAATCAATATAACATTAGCTTCTGGGCATATACAGTAGATCTCTGAATCATGGAATTTTATTTCTATTATATAAAGAACATACAAAAGCAAAAGTTGTGTTTATAGATGTGTATCTTTAATTTATTCAAAAATAAATACAGCATATATTCATGGTTCTGTAAGTTCTCTACAATATTTAAAAATTTAATTTACATAAATAAACAACTTCTTAAGTACTACATGCATGAAAAGCCTGAAAGTTAGATGGTTGTTTTTTTTACAGTGTTCCCTAAAAGTAAGCAAATTTGGTCTATATTGGACAACTGGCTAAGGAGGAAAGTGCCAACATATTCTTATGTGTGAATAATTACAAAAAACATCATTAAAAGAATGTTGCGGTTGCAAAGTCAAGCACTGAGTAGTTAGGATATACCACAATTAAGATCCCCCCTGCAACATAGCAGCCCTCTAGGTCTGAGCCCATCTTCATATGGGAAGTCTGTGGCAGAGTCTGAAATAGAACCCACCTTTTCTGGACCTCAGTTCAGTGCCTTAAATGCAAGAGAATTTCCTTTTGCTGCTTACAATTCTCCACCTCATTCTCTGTCCATCCCATACACTGAATGAGGCAGGTGTCTTTAGAACAGGCAATATGTGATCATGCAATTAAAGACTATATCATAATGTATACACACAAAGGGGCTGAATTAAGGTTGCAATCTCTCAGTTCCAGGGAAGGACATGCTACTGCACTTGCCTACCTCCTAAGGTAGGAGCATGTTCAATATTAAGGATTGTGAAGTGCACAAAATTATTCACAGCAGTCAGTGGAAGAGGTGAGAGTAGAATTCATGTTCTCCTCCTGGCTGTGGGTGCATACACCTTCCCATAGCCCCAGAGGGTTGCTCCATCTCTGCAGCATCTCCCTGTCCAGGGCTTTAATTCTAGGCCTGCTATGCGGGAAGTTTTATTGGAGCTGAGAGCATACTTAATGTATCTGGTATCTGGAACTTAGTGGAGATGGAATGTTCTGAGATTTTAGTATTAAGCCTTTAAAAAGCTCTAGCTAGCATGTGCAAATGGCCATTTTCACAAGTTTATAACTTGACCATATCTGGGTGAATTTTCATGGGGACACCAAAAGTCACATTTCTGACCCCAGGGTGACCCCTTCCTAAATGTCAAGTTTCAGCTTCAAACTCTAGGTACATACACTAAATATTTTCAAATAAATGGGTGAAAAAAATTACCTATTATCCCCAAACTTCATTCTTGGAACTGGAATGAACATTTTTCTGAAATGTATACACTCATAATCAGCACGAAGCAGAGAACAAGCATGAAAAATTTCAGCCAGAACATGTAAAATTGGGCAAAATTATAAGGAACTGAAAACAGGGTATTAGAATGGAAAGTGTTAAGCAATGTTAATGAAAGGTGTTGCTAACAGGCTCCACCTATAATATGTATAATGCTGTTTTGTTTCGCTAATGGATCATCAATAAAAAGGCTGTGCAATTTAAAAACAATTAAAAATAAAACTCAGGGGGATACAGTTTCATTTAAATAGTGACTGGTTGGCAGAGAGATCACTTATTTTCATTAAACATTAGTGACCTACAACTGAGTTCTAAGATATCCTTCTTTGATCACTTCTCTTTCAACTTGGGGAAAACAGACTCTTTTAATTCTCAGTTTTTGACTTCATGAGAGTTCAAGATTGTTCTTAAAATTAATGGTGATAGAAAAACATGACAAACTAATTTAAGTATGTGTAAGGAGCATAAATTAAATTACCTCTTTATTTTTCAAACTGTTTTCTCCATTGATGAGGTTGTTCATATTTAGGGATGTTATTAATCCTGTCATTCAGTATTTATTTTCAGTAGCCAGCTTTGTCCCAGAATGAATCCTTAAGTGGGTGAGATCAGATCAGGCTAGTGTAAAGGGGCAATAGGTGAAGGAGAGGAAAGGGATTCTTTATATAGGCATGCAGATGGGCTAGTAGAAGGGTACAGAAGATGGCAGGCCTCCACACCTTGGAGTAGTGGGAAGGAATTGATGGGTTTCTTTGTAGTACGGATGGAAGTGGAAGGAAGCCAGCTGAGGTGGAGGTGAGGCATTAAGCATTAAGATACAACTTTTAATTACATTATCATATAGTGCTTTTATGTAAGACCTCTGCCTCTGTTAGTATATAGAATGGATGGTGCTTAGTGAGCAGCTTTTCAATGTTTTGTTTTATCTTCCTTCTTCAATGTGTGGTCCCATATCTTATTTACTATACACACCTCACAGAGTGATTAGAGTACAATACTAATTCCCTCAGATGCAATGTTGCTGCACAAAGAAAGTTGTTGGGCTCAGCATTAGTGTGCTTAACTATCCATGGGAAAATTAATCATAGTTTCCGAAAAGGGGTTTTGGCTCCACTTCTGAGTCAAAAGGAAAGACTTCTAACTCAGCTGTTGCCATTTAGGTTGGATATTAGGAAAAACTTTTTCACTAGGAGGGTGGTGAAGCACTGGAATGCGTTACCGAGGGAGGTGGTGGAATCTCCATCCTTAGAGGTTTTTAAGGTCAGGCTTGACAAAGCCCTGGCTGGGGTGTTTTCATTGGGGATTGGTCCTGCTTTGAGCAGGGGGTTGGACTAGATGACCTCCTGGGGTCCCTTCCAACCCTGATATTCTATGATTCTATGATTTAACATGACACATATGTCTTCAAATGGGAGGGGAATAACTTTTAGTTATTCCCCATTCTGGAGGTGAGCTAGTTCAAACTTAATTTGTATAAAATTTCAAAATTAAATTATGTGATTTTATCAGTATAGAAGAATCTTAGACAAATTGATATGATAAGCAGTACATTAACCGTAACTACAAATATTGAGAGGAATAAGAAAGATATATCATATATTGTAAACATACAAAGTACAAGGCAGACGTGCATACAAAAATACAAGCCAGCAGGAAAGTACAAACTAGTTTGACTAAACAGTTAAAATCCACATATTTTTTCTTCTGCAGGTGACAGAAAAAAAACAAGAGTTAGAGAAATGTTTGAAATTGTCCCGGAAGCTACGAAAGGAAATGAATGCTCTGACAGAGTGGCTGGCAGTGACAGATGCAGAATTTACAAAGAGATCGGCGGTGGAGGGAATGCCTACTAATTTGGATGCTGAAGTTGCCTGGGGCAAGGTAATAATATAGAGTACTGTACATTTACATATGCTTCACTTACCATTTAGCTTTCTTTAATATGCAAGAAAGAGTGACAGAAATCTGGAAACTTGATGAGTTGAAAATTGTGAAAAAACATTGTTACATAATTATGATAACATTGTGACTTTAAAAGGTTTTAAGCATCATATTATTGCACATATCAGTAATAGAATCATAGAATATCAGGGTTGGAAGGGACCCCAGAAGGTCATCTAGTCCAACCCCCTGCTCGAAGCAGGACCAATTCCCAGTTAAATCATCCCAGCCAGGGCTTTGTCAAGCCTGACCTTAAAAACCTCTAAGGAAGGAGATTCTACCACCTCCCTAGGTAACGCATTCCAGTGTTTCACCACCCTCTTAGTGAAAAAGTTTTTCCTAATATCCAATCTAAACCTCCCCCACTGCAACTTGAGACCATTACTCCTCGTTCTGTCATCTGCTACCATTGAGAACAGTCTAGAGCCATCCTCTTTGGAACCCTCTTTCAGGTAGTTGAAAGCAGCTATCAAATCCCCCCTCATTCTTCTCGTCTGCAGGCTAAACAATCCCAGCTCCCTCAGCCTCTCCTCATAAGTCATGTGTTCTAGACCCCTAATCATTTTTGTTGCCCTTCGCTGGACTCTCTCCAATTTATCCACATCCTTCTTGAAGTGTGGGGCCCAAAACTGGACACAGTACTCCAGATGAGGCCTCACCAATGTCGAATAGAGGGGAACGATCACGTCCCTCGATCTGCTCGCTATGCCCCTACTTATACATCCCAAAATGCCATTGGCCTTCTTGGCAACAAGGGCACACTGCTGACTCATATCCAGCTTCTCGTCCACTGTCACCCCTAGGTCCTTTTCCGCAGAACTGCTGCCTAGCCATTCGGTCCCTAGTCTGTAGCGGTGCATTGGATTCTTCCGTCCTAAGTGCAGGACCCTGCACTTATCCTTATTGAACCTCATCAGATTTCTTTTGGCCCAATCCTCCAATTTGTGTAGGTCCTTCTGTATCCTATCCTTCCCCTCCAGCGTATCTACCACTCCTCCCAGTTTAGTATCATCCGCAAATTTGCTGAGAGTGCAATCCACACCATCCTCCAGATCATTTATGAAGATATTGAACAAAACCGGCCCCAGGACCGACCCTTGGGGCACTCCACTTGATACCGGCTGCCAACTAGACATGGAGCCATTGATCACTACCCGTTGAGCCCGACAATCTAGCCAGCTTTCTACCCACCTTATAGTGCATTCATCCAGCCCATGCTTCCTTAACTTGCTGACAAGAATACTGTGGGAGACCGTGTCAAAAGCTTTGCTAAAGTCAAGAAACAATACATCCACTGCTTTCCCTTCATCCACAGAACCAGTAATCTCATCATAAAAGGCGATTAGATTAGTCAGGCATGACCTTCCCTTGGTGAATCCATGCTGGCTGTTCCTGATCACTTTCCTCTCATGTAAGTGCTTCAGGATTGATTCTTTGAGGACCTGCTCCATGATTTTTCCAGGGACTGAGGTGAGGCTGACTGGCCTGTAGTTCCCAGGATCCTTCTTCTTCCCTTTTTTAAAGATTGGCACTACATTAGCCTTTTTCCAGTCATCCGGGACTTCCCCGGTTCGCCACGAGTTTTCAAAGATAATGGCCAATGGCTCTGCAATCACAGCCGCCAATTCCTTCAGCACTCTCGGGTGCAACTCGTCCGGCCCCATGGACTTGTGCACGTCCAGCTTTTCTAAATAGTCCCTAACCACCTCTATCTCCACTGAGGGCTGGCCATCTCTTCCCCATTTTGTGATGCCCAGCGCAGCAGTCTGGGAGCTGACCTTGTTAGTGAAAACAGAGGCAAAAAAAGCATTGAGTACATTAGCTTTTTCCACATCCTCTGTCACTAGGTTGCCTCCCTCATTCAGTAAGGGGCCCACACTTTCCTTGGCTTTCTTCTTGTTGCCAACATACCTGAAGAAACCCTTCTTGTTACTCTTGACATCTCTTGCTAGCTGCAGCTCCAGGTGCGATTTGGCCCTCCTGATATCATTCCTACATTCCCGAGAAATATTTTTATACTCTTCCCTGGTCATATGTCCAACCTTCCACTTCTTGTAAGCTTCTTTTTTATGTTTAAGATCCGCTAGGATTTCACCATTAAGCCAAGCTGGTCGCCTGCCATGTTTATTATTCTTTCGATTCATCGGGATGGTTTGTCCCTGTAACCTCAACAGGGATTCCTTGAAATACAGCCAGCTCTCCTGGACTCCTTTCCCCTTCAATTTAGTCAATTTAGTAAATAGGTTAGACCTGTCGAATAGCAATCATACTTTAGTGAGGTATGTTACTCTCACAGAAAAGAATTTGAGTTCAGGGTGATTAAAATCAATCTATACATGTAGATAATGCTATTATTTGGCATACATTATTTAATCTTAAATTTCCAGTTAAAAGCTTGGGGAGGGTGAGGGAAGCTATTTACCATCATTAATGAGATTTGAAATCCACACCTATTTCAAAGCCCAATACTACTAGAAACATATATAGCATATATGTATAGTTTCTCGTGCATAGAGTCCCATTGACATTCCATTAACTGTGAAACTCATTGGAAGTATCTATGTGTTTGAGTCACTATTTTTTAGTTTCAGTCTCCTGACATAAGACAATTCCATTATTTTTAAAGTTAAGCTCTCAAAGCTTTTAAGCTGCACACTCAGTTAATACAACATTGCTCACCATAATTTGATATGGTCAAAGAAATTGCAGACTGCGTTTTCACTAGGCCAGCAGACACATAAAAAATCACGCATCATATGTGCCTGCTAAAACGTATCTGAGGGTGAAATAAATAACCTAAAATAGCAAAGCCTTTCTAAGATAAATCTAGTTTGAAAATAGCTCCCCAATCTTACTGATCAAGGCCAAACTGAATTACTTGAATTTCTAATGCAGTCTTTCCATTTTTTTGCTGATAACAGGACTGATAAAATATCAGCAGAATAAATATGGTTTTATATATGTTCATCCATCCCACATCACAACAACGTTTTGTTTTTTTGCTGTGGATGTTCTAGTTTCCTCTGCTTACTTGTGACTCTCAAAGTAATTTTATCCCTGACTCTAGGGCTATCCATGAAATAAAATAAACAAATAAAATAAATGGATCTACACTACAAAGGACACTAAAAAGCATGCTCAAAAACGAGAAAACATTGAAGTGGGGGGTGGTATAAAATACACACAACCCTTTTGGCAAAATTGCAATAAAATACCTGTATGCACAACCAACCAACCTATGTGTACTTTACAGTGTTTGCTTGTTTACTTTTACACAATAACTATAAATACATTTTAGTCACACTACAGTTAAAATGTAATTTGAGAGTAATAATCCATATTATTAACCTACTGGTTCTAGGATATTGTACTAGGTACACGTCAGAAAAATTGTGTGTAATTACAGTGAAATGTATTGAATATGAAACTAGATTTTGTACAGGGACCCACACATGGTAAAATAACACCATCCACTTATAGCTGCTGTTAGCTTAAGAAAATGCTGCTTTATTGTTGGAACAACATACTCAAAAATGGTGATTAAAACCCCCACCCACAAACAGGAAGTAAGGTCAAAGAGTGAAACAGGTATCCAGCCCATAATATTCTGAGTCACTCAATTAGCTCTTTAATAGCCACTTTACTACATCAAAGAATTAATTCTATCATATAGTTAAACTTCTGGTTATATGTATATTTGGCAATCAGATGTATCAAAAAGTATAACCATGATGTTCCTACCATTTAATTACTGTCACTATATCTAAATAAGAACATGCACAAAAGCAAATAAGAACATGCACACACATCATCATTACAAGCATGCATATAAAATCTGACATAAAAGGAATCTTTTAAGGGTTTGGTTTAAATATACATTCAAAATTTTGACAATGAAACTGCAAAACTCCATTTAGCTTCCCCTTTTCTGTAACTTTCACTTCATGCAGGTATCTCACCCCTTGAGTCTAGCTTTACATTTTCAGGTTTGGATACTACCCAAAACATAAAACGCAAATCAAAGCTGCAAAGCTGCTTATTTTTTTGTGCAAGTCATACAAAATAACTGAGTTTTAATCATGTGAAACTCAGTGATCAGTATACTCAAACTATACATATCTTCTGATTATGCCCATATCCAAATCTTAAGCTAGTTATTCAACAACATGCAAGAAAGAAGGAGAACTCTGAAACTATATTGTTATATATAAATTGCAGATGCTTACAGGCCAACATTTTTCTATTTTTTTTCCCCAGATTAGTTTTGTTCAGTAGACCTGTGCCTAAAAAAAAAGTGAAAGATCTTACTGAACTTCACCTTGTAATGTAGATATATATGAACACCATTGTATATACTCCTTGAGAAGAATGCAGTGGATACGGGGTTTGGAGCAAGATTTGGTTTTGGTTGACTTTTTTTTTTTAAACGCTACTTAACCCTATGATGTGACCTAAGCCTTTTTCCTTAGTTTGAAACATTAATCTTCTAGTGACATACACGTTGCTGCCGCATGAATCAAGTTAATAGGAAAAGGATTTGCCTCTATTTGTAAATGCTTTTAAAGGTTCATAAGTTTTTCTTGTCATCATCGTAGAATAATATAATTTTTAAATTTATCGTCTAGAATCACAGCAAGAGACATTTGAGAATGTGATTCTAATTATTAATAATATTATTTATTTGTTTATTTTATTTTGGAAGTTTACCCTGGTTTGTGAAACCCCCATTGCTGCTCAGTATTTTTCATGTTCACCTGCTTCTTTTTCCTGTGGTGAAGTCTACATATTACATCAGACTGCATGAAGTTTTGGTTAATCCTATCATTTTATCCTCCATAGCAAAGGACAAATGTCAGATTTTCAAGGGAAGAAGTATGTATTCATGCAGAACTAGCCTGCCAATCACCAGGTGCATTTTCCAGTGAAGAAAACAAAAACACTGTTTGCTAATGCTGAACTACACAGTACCTTTCTGCTGAAATGGAGATGTAGCTGCATTACCATCTGCATATTTCGCTGCGTGATCAGGGAAGCTAGTTTATTTTTATTTTACCAAATAATTCTGATGCATACACCCTTGAAGCATGTTAAATGGAAAGGTTTGTCCTTAATTCGTTTTAATTTAACTATTGGATATGAACCTTAATGCTCTAAAACTTGCATAATTAGGGTTTGAGGTCTGCTGATTAGTGCAGTTACACAGTAGGAAGTTCTTGTTATGTCTTACTGTTGCTACAAACAGGTAGACCATTAAATTTTTTTCTCCCGAAGACAATCAAGAAAGGAAAGAAAAGTTCATTAAAATTTCATATAAGAGAAATGTGCTGAATGGTTGAACCAGCTTGAACTGTAATTAAAGCTGAACCAAGCCCGTGTTACTGTTTCTGCTAATCTGCAGAAATATTATATAGTACTGCATATTCTCATGAGGAAGTGATGCTTTAGTGGTTACAGTAAAAAGCTGGTATCTAGAAAATCTTCGGTTCAAATCCAGCCTGAACTGATCACTTATTGTGTGACCTTCGGCAAGTCACTTCACCTTTTTTTGCTTCAATCAGCTCAGCGAAAAAACATTGGGTGAAAACAGCAGGCCTTTACTGAAGTGTATATATGCAAACCAGGCTGGGTTTATAATCCCATTATCAGGAATGTTCTGGTTGGAGAATTTTTAGCATGTATGAAGCAATATTTACATAAATATAGGGACATATTCTCCATCCCATACACCATTTTTATACTTTTATCAACTCCTTTGATTTCAGTGAAGTCACATCTCTGCAAAGGTGCTATAGAGAGGAGAATCTGGTTCATTGAATGTATGCTTCAATAAGCAGTAATTTTATGATGTAATAAGTATTAATTCTTCAAAGACATAGTTTCCAATAAAGGATTATTACTGTTTCATAACGCTGTGAAGAGATTATAAATCCTGCAAGGACTGCTGTAATTAAGCATTTTTAAATTATTTTTAAAGATGTAGGGAAATTCTCAGGCAATACTTGGTTGAACTGGAGTTGAATCTGTGTAGACAAAACCAATGACTGTTTCAAATCTGCTTTAAAAGAAGGTTAAAAAAAGATTTAAAACATATAAGCAACTTCTAATCTTTGGGAAGCCTGGAAATTAATGTTTTGCTTTAATACATGTGTATCTATTGTGACAAAATCAGACCTGTCAGTTCTGAAAAGGTGACTGAAGACAGATAAATCAGTCATAGAATGTTAAAGCCTTTTTCCTATGAACTGAAAAGAGATTACCTTAGGTTAATTATAGACACCTGAGTCCAATTAAGGGCAGCGTATAACCTTTAAAAACCTCTTCCAAATGGGAGAGAGGAGAGAGAAAAGGTGAGAAACAAGCTGGAGAAGGTTTGTGTGCAGCAAAAGGAAAAGACATCTCCTAGGTAAAGAGCTGTTTCCCTCTGTAAGGGAAACCTGGTGTTTATTTGTGTTTGGGGAACGGGGCCTTGGTTCCCAGCATAGCTGAGCCCAGAATAAGTTGGAAAGGGTGACCAGTGATTGGTAGCCAGCATAAGAAGAGGCACTCCTCCAGTGGGAATTAGGAAATACATTTTTATTTGTGTGTATGTATTTAAAGAAACCTCTGAGGTCAGCCCTATGGCCTATTCTGTAAACAAAACAACAACACAGAATTAAGTCTTTAAACTTATTTTATTGATCTCAAAGACAGAAAATATTTGCCAAGGTGTGTTAGGCACTGTGATTATTTCTAATTTATACTCATTACTATTATGCATTCTAATTAATGCACTGGCAGTCCAGTAATGATGGCACTAGGATTTTATAATTAAGAATTGAACCTTTGGAGCAAGATTGATTTACTCCTGCACTATTCAGCACTATTCTTCTCTATTGCAGTCCATTCAGTTTCAGTACCAGAGGTTATAAAGCAGAGGGATTGCCCAACCAGAAGTAGGATATGAAATTAAGTAAAGACAAATTTAATCTGAAATTTAAGAAAAAAAATCCTAAAACTGATATTTGACTGTAAAAGAGTCTCCTTAGGAAATAGTGAAAACCTGCTTAAGTCACATAAAACTAGACACAATATTCTGTACACAACAGTCTTGCCCTCTTCCAGGGAAGGGACAAGCTAGATCTCTTCTATTTTGTACAATTCTATTATAAAAAGTAACAAGTATAACTTACAACAGGAAAAAGAAAGATTTTTTGTTAGAAATAATTTTGTAACTAAAAGGATTAAACAGTTAAAAAAAAAAGTTGTAACAAGAGATTGTGGAATTGCTATCATGGAAGACACTGAAGTCTCTGGGACTTACCTAGCTTTTAGACAGATTTGTCTGATAAAAGATTTGATTGCTGTGGTATTGTGTTTTCAGAATGGAAATGCCAGATGGCATTAGCAAGAAAACTTCCATACCATATCCAACTGCTAGGGCATTAATGTAATATTTTAGCTTAGAGTATAGCAGTGAGTATAAATTAAATAGAAAAACACTGAATCACAGTGGCTAATGTAACTTGTAATATATTTTCTGTCAGTGAGACCAACAAAATAAAATGTGCTAAAAAAATTTGTGCCAAATGATTCATAGCCAAGGGCCAGAACACAGTCAAAATAATAGATGTGCTCTAAATAAATAAATTAATTTCCTGGACTGTTATAGTAAGAAGGATATCGTGTCAACGTCTGAGTCATACAGTGTTCCCACTTGCGAAAATTAAGCAACCTAACTTCCTTCTTTTATAGGGTTTCTGTGAGTTATTAAGATCACCTTGGGGATTTATATATCCAGCGTGAAATCATACAGAATCTTTCATCCATCATGTCTTGCTTGTGAAATTTTTAAAGCAAATATAATAATGACTGATGCAATTAAAATATTATCCTCAATACTATTTTAGTCACGGTCTTAGTGCTCTTGCAAAATGAACAAACACAGCTTAATTTGATGTATACTAGTACTACTACATCATTATAAAATATAATTGAAGAAGCCTAAACACCACATTTTCAAAGGAAGCCCTCACCATACGGTTTTGTGTTCAAGCTTTCCTTGCTCCTACTTAGCCTTTATTTATTTATTTATAAGAATGTCCACAAAATTGCTTTTTAAAGAAAATGTTAGAGAACATACAAAAGGATCAGAATGACGTTTGCTGAAGACCTGACACTATATATCTGCACATACACTTACACTCACAGACTATGTTAAAGGAATGTTATTTATGTTGTAAAGTTAAACCCTCAAAAGTTAGAAAATGCCAGACTTACGATTGTCTGCAAAAGCTTAATTCTGAACTATTGTGCATCCAACATGTAGACTTAATGTAGCAGAGGTCCTTGTTATACCAATAAAATAAAATCCAGCAGGATCCTATTAAAGGGGAAAAGGCAAAATGCCACATTTATGGTGAATACAGAAAGAATCATAGTAAGCAGTTAGTTATAGCTATAACATTCCATTCAATTTCATATTTATTCACACATTCGTTCATACACACACACACACACACAGGTTCTGCAAGGTTGTTATCATAGTTGCCAGCCTTAGAGTTGCTTGTGCCAAGCCACTGGCCAGGTGGCCTAGACATGAGGAGGGAGCAGGGTCTTGTCAGATACACATCTGATGCTCCTGGAAGTTGGTTTGCAGAATCAGACCCCAAAGTTCTCAGTTTCTAGGTTCCATATTTATAGGAATTTATTCCTATGCCAGTCTATGGGAGTTGCTTCATCATGCTGTTGCTGAATCAGTCAGCAGATGGCGCATTCCTGACGGCTCCATGTTGTTCTTCCGTTTTCCCATCCTTGAGGCTGTTGGGTGGATTCCAGTCTGCCCTCCGGGGTCATCTGGTTGTCTCCACTCTGCACATTCTTCGGCCGATCATACTGAACTCCTAGGCTGGCACCTCCCTGATCATTCATTTATTATCTACAGCAAGCATCCATCCAGATACATCCTCTATCTCTATTTTAATCACAATTGTTAACAAAGCAAGATAAATACAACAAAAGGGTGTATTCTGTGTGCTGTTTCTGTTGTTACAAAGTATTGCTTTGAGTCTCTCTCTGTGTGAGTAGTTGTTGTTACAAAGTATTGCTTTGAGAACAGACTCTGTTTTAGGATGTACTAACACAATTAGCAGCTTGCAAGTTTCACACAGAGCGGGAGAGAAACAGTAAAAACAAGAGACCAAAAACCAAGAGACCTCTTAATTAGTAATACCCTGGAATTTAAACTATGGGGAATCAAACTCATTTGTGATTTTAATACAGAACTTCTTTAATATGATCCAACATAACATCCTGTTGAAAAAAATGTATATGATTATGTACTTAATGTCTTTATCATAATACACAAGGTAACTGAATTAATGTTATCTGAGCAACTATAACTTGTTATTTCCTAACTTTGAGTGCTTGACTCTGCAATCTAAAAATGCATTCTTTTAACATAGTTTTGTGTGTAATTGTCATCGTGTTTCTTTAAGAAAAAAGACTAACAAATACTCATGTGACAGTGTAAACCCATTCTTATGAATCATCAACAGAGTTTGAACCATGAGCCTTCATCACCACAGCACTGACTGATATTACTTAAGCTACAGGACTAAGCACATTAGCTGGCAGTAGGAGAAGGTTGTTATTCCAGATGCTGGGCTGAGATGTGGGGTCTAGGGAGTGGTTGGGAGGAAGCCCAACATGGCCAGGCTGTCTTTATCTGCCTGAACAACTGGTATGTACTTCAATTATGGCACCACCAGTCATGGATTCAACCACTTTTTTTCTATATGTCTAAATTAATTTTGTGTTTAAGCATCCATAGCCAAATTGCACAGAGGGATGTAAATCCACTCAGAATTTGTCCCACATTTTGAAATATATTCTTCCATTCACTACTAAATGTTCAGAGAATGTAATAAATGAGTGCCAATTTGTTGACTGACAGTAGTCAGTGGCCAAAATTAGCAGATTTTGAAAGACGCTTGCTGAGTTTTAAGTAATATAAATATACCAAATGTTGCAAAGGGGTCATTATACGTGTATCTCAATCTCACTATATATATAAAATCTGTTAAAAGTACATCGATTTTTTTGCGCTAATGTAAAAAAATGCTAAAGTTGTCTGATTTATTACTGTGGAAAAATATACACAGAGTAACAGTGCATGGAGATGGGGGGAATTCTGAATTTCATATTTTAAAAAATGACTAGATAATTTTATTTATGTAGTAACTGAAGGAAGTAAATTTTCAGTGAAAGCCAAGTATATAAACATACTGAGGGTCCTGGCCTGTCCAGAATTTCTAATGAAATGTATAGGATGGAATTTTGGCCCCACTGAAATCAATGGGAGTTTTGCTGTTGATTTCAGTACAGTTGTGCAAGCTGTCTTATCTTACTCAGGGTCAGCATTTGGGAGCAGGTGTTGCTTAATTACCTTTGGTGGAATGAGCAGTCTGTTATTTCTTACAGTGGTTAACATATGAGATTGGTACTTTTTGTTATTGTCTGAGTTCCCAGAGCACAGGATGAACACTTGGTAACTGGAACAGCAGCTTTTTATATTTGAAGGGGAAAAATTGGTCGAGATCTCAGTATTTGAGAGAGAGAAAGAGAGATGACTCCAGCTCTGCTCAGCTTAGAAGCTCAACAGACTAGAGTTTGAGTCACAACTTGAAGGGCATATCTGACTTTGAACAGAAGTTTTAATTAGTGGAGATTTGACTTTATAGTGTAAAGATTATCTGCCTGCTTAAAAGTTAAATTGTGATTAGACAAAGCTTCTAGTTCCAGCTGGGATTGATGTTTATATATTATGGAGGTGATGGCCATCAAGATTGCCCTGAGTTTTTCATATATATAGAAAATTACAGTCATAAGTAATAATGAACATGTCTCAAAAGTTTCATTCAAAACGTGTTCAAACTCTGGATTGGCTGAACCATTCAGACAAAATAGAAACTGACCTGAGCCTTCACACAAAGCTGAAGTCAAGGAGTATTCTTTGTTTAAAATAAGTTGTGTATGTGCCTCCCCCCCCCCCCCCCACCTCCAAAAGGCAGAAGAGATCAAATAGTGCTGGAAAAGATTCTTTGCATTTCTTCCAGACTAACTGGAAGCTGGCAAAATCTCAAACCTCTTTTTCAAGTCCGATAGAACTGAAATTTAGAAAAGATTGTTCATATTCCTTTAATAGTCTTTAAATTCTGTCACATAACTTTCTTCCTCAATGCTTACATAATTTGGTAGAACATTTAAAACTGCTTATCCTTATCTGAAATGTAATTGTAAAAACTTATTTTTGAGGGAAAAAAATGGTATCAGATTATTAACTCAATGCAATGTATGCATCAAATAGCTGCTATGCAGTAAGTTAAAACCATCTGCTTAATGCACTTGGGGATGCTGTTGTACCAATGGGAGTAA
Source organism: Caretta caretta (assembly GCF_965140235.1). Lineage (NCBI taxonomy): Eukaryota > Metazoa > Chordata > Testudines > Cheloniidae > Caretta > Caretta caretta. The sequence goes on along the minus strand of NC_134206.1, from coordinate 149,661,738 downwards.
TTTTTCTCCTTACTTTCTATATTTGCCAAGCTTTGCTTTTACTGAAAACACATTAATATGAGCTTAATAATGTGGTGCAGATTGGCTGTAAATTTGGTTCTATGTCAATAAGGACATTGACTGGCCTTTTGGATGCAGGCAGTTTTGGTTGACAGGTTTGTGCCTGTCCGTCTCTTGATGGCCTGAGGCTCTGCTCCTTTGTGTATTTAGGTATTCATGAAAATTCCCCAGTTCCTGCTCTCTTATTGGTGACTGCTCATTATTGCTGCTGTCTTCTCCACTCCCTTTATTTTGTATGTCATTCCGAGCATTTTTTAACCATCTCACCATTTGGAGTTTTGCCATTTTGAGTTAGGTCTTTGTTCCCTAAACAGATAAAAGGTGCAGGCCTGCATTGTTTGAGCAGCAGCAACCAGCTTTGGGTCAGAAAGGAATTTTCCCTAATAACTGGTTAGCTGGGACAGTAAATTGAGCCATCTCCTGAGAATTCAGCAAATCCTAGGTGTGGCTACTGTTAGTGCTGTATTTCTGTTTGTCACTTCATACTAGTTTACATAGGGCTTATATTTGGGGGTTTTCCCTTGCTGACCTTCTTGCATCTTTATTGCAAATTTTAGTCAGAGTAAAAGATTGGGAAATCTTGCATATCATTTTAAATCTAAGCACATAACAGGAATGAGAGGGCCAATGACCTGTTGGGAGGCTGGGCTGTACCCCTATGTGCATATTTAGGACATCCCAGGTTTGATCTTCATTCTTACTGTGAAAAATGGGCCATTTGGGGAATTTTAGTCTGCAGATAGGACTAAGAGGCCAGGGTTACAGCTGAAAAAGACTGCATTGGATGCTGGGGGTGGGAAGGTTCCCACAGTATTTAAAACTAATAATATTGCTATTCCTTTAGGGTTGTGATACTGTCATGACAAAATACTGAAATTTTCAGTTTAGTTATCCTATAATGTTGATTTGCATGGTGTTTTAATAGATAATGTTTTCTTATTTAAAAATTAGCTTTTAGGCTTTTGTCTTAAATAATAAAACTTCTGAACATCATAAAAGTTGAACATCTTCCATGATACATTAGAACTATGTACTGTAATGGCAAGTAATACACACTCTTTGAAATTAAGGTATTGGTCAAAAGCTACTCTGAGGATATGAGACATCCTTAAAATGTCTTTAGAGCTGGAAGAGTATTTAATTTTCGACTATTCTGCAGAGTAATAGCATAATAGCGAAACTGTGAAGTTGTTGGGTTTTTTTCCCTATTAGTATCCTGTTTTAACATTTTGCGTTGTACGATCATAATGTGGAGACAAATATAATTTTTGATTTCTTGAGGTGTTCTATTTCCAGACGGCTGCTCATATTTACAAAGTAATCATCCTGGGTACACTTTCCACAGGCAACACAGAAGGAGATTGAAAAACGCCAGCTCCATCTAAAGAGCATCAGTGATCTAGGAGAGGGTTTGAGGACGGTGCTTAAGGAAAAAGAAGGTCTAGTGGATGATAAGCTCAGCCTCCTGAAAAGTAACTGGATAGCAGTAACTTCACGAGCTGAGGAGTGGTTCAACCTATTATTGGTAAGAAAAGAAGTATTTGTGCTTCTAGTTCACCAAACCATACTAAACCTAAGTATATGATAGGCGTGGATGCCAATCTTATGGGCTCAACTCCATTACATTGCACTTTTAGGTCCCGTTAGAAGACATGTATAGATGTGTGCATTGTCTCCAGATTCTCTGTCGATATGTCCACTGAACTCAGTGGTGTTTGTGGGTTGTAAACAAAGAATTTTGATGGTTGTATGTGTGCAGAGTAACAAATATATAGACACCCACTGCTGGCATCTCTTCTTTTCTGCCTCACCAAGGGTCTGGGCTGTGCCCTGCTGTTGAGTCAGCGAGGCAAACAGGCAGTATTGGGAAGAGGAAGTAGCTTAGGGAACTGGTCAACTCTTGTTGTAGCTCTCTGCACTATGCCAGATTCGGGAGTAGGTTAAAAATCTTAAATTCAGCTGGGAAATGTCATTTCCTCACACAGATAATAGGGATGAGTGTGTGTGAGAGAGAGAGATGCCGGGTTTTAGAAGCTGTATTTGTATGACTTTAGGGATTGATAAAAAAATGAGACAATGATCCAAATTTTCCAAAAGAAAGCATTTTAAAATTCTTCCTTAGTCAAAATGAGGAATTTTAAATAGCCATTCAGTTTGCTTTCGAAGAGGCTGGGGACTAAATTCACTCATGTAGGTGCAATAACCAGAGATTTTAGTCCAAGTCAAATTGAAAAACCCACTTTTACCCTAAATATGTCACTAGTGTGCTACTGTGATACATAGAAATATTTACGTACTGCCAATGGATATAAACACACATACATATATTTGAGAGAGAGAGAGCTACTGGAAAAAAGTAATTAATTTCAGCTTTATAATGTATGTAATGTTTGCCACAGTTTGCATAATCATGGCTTTCTTTAATTTCAGGTCTGATTTTTTTTTAATATATGCTACTTACCGTTTTCCACACACAGGAATATCAAAAGCAAATGGAGATGTTTGATCAGAATGTAGCTAACATCACAACCTGGATGTATCGTGCTGAAATATTATTGGATGAATCTGAAAAACAAAAATCTTCGCAAAAAGAGGAAGTTCTTAAGGTAACACATGCAGTTTTCTGGAAAGTATTTATTATATTATTCTAAAAAAACTACATACATTAAGCTTTTTACCCTAGAGGTTTTACAGCACATCATGAAAGATAGTTGAAACATTATTTTTCTCTTGACAAAACTATCCTCCAACAGCTTATAAATTGCTTAATAATATCATAATGAATAGCAAAAGTAAGCCCTGCAGTTGAAAAAATGAAATATGTTATTTTAAGGCTTGGGGACTTCATAGTGAGCAGAACACTTATTCTTAAGCCTATCTCTGCTGAAAACTATTACCTCAAATGCATCTGTTTAAAAAAGAAAATTTGTTATCTCTGTGCTTCTTTTCCTCTCTGTTCCTTCTTTTGTGAATCATTGTGTGCTTGCTATTCATATCATATTAATATTTTAGCTTACCAAACACTGATTGCACTGGAACATACAACTGAGAATAATCCTAGCTGAAGTGGCTTATTTATAGAAGGGATATTTTGTAGCAGATACAATGCATGTACAGGTCCCCATTGCAAACAACAAATCTGCCCTCAGATCCAGGGCAGGATTTAGCACTACGATATCATCAGATCCAATTTATTAAAAATTGACTGCACTGTAAAGCATATGAGGCTCAGAGTTTTCATGCAGTCTAAGACTTTTTTTTCATACTTGAGGCTGTATTCTGCCTTGAGTTATGCTCTGTATTGATTGTTGTCCCCTGAATGAATTTGTGTGACATTTAGTCACCTGGACTTGACCGTGCTTTGACAACATGGTCAGTACATGCTAATTGAGGAACAGTTTGCAGAATCTAAATGGACTGTCTTGCTGACACTAGCATGCTACAATTTGCTAAAGGGAAACTTCACAAATTTCAAGGCAGCCGTAATTTTCAAACCAACATTTATTCAGAGAATAAATCAATGCCTCATAACATTGATCTTAGCAGGGCAGTCTTTTTAATAGGATGAGCAATTTTGCCAATGTAAGGTATAAAGTACAATTATCCTTTCCATCAATAGAGGCATAACCTCCTATTACACAAAGTCATTTCTTATAGACAATGCAATGCAAATCCTAAAGCCCAATTATGTTTCAAATCGCCAGTGTTTTAGCCTACACTTACATACTTTTGCCTGTTTTGGGCAATACCTTCAAGATTCCAATAGCAGAAGCAGGTGATTTTGCTCATCTTCTCCTTTCTGGGCATTTAACATAGCATTTTTCTCATCATGAGCAATAGTGCTGGAGCACTACAGCATGAATGGAACTATTTTACAGCATGAGAATTAGCAATGCTACATGGTGGTGTAGACTGCCCCGTTGTTATTGAATACCTCCCTGTAGTCAAGAACATATATGGTCAAAAATAATTAATCTATGTACCCATGGTTCAAAATCATAAATCGGAGTTTACCAAAACTAACAGCCTGTCTAGAGAAAAGCTGGAAATATGTTCTCCATCATCTTCCAATAAGTGCTACTGTAGATCATTAATAAAGTGGATACATACATCCTCTCTAAACTTGAGGGCTACACGATCAGGATAGATTAGCTATCCGGAGCTCCCCAATTACATGTGAATGCTCACACAGTTATCTAAATTTGCTTTTTGGTTTTGCTTCCTATTATTTGCACACTGTTTCTCTCACTCTATCTTTGCATTTATTACTAACTTCAAGCCCTGTCTCTTGCTCATGGACTGTAGCGCTTAAAGGCTGAGCTGAATGATATGCATCCAAAGGTGGACTCTGTGCGTGACCAGGCAGTAGACTTGATGACAAACCGTGGAGATCACTGCAGGAAAGTAATAGAGCCTAAAGTGTCAGAGCTCAACCAGCGATTTTCAGCCATATCACAAAGAATTAAGAGTGGAAAGGTAGGAGGAACTGCTCCCATGTGGAGACGCATGCTAAGTGGTGCTTTACGAAAGGTGCATGATCCTACATAGGGGGAACCACATTCCCCCCCAAACACATTTTTCAAAGGAACAATAAAAAGATACATAATTAAAATGTAAATATTAAGAATGTGGGAAGGAAAGTGAGTTGGGGTGTGTGTTTGTTTGGTGTGGGGATGGGGGTGGAGGAGGAGTTTCTCATGTTTATTCTGTTACCATTTCATGGATAAGTATTTTCATGAGCTTGTAACTCATATTTTAAAATGTATTAAAGAATTAAACAAAGCACACAAGGTATCTACTGAGGAACAAAGTTTATTAAACACAGAGAGACATCTTCTGCCTTTTTAAATTATAAGGAGTGAAAACTTGGCCTCACTTCAGTGAGGTTAGAATTTCACCCTGGAGTGCAAATT